>NC_087514.1:159374266-159679285 GCF_963921805.1 Phalacrocorax carbo
ATACAATGCATATTTTTTTGTTTTATTCCCACATAAATAAAACAGGGAGTGATGCTGGGTGATCTCAGAGTGGGTTGTAAGACCCCTGTCAGTCAGCAAACAAAACCTTATTGACTTAGGGTGTTAGGCTGACCTCACATTTGTTTGACCTGCTAAGCTGCATCTTCATATCAATTTGCACTTTGGACCCTGGGGAGGAGCTTGTCAGTTTGCATGGCAGGTCATCTCAGAAGGGAGAGTTCATTCATTACTTATTTCCTCAGTAGCAAATACTAATACCAGTCTCATCAGTGGTTTAAGAGTTGGTGATTTTCCACTTGTGACAATGCAATCCCTAATCCCTAATCTGTTGTTGCCCAAGGCGAGCAATGCTGAGCCACACAAGAGTCGGGGCACTAGTGTGCAAGGTCTAAATATGGATAACTTTATACACGTCTAATACAGGCACTCCCTTTTTCAGTTCTGTCCTGTTACTCTATGCTACTAAATACTAAAATAAATGAGTCCTCTTACAATCATTGCTTCACCAGTCAAGTTTGTCTGATCAAAATTATTTTTCCTAGGTACCTCTGGTTTTGCACATTATATTTTTTTTATGCCAGGAAACCATGAGATGCCCTGGATGGTGCTGGCAGCCTCAGTAGTGGCCATCCCAAGCAGAGGGCTAGCATCACAGACAAGTAAGCATGATTTACTACCCATCGGTCTTGAGGGCAGGCTTACATCTTTTGGGGGCTCAGTAGAGAGGCAGATAAATACAAGGCACATCATCCTGTAGATATTAAAACAAACTTCTCTGTTACAATTTGAATTCAAACACTAAATCCTATGCATTAACCCCCTGAAAAAAAGCTACTACCAAAGTATAGGGGTGAAAACACTGGATTTCTACCTATGAAATGCAGAGACTGATGCCAGATTGATGTGATTCCCTTCTTCCCCTGTGCAATTCACTCCCTTCATAATAAGGACATCATCAGGTTACATACCAAAATCATATCTCCTTTTAGGCATTCAGTTACGTAAAGATACCTCCAGCAAGGAGAGCCTCTGGTGTATTGGTATCAGAGAAGGTCTAGGAACACAAGCGAATTCACTGCAAGCTAGCATTTATTTTAGTACAGGTGTCCTTTTTAGATTCTGTTTAGATCCTGCCCTTTTTAAAGACCTGTTTCAGATGATGCCAGATAAATTACCATTATCTCATCTACATCCAATCATACCGAAGAGCTCTTGAATCTTATAATGCTGATATTGGAGACCTGGCTGATGCATGTGGCCTTAGCTTTTATTCCAGCTTTGGTGAAGTTCTAAAACTGCTAAGATTCTTCAAAGAAAATCCACTGGAAGAATAAATTTGTCTACAGAGCTGAAAAACCAAATAATACATTGCCATTAAATTCTGAGCTAACTTTTCTTTTCAGATGCCCTGGCAGTAGGATGTAGAAGATTATGTAGATATATAAATCGCGATCTGAGGCAAGGACTGGTGTTCAAGGTAACAGGTCATGCTGTGTTGTCAGCTATGAGAAACAGAGGCAGAAGCCAGCCCCCAAAATGACTATGAACAGATGCCTTCAGGGGAAAATAGAGAAAAGTGGCAGCTGGTGGGAAAAGAAACAACCAGGGAAGTTTTGGGCTGGACATCTGCTGGTGTCCCTGCTTGTGGTACAGGGTCCCCACAGCCACGCTAGAGAGTTTAGAGCTGTCTTAGAGCCATTAATAGAGACTGAGGTAAAACATTTTCTTTGCTGTGAGATTTTAGGAGTGGGGAAAACAAAAGTTGTGGGACTCTCAAAAAACGGCTTCATTTTTTGAACATCATTTGTCATCCTCTTGGGTCTTTGGCCAGACCCTAAAATATCTCCCATCAGCTGTGTGTGTAGCATGTAGTCTTCAAAGGCTTGCAGCTGGCAGGGTTCATTCACGGAAGCAATCCTTTCTCAAATAAATCCTTAAAATCAGTAGGCTTGCAAAGATTTCAGGATCAGACATTTATTATTATTGTAGTTCTTAAGGACAAGAGCACATGCAGCTCACAAGTCCTTCCCATCTCTACTATTTCAAACCTGTTTGGAAAACACGCTGTGAGCACCTCTCCTAAGCAGACGGGAATCCAAGAGAAACATCACTTAATGTCTTTCTGGGAAATGAAAAGGCCGTTTTCTCTCAGATATGCAAACCAAATGAAGTTATTTTAACTGTTCAAGAGGATGACTATGTCTGCTTAATATCTCAACTAAAATTTCTGCTGGGGTCAAGCTGAATTAGGCTATTCACTTACCAGTAGGAAAACCCCACACCAGGGAAAACTGCAGGAAAGAGATGAGCATTCTGCTGAAATCTAAGCCTCAGACAGAGGACAGTGCTTAAAAGTTAGTATTCATTTCATTTAACCTCTCCGTTTCTGAGGCTTAGCCAACAAAAATAACCGTATTAACTCTCTGTGTTTCCCTTCTCTATCCAAGGGGTGTGGTAAAGGCCATTACACTGATTCTGTGATTCCTGATTTGATGCTCTTAGCCCTTATTTTTGGCTGGATCTCAGAAGCACACAGCTCCTCTCAGTAGAGAGGCATATTTGAAGGTAGAGGAGTTTTTGGCAACTGTTTCTCTGTGTAGACCCTGTGTGCCAAGTCATCCTGCCAACTTAAGTTAGAACAGGTTTGAGACTGCTCTGAAGGGTTCTAGGTATTACCAAGATCAGGTCACAAAAGCTCCCATGCCAGCTGTGACCAATGAGTGCTGTAAAACTCATCATACTAAAACCACTGTGTCAGAAACACTCTCCCACTGGGCTTCTCATCCCAGGTCACAGCACAGATCTTGCTTACTTTCAACCTACACTATGCTCTGCACCATGTGCATGTTTACACTGAAGTCATAAAGGGTCTAGGACACAGATCTAACTGTTTCCACTTAAGCCTTGGAAAGGCAATTATTTCTCTAAAATTCAGAAAAATACAGGACTAATTGTATATGGCAACACTGTTGTGAAGACACTGACGTCATTTCATGTAATCAGCAAAAGAAACCTGGACCTGACCAGATGACAGCAGATATGCAACCACTGCAGAGAAGAAGCAGCAGAGAAGAGCATCCGCCTCTCCCCTGTCATCAGTTCCAAAATAACAAGTAAACTGTGGTTCCTACAAGCTACAGAAACAAAATGGAAGAAGCAATTTCTGTGCCACATCATTGCAGCACAAAGTATGGTGTGAATGGGAGAGTAATATCTCCTTGAAAGCACTTCTTCATCTCCAAGGATACAGGTCCTAGTCCAGCGGGGCTTACTTACATAGAAAATATATGTTATTTAAGA
This sequence comes from Phalacrocorax carbo, assembly GCF_963921805.1. Classification (NCBI taxonomy): domain Eukaryota; kingdom Metazoa; phylum Chordata; class Aves; order Suliformes; family Phalacrocoracidae; genus Phalacrocorax; species Phalacrocorax carbo. The sequence continues at coordinate 159,377,588 of NC_087514.1, forward strand.
ATATAATGGATTTGGACTCATTTATTCATTGTGACTATTAATATACTTTAAATTAGAATACATAGCTCTTGTTCTTGCCCAAAAGCAACTGTGCAAATGCTTGATGTAAGTCCAAAAAGACAGGCAGGATCCCGGTTACCTCGCTACATCTCACCTGGTTTGTCACACAGACACAAGCTGGACACACAGAGCCTTTGCCTTCAGCGACTTTTTGTTAAAAGTTGGAAATTGTCACCGTTATTTTCAATTTGGCACTGCCCATGCAACTCACTAAGGCTTAAGAAAGGGTTTAGATGGAAATTAGGGAATTTTTAGGAGATTGTGAAGTGTGTTTTCAGTATATTTTGTCTGGTAGGAAAGATTACCTGCTGAGGATTTATCACTAGCATCAGAAAAAAAGGAAGAGTTTAGTTCATACGTCCATCTTCTGTGCCAGTTCCCATCACGCTTTGTGGGCTGATACCGTGCTAGCACTAGCAGTAATCAGCACTTATCGAAATGCTTTCTTTTACGTTTGCATGAGAAGGTGCTGAATCAATACAAACAAGAGGCACATGCAGACTTTCTTTCAAGGAGGTTTACAAGCAAAGAAGGGGGGGAAAAGCCCTTAGAAGACAACTCCCCAGATCAGCCCAAAACTCTCATCTTCCAATAGGCTGTTCTATCAAAACAGCTAATTTAGGGTCTTACCACTCAGCTGGTGGATCTCAGATTAAACCCAGGTGGACTGGCTGCCATGATCTCACAATTATTACTTACTTGAGAAATACAGGAATAAAACATCCTTTGCAACAATTTTCTGAATGACTCCAGAGCCACCTGGTCCTTCATGCAGTAATGTTATTTACATTAAAGAATTATCTAGAAAATTCACAAAGAATCCCACAAAACTTAGAGTTTGAAAGGAACAGCTACAGGGTAGTGTAGAAGTGCAAGCTGTGTTACAAAGCAGTTTGCAAGGCTTAATACAAAATTTCTAGTTTTTAGTGTCTTTCTTCATTTTCAGGAATCACACATTTCATCCAAAAAGTCATCCCAGCACCCCCAAATAAAAATGAACACTTAAATAGTCATCAGAAATACAACTGTACAACAGTTGGCTAAAGTCTGAAAATAGCAAGAATATATTTTATGTAATTAATCATAAAGCACTCAGTAGTTTTCGGGGTAAAAGGATTCCCTTTTCATTTTGTAACAATAAAGTATATCTCAGAATAATAGATCCCCTCAGGATTCTCAACATACCTAAATTATCTTTATAATCTATTCCCTTTTATACTCTATAGTAAGACAGTAAAAATACAGCACAAGTGGCCAGTGGAACAGGAACTGCCAGATCCATGAAAAGGGTTTCCCATGAAGAGTCTCTAAAAAGACATTTGCTGGAATTGGATTATATAGCCCATTTCCCTACTTGTGCTATGAGCAGACAAATCTCCCAATGCACATATGAATGTCAAACCAATCGAATAATCCCAAACATTTGACATAATTACATACTCCACCTTTCAAAGTGGTCCTGGCACCCTTAAACGGTAACTCATGCTGTGATGCAAAATATGCAGGTAAAAGATGATTTGCCATTTGGCCTTTAATATCTGTGATATTTAACCAGTCTCTGAAGTTGACAAATTAAGAGGGAAAAGAGGATAAAGTAGAACGCAGGAAGGTTTCTGCTCTGCATTGGCAAACAGCTCAGGTATTTTGTAAACCGTTACCTAACGATGGCATGAAAGGGAGGAAAAAACTAGTTCAGAAGGAAAATTACAGCAAATGTTAGCCAGAGGTTGTGTTTCCTTCTCCTATATGCACGTACCGCGCACAGTGAAGGATGACCCAAGTTGCTGCCCCATTGTCACATTGATTCTTCTATTGGTCAGTCACCAACAAGCAAATATTGTGGTATCTTTATATGGTAATTACGTCATTCGTACAAATCTTCCAGTAGAGTAAAGGATAACTGTCTGACTAAAAGTACCTCACTGCCAAACTTCTTTATGACATTCTGTGGAGAATCAAAGCAGGTCACTGTACCTGCTTGTGGAATCTTCTTTATTTTTGATGAAAGTCAACATCAAAGACTAAATTTTCACTTAATGAGTAAACATTTGCCTTGATCAAAATTCTTCATGCTACAATTGGTTTTGTTGGGGCTCTACAATCCGAAAACTGATGAATAACTTGAACCCTTCCATTCTGTTGAGATTAAATCCTTCTTTTCCCATTATGTGTTGCACTGACCCTCCAAAGAGAGGAAACATCCATTCCTGTAACTGACCACCAACTTCTTGGTTATGTTTTGCTCAATGTCTGATCTCTCGTTCTCCCGTGTATTTGTGATTTAGAGCACAGGGGGTTGCCTCTGGCTGAGGCATGGTTAGTGGGCAGTTAGGTAATGGTCTTTTCATTTTTTTCCATCAGTGAAGACAGACTGGTCAGCAGTATTCTCCCCAGCCCAACTATTTTAGTAAAGTATTACCACCATTTTATTGCTAACAGGCACTCCATAGTAACCAGCCTGGAATAAGATTCTCTGAAAAAGCACATGCTATCTATTCCTTTTGTGTCACTGTAATAAAAAAACCACACCAAAATCCATACTGGTATTTTGTACCCTACACTCAGTGAAGCTCGATTGCTTTCATGAACCAAACAAATCAATAAAGCCATATAATTTGAGGTCTTTTCAACATTCTCACCTTTCAAATTCATTGCGATACTGACCTATTTTGTTTTCTTCTGAGACAGCAAATTCTCTTTTGTCTCTACATTGAATTATCCCTTTATACTTTATCACTTCCCAAGTAATGTGCCTCTAATACAGTCTCATGCCGTGTGCCAACCTGTTTCTACAGCCCTCCAAGGAACACTGCCCATTTCTCTTTGTGCCTCTAATAAATTAGGGAAACCATAATGAAATGCAATCAACAAGCATTTCCTGTGCATTGTTTCAGCTGGCAGCCAAACAGCTCTTATCAAACACCTGATCTGGGATGCTCTTACCCGCTGCACTGTATTCAGCAGATCAGCCACATGTGGCAGGAGGTCACACCCATGAAAAGTGCACACTGAGGGTGCCGTGCCGCTCTGGGACGGTCTGGGGAGCTCAGAAAAGGGCAGGGACGGGGGAAATGGGTTTGAGCAGGAAAGGCGATAAGAAGAAGGGGTCTCTGGGTCAATTGACATACAAAGCATTTGGCAACTGTTTGCCTTTGCTATAATTGTCTCTGTGTTCCAGAGGAACTAACTTAAATGAATGTTTGGGCAAAAGGAGCAAGACATACACCTGGGGGGTGCACGTTTTAGAGTTGATTTATGGGAAGAAAACATTTTCCTTTGAAGAGGAGGGGAGGATCCTGACCCAGCAACGCATCCATGCCTGGATGAAATGACACAGCCAACATAAAGCAAAGTCTCACAGAGACCCAAGGGGTTAGCACCTCATCTCAGACACATCAGTGTGAATAAGGAGCTGCTCCACTGATACCCAATTTCGTAGGAAATCAAGGGTCAGAGACTGGGTATCTTCAGAACCAGGAAGGAATTTTAAAAATTGTTTTTGGAAGACGGGAATAAAATGCTATGTAAAAGGGATGGAGAGTGGAAGAACACAAGAGGCAGTGGATCATCAGGAAGAGTCTTCACATGGCTCTGTTTTTCAAGTCTTTCAACAATTTAATCTCTAAGACTGAAAATTAAAACATTGCGATATGAGCCTGAAGGAGCCTTTCTCTACAAGCTTGTCCTTGGTGCGTGGAGGGCAACCAGAACAGCTCTCTAGTCGTGCAGTGCTGTGTGTGCCCTACACCCACACTGGAGAGGCTTTCTCGGAGCAGCAGCAATCTCACGTCAAGGTGACATCAGGAAGGGACAGCACATTCATGCCATGGGGACTTGCATTTTAGAAGTGTTTGTAACTCAAACTCAAGCTGGTTTTAATAGGGCCATGCGCTGCAGGCAACACGCACAGTTAGTATGTAAATCTCTCCCACAAACATACAGGGGGAGTGCTGGGATTAGAAGCTGATTTTCCAGCCACCAAACCAAAGGTCTCTGAACCAGCAAAGCCAAGGACCTACTCCTTCACAAATAGTGTCATCTCTAGTTTGCAAAATAACCATAAATAAAGTGTGATGGCAACATCTACTACAGTAATAGCTGGACTGCAGTGTGGTAAGATAACGCTGTTACTTCATGTTCCACAAACTGATTATCGATCTCAGTTGTTTCATGATAATAATTCTTTATTAAAAGATATGTTTCCACATTACACTTTTGAGAGCCTTATACTGCTGACAATGCTGAAAGGGAATTTCAAGGCCGGCTTTAGGATTTATGACTTTGTGACATGGTGGCGTTAAGTGGATGCTCTTTTTGTTACAAATGCAGCTCCAGAACCAACTTAGGCTACAGGTATTAACATACAGCTCGTGTGCCAGATCTCACCCCTAGGAGAGCGTTAATCCAATCTGCCAACTGCTGCTGCACTCTAATACAGCTCTGCCCTGCCAAGCAATTACAAAAGCCTCCTTTTGCTCCCGAGCCACCTGTCCCTCACAGCACTCCACTGGCACCGGCAGCACCAGCAGCACCAGCAGTCACTGGCTTAAAGGACAACTGCTCCATTTTTAACTGGTAAATAAAATGGCAGCTACAAAACACTCGGTAAGATTTTTGCACCAGGCTTTGTGCCCCTGTTGTTGCTCAGGATATTGGGAAGCATCTGCAATCAAGTTATTAAGAGTTATGAGCGAGGGTTATGAATAATGAGCTTGTTTTGTTGTTGATCTTGTTTTTAAACTTTTATCAGTATTCACATTGCAGGGTATAAACTCCCAGGTTCCCCTCCCACTCTGCAGCAGGTGTAGTGTACGACCGGATGGAAATTCTCCAAGCACCACACTTGCCTGTTTCATAGTCCTGTTCAGAAAGTTGGAAATGAGAATGAAATTATCTAGTACAAAGTTAATGTTGCGATTCTAACGTACCATACAATATATCTAAGGAAAAGAAGTAAAAGATAAACGAAAAACCGCATTATTTTGTAATAAGGATAAGAGTGCAAAAGTACCCTAGAGCCAAATAAAAGCTTTAGAAGGAGACAACAACTATCTCAAACCTAGGAAACATGGTAAACCTTCAAACCCATACACACCCACCCCAAACATACATCTGTGATTCTCTTGTAATATCTATGGTCATAATAATATCTGTATTGGGTCAGACCCAAAGTCCATCCAGTTCACTGTGGTGACTTGGACAGTAGCTGATTTAGAAAGAAAACTAGAGTTAACTTATTTATAGTCATCTTTCCCTGAAACACTTTCCCAGGCTCCCACAGTTTGCAGCTTGGAGCCGCACTCTTTACAGCTGTCCACCCTGAGGGATGACCCTGCCATTCACCTCTCCAGTCACTCTTTACAAGTATTTGCCCTTTTTGCACCTACAGCCTCATGTAGCAACACCCTCTTCCCTGACAATGGTGCCAAAAGCCTGTTTGGGGTATGATTGCTCTGACCAGTCTTTGGTGTCTATTTTAGCCTCAGACTTACACCCTGGAGCACAGTGATTATAAAGGCAGCCCAGGGTGGCTGACACAGATTGTTCACATCTACATTCACTCGACTGATGCTCACCTTCATTGACTTTGGAGTTACAAGTCTGAGGGCTGAAGGACAGCATGAGAAATCAGTGTTTAATAAGCAATGTTTTTAATGAAACATTAGATAATGACTTCTTTAAATGAAACATTTCTTGAGCTGGGCAGACTGGATGTGGAAAGATTATAAAAAAACTCTTTTTTGTGAAGTTTACGATCCAAATGGAGCAGCTTTCTAGCAATTACGTGAGAACCAAGCCATGAAAATGGGCTGAATGCTTAGTGTACCTAATTAATTTATTCACTTTTAAATAATTCACTTCACCGGCAGAAATTAGCAACTACAGAACCACAACATATGTTCTTTCTGCTAAAATTTACTCTTAGCGTATCAAAATTGCTTTTTCTGCTACAGCAGTTGAGGGGGTGAATAACACAAAGAAGCTAACACTGTCATTGAAATGACGGTCATAGGCTCAGGGCACCCTTAGAAGACTCAAAGAAAGGATTCCAAGACAAGAAAGATGAGATCTTCAAAAAGCATTAGAGAGAAGAAGTTTAAGAGCGCAGAAGTGGATGTGAAAGGAGAATAAAAGTATTCAGGTATATGCCAGGAACCTTGGTCCAAAAATGCCCTTTCTGTTCAGTGAAAGATGCATTTTCTAGTTCCACATGAGAACAGAAGACTCTGAGCTGTATCTTGATGTACACATGGATCTAATTCACTGGAGGTGACATTTCTGTTTTCTGACATCAGGAAAAATAAACTGAAATCGCACACAAGACAGCGGGGCTTTTTGTCTGTCATCCTTGTGATGCTGTAGACATCTTCCAAGGGGTCAATGGACTGTGGTGATGATGGGCGTCTCTTAAAAAAATGGGGGGAGAGTAACCATACCCTGTTCCTTGTCTGCTGCACAACCCTTCACATCACCACCATCAACAGCATCACTGTATGGGCAATCTTCCACTCGTGCACATAAAAACCTGAGGACTCATGTTTTTAAAGACCTGACTAAATCTCTATTATTTGTTTTGATTCATTTCCCTTTTCAAGAAAGAGGGTATTTTTTGAGCAGAGAACAAAAGAAAGGAGAATAGAAGAGTCCATTTTCAAATCTGGGTCATTAGCTGCCCAAGGAGGAACATAAATTATTGGTTTTAACATAGTCCTGATAAAAACAGAGTTCTGCAGGCAGTTAAAGAGATAAAAGGCACTTGTTCAGGGCAAACACAGAGCTGCACACTCCTTGGTTTTAGGCATGTAGCTCAGCTAAAGAGCAGAGCATTTCCATCAGAAGATTTGCATTTCTGAGTACAGGGATTTCATTGGGATGCTCTGCATAATAAGATCTGGTTTTCCAGAAGGCGGCACTAAATAGATATTTTTCCCCATTTCAGAGATTATAAATAAATAAATAAATAAGACTGGAAATCAGAAGAATTAGATTCAAAACTCCTGCAGGCTGGAAATGCTTCCTATGTTTCTGCATAGACACCACAACTAAACTCTTTATAATTTTGCTGTCTAATGCCTTTTAAATCATTGCTGTTTTCCCATTTTGCACCTTATTCTTAATAAATTTCTTTCCTTTACATTTTAAAACAACTATCCACACTTATGGTAATCCAGCACAAAATAGGACTTTTATTGTCCCTAAAAACTTAGGAAGCAAAGTTGTGCTAAAACCAGGAACTCACCTCTAATGTAATTTTGAAGCCTCTGTATGTTGCAAGGAACCTAGTTCTTTATGAAGTTCTATTTTCTTCAATAATTTTTACATCGCTGCATTTATTTAATTCCTCTTAAAGCACAGAAGATTCCCCTGTGTTTCACTATAATGAATTCCCATGGGAGTGCAAGAAAGAAAACTGCAGTGATTTTATTGCTGTCTATCTGGTTTTGACTGTATAGGAGACTTTGTACTATTACCTTACCAATGTTTTATTAAAAAATAAATTGCAGGTTATTTTTAAGACGTTTTGTGAATTTTGTTAGAAAATTAATCTCTACCAGTCTGCCTGTTCAAGTTAGAACATTTATACACTCAGAAAAGGAAGCAGAATGAAAAATCTAATATTATCCAAGCAAAGAAAAATTGGTTGTTTTTGTATCATAGTGTTTTGCCTTGAGTCTTTTTATTTTCCCTTCTCTGTTTGATGAAAATCTCATTTGCTAAAAAAAAATATTTACAGCAGAAGACTGCTGATAGCTGATACCAATGCATAATATACCTATGTACTCTTGCATGACAGGCTAATTATTTCTGACTTTTGGTATTACTCTGCTCTTCCCTGGAACTGTGGATATGCTTTTCAGTTTACTGATGTATATCTGTATCTGAAAAAATGTAGGATACAGTTTGTTGGCCTCTGCTACATGAGCAAGGCTGTCCAACTTAGTCTGAAATAGTATTTTGGGCTCAGTCATGTCTGTGCAGCTTGTGCTGAAGTCTCCAGCTCAAAGCATGAGGCTTAAAGTTTAGTCCTAACTCCATTTATCTACATTATTAGAAGAACATTTTTTTAATAAAAAATGGTTAAAGCTCAGAGGTGGCACAGCAGCTGAAGTCGGCATACTCAGTTTTTTAATGCATTCCATTTCACACTTAGTATTTTGTTGCAATAATCATGCTAAACAACAGTCCCTGGAATGGAGATTAAGTAAGAAATTGAGATTTGGTGCAGTTTTACTGAAACCATTGCTGTAGGGGAGTATCCATTAGCAAAACTGGAACGTGGGAACTGAGGACTGCAGGAAGACCTGCTGAGCAGAGCTTTGCTGCTCGGCTCAGGCAAACACATCACATCATGTTTTAAGAATCTATCTAGATCATAATTTCATAAGCACCAAGTTCCTGCTGAAAACATCCCCCAATAAGGGGGAGCAACAGGGCTGAAGAACTGGGATCCCAATGTGGCCTTATTGCTTGCTCTGGGAAATAGCTGCAGGCCACAGTAACCGTGGTGGCTACCCACGATAAACCCTGAGGATGTGATGCTGGGGTGAGCACCCATTCCTTGCAGTTAAGGGGTGCAAACACCTTTTTCCATGGACAATAAACACAGGAAGTCTCCACTCACCGATTCCTCTTTGATGAGATTCAGTACCTATCGTTTCCCCTTTATTAAGAATGGAAAATAAAGAAGTATGCAGGTTTGGTATATGTGATTTCACTCTGCAGTCTTTATTGCTGCTTCTACCCAGAGTTACAATGACAGACCCTTAATTTTAATACGAACCCCTTGCCTCATGGGCCAAGGAACTTAGCTACCAAAATGTCCCTGCAGTTCATGATTTGAATGCCTAACCCCACCTACCACCTTGTTTAAGCTGGAAATTTTTCTGTAATTAAACTGGGCTGTGCCAAAGCAGAAGGATTCCTGCTAAGAGCAAAGAATAAGGCTATGTAAAGGAACACATTTTCTGCTGTAGCTTTGTAGGGATTTTAAATGAACCATGAGGCTCCTGCAAAACAAATAAAGAGTAGTTTTGACCTCTTTTCTTCCCCTGTGTTAGTCCAAAATTGGTCCTGAAAGTTACCAACATGAAATTAGTTTGTGTAGTTTCTCCTTCAAAAGGGAGGTCTAGAATTAGACTTGTCACCAATTATTGCTCTACCATCCTTTGCCTGCATCAAAAAAATTTCTATTCTAAACACACAATGTGACAGACATTGGACAGAGCGATGAGTGCTGAGCAGTAAGAACAAATATTCCCAGCACCTGATAACATGTTTACTCAATTAAAATGGCTATCCACCCTCCCATAGCAAGAGTTTTTAATTTTGTAAGCATGTGCAGCAGAAAAAAAGACGTGAGCGAAAGGGCTCTGCTGTCAAAGGCACAGCTGAGGACACCTGAGAAGACAGTGTTTGCACAACGCTGTAATAGAGTTTTGAAAACCCATAAATCCCCCTAGAGTTGTGTGGCAAACTTCCCTCTCTCTCTGTGCCACTGCAGATATCAAATATTAATTAGGCTGAACCAATTACTGATACCAACATGCGACAGAAAAACTCGGTATGTCGGTATATCTGACACAGATATTGCTACTTCTGCCTGAACTGAGAGTCATCGGTCAGAAAATCTCCCAGTTGCTCAGGCTTTCTTTATTAGCAACTTTGGTTTATTTAATACAAGATGACCACAAAGTCCTGGTGTCCTGGGAGAGCTGCACACCCCCAGGTCTGACAGAAAAGCAAAGGGAGGTGTAGAAATGTTTTTGAATCAACCTTCTTCTCTTATGCCTTTCAAAATCCTCTTTTGGCTACCTTGTTGCTGTTCAGCCCACATTGAAAACAGCAGATTAGGAAATTGATTCATGGTGGTTTTAAGATTAGAAAAGATAGGCAGTCTTTCATAGAGGGTATTTTAACTCAACCAGATTTATAATTTAAAAAAAAACCCACAACGCTCTACACTTAATATAAATTATTGTGTCTAAATTTTGTCAGATAATAGCTGCTGCTTCAGCTTCAAATCCAAAGTAAACTACCAGCCAGAAAATTAACCTCTCCTATGTTCTCAGTACTTTCTCATTAATTCAATACTTCTGGACACACAAGCCGTAGCTTTTGTTATGTAAATGTAGCTGGAGCACTTCTGTTCTCCTTATCACTACAAATGGGATAAAAAGCGCATTATTAAATGAGCATATTTACTCTACTGATCTTGGCTGTTGAAATAATATGACTCAAAACAGGACGTAAGAATATGTAAGAAGAAGGAGGAAAAAGGCAGCCCCCACTTTGAGCCCCGGCGCCCCAGAATCCCCTAGCTAAAACCCCACACAGGCGTGCTGATAAAAATGGTGCAATTTTCAGAAGCTGTGAGCATTTCACTGAAAGATTAAATATTATCTGAATGGTATTAGTAATAGTTATTCTATGGAAGCAACTGAAGTTGTTCTCATGAAAAAGACCCGATATTTAGCAAATCGTAATAGATCTGGTGAGTAGATGGTCTATGGGATTCCACTAATTTGCTCATGGCCTGACTGCTGCTCATTACAGAAGCACTGAATGACTACAGTCCTCTGCTGAATTGAGAAAAGACAAGATATTTTGCTTGAAGATACACATACACACAGATGTAATAACAGAAAAGATTTTAACTAATATAAACTTTACATTCTTAGGACTGATTTTTTCTTTCCTCTTTTAATGTAGGGAGTGAAACTACAGTTATTTATGCTAATAACGGCTAATGAACCCTCGTAAGTAAACAAAGTTACAGGACTTCAGGCTTGAAAATGTTGGGAAAACAGTTTTAGCCACTAGCCTTTGATAATCATCAACACTGCCCTTATACTGAGCAGCTTTACAATAGAGAAAGCGTCCTTCTGGACCATGGGCAACAGAGAGTCAAAACTGCATCAATGTAAAAAAAGGATATGAAAATGAAAATTATAAACATAAGCTTTTCCCTTCAAAATGCTCCACTCAAAAATTCTACTGGTTTACAACAATCACCAAAAATTAAACAAATCGCTAAACCAGGTAGTATGATTTTATGGTACAAATGTTCTAACTGTGCACACTTTACATAGCGTAATCACTATAGATTTTCATTGTTCCTGTAAACAACATTGGGTGGGAATGAAAAAAGTAAATTTTAAATATATTTATTGCCACAGAAAGAAAACAGGTTTATGCAAACCTATTTCTAGCACTGGCAAATCCATATCAATTAAGTAATAAATATCATAGCTGCAATATTAGCCATATTACTGATGATAGTTATGACGGTGTCTAATTTTCAGAGGCATATTTATCATAATAATAGTGCTTACCTAACTCAAAAGGACGTTGTGAGGATTCATTAATATTTATACCCATTAGTGTTTTGGAAATAACAAGCGTTATATTATTTTAATTTCCATACAACTAATTAAAGCAGTATGAGGTTGTAATTGGAGCCATAAGCACAAAACCTGTTCATTCCACATAGTAACTAGACTTGGACAAATAGTTAAAAATAGTAACACCACTAATAATATGCTGCTTTCTATAAATAATGCTTTTTTACTTCGTTCGTGCTCTAAATACAACATCCAGGGTTTGGACAGTCTTTCTGAGGCCTCTTTGGTCCCACCACTCCTGTGAGAGCTATGGCAACAGGCAGGGAGAAAAGAAATGCTGAACTCATCACACAGACTACTCTAAAATAAAAAAATAGTTGGGCCTGCTCGAATTGCAATAACGATTAATTATTTGCAGCTTTCAGCATTTTAAAAATGCATTCCTTCAACTGCAAAATAGGTAATAGTGTCTGTTGTATCAGCTGTAAAAGTCTGTAAGCCCTAATTGTTCAGAGGGCTTAGCAGTTTGGTCTGTATTAATCAGCCAGGATTTCCTGTGTATAATTGCTCTTAACTAGCTCAAACACAGTAATGGACTGGTAAATTGGAAATGAAGAACAAATAGCTTTAAGAAGAATCTTGGCCACTCTATTTCCTCTCCTGCATTATGACAGCTATTCGTAATAAAGGCAATTAAATATTCTCTATTTAATGTCTCACCATGTCACTCAGGAAAATCACACTTCATTTACTTTCCTCTATTTCTTTCATCACCATTACAAAAACTCCGCTGGTTAACTCTGATGACCACAGAAAGCCCATGGGGTTTGGTTCCTTGTCATTATTCTTACCCCATCACTCTCCCAGTCGCAGAAACGCTACCTCTGGGCCCTTTCTGCTGAGATGCCATGGCTAAACCCCGATTTGCCGATGTGTTTTGGGGTTACTGAACTCTATAGCCAGAGCCTCACACACTTGTTTTGAGGAGGGATGATTTGAAATCAAAGTTTCTCTGTGGGTATATTTATTCCCCAGCGCTTTCCCAAAACTTCACCCTGTGGTTTCAGCCTCAGGCTGGACCTTGCTCTAGTGTAAAGAAACAAAACCCAATCAAACAACAGAAAAATTGCAAGAGTATTTTAAAGACAAAGAAGCTTGGTGCCTTCCCTATGACCTTTCCCGAAAAAGAACAAATCTTCTGTGTTCAAGGTTATAAAAGCTCCCTATTAGCACAAGACTTACCCAGAATATTGCTGCCTGAAAGATTAAACCTCTGTAAATATAAGCACTGCAAAAAAACATTTAGAAAGAAACCTGACAGCCTGACTAGCCACAATGTACCCACGCCGGGCTCACAACCGCCTGCCAAGCTTCCCGGGAGAAATGTATTTTAGGGAACATGCTTTAATTCATCATCCTCTAAGATGATGAAGTGATACAACAGGAAAACACACATTAGTTGCCTCAATATCTTTGCAAAATAAGCATCTGGCGGTTCAGGGCTGTGTTATTCCAATGTGGGTGTCACTACTGTTACCCAGACCCAACGCTGAGTAGAGATGCTTCCGTGCAAATAAATAGAAAAAGCTCAGAAGGAAGCTGTTACTGGCAGGAAATGACTTTGTAGAATTTTTCTTAAAAATTGGAGTGACACACTATGCTTTTCTATTTTGATGTTTATTCCTAGCTGGTTTTAAAAGTAGAGGCTACACCCATTCATACAAGAATTCAGATAAACAATTAATTCATTTGATATGTATTAAGATATTATGCACATATGGAAATGCACACAACTGTATTGTGTAAAAAAACTAATGAAAACCTCCATACTTAAAAACAATTAAAAAGCAGCTCGTCACACTTCTAAATGGCAAAAAATAAAGCAACACTTTCTGACATCTATAAAATAAGTACACAATAGTTTCAGAAGTTTATTTTTCAGAAATATTTGTAGAATTAAGCTTTAAACAAATGCCCTTTGCCAATACATTTCCTGAAATTTCCTTTTGACTTTGCAACAAGGACAACTGCCCAAGGCTTTGCTAATCAATTTCTTGTGTTGCAGAAAACAGCATAATTTGAATTTTGTCCAAGAATTCAGTTTGATATGCAGAAAATGTAAAAAGCTAACTAACATGCAATTATTTGTAGCCACAGTCTGCATACCAAGTGAAAAGAAAGCTGAATAAGTAATTTGTTATTGCAACTTTAATAAACAAAGAGCCACCCATCATGGCTTAAGGATGTAATATTCAAGAATGAATCTTACTACCCCTTTATTAGTATGCTGCTTCAAAAAAAAAAAATCTTTGTAACCTTTAAAAGCATGGATCTTAAAGGAAAAAGAAGGGTAGTTTTGTTTTGTTTTGCTTCAGAAGACTATTTCAGGGACTCTTGCTATCATAATCTCCTATATGAATACCTGAACAATTTGCAATGTTGTCTTACACCACATATATGTCTATTCACATCCTGAAGTCTTCCCAAAGGTCATGTTTCCAGCTTGCCACCTCGGGTTTTCCTTTCTGGAAGAAGGCATGGTGTGAGGAAGGGAGCACCTTGCTGTGTGCTGCTCTCGCTTCTCCAGCCAGGCATCTAAAGCACCAAAACCCCAGTGTTTTGCCTGCACCCCAAAACCGCAGATCTGCAAGCACTGAAATGTAGAGAGGAGGATGTGGAATAAACACGTCCAGCCCATCCCTTTCCATCCCCATTCTCCTCTTCCTCCACTGCCTACATCAAGCATTCCTCTGCAGGCAGAATGCAAAGTCTGGGCTTCAAAAGCTTCTGTAACTTTGTCTCTTGCATATGTTCTCAATGTGCAGCCCTTTTGACAGGTAAAGGTTGAGAATGAAAAGGAAATTTCTTACTACTGCTTTTTAGGAATGATTTTTTTTCTCTCATGATTTTTCTTGTTATAGGAATTTTCTCTCTCAGAGGAACTGAGAAAGCCTTCTCTACTCGGGGCTCTTCCAGCTTGCGCAATGCACCCGGGCAGTGTCAGCACAGGACTTCCACAGCCAAAGGCCAGTTTCCACTGAAAGAACTGAATTTTACAAGACACCTCTGGCACACAAGGCAGGGGTGTTTTCAGGCAAAGCCTTTGCTTGCTCAGTGGCCATTAGGCTCTTCTTCCCCATATTTAGATTTCACTTAACACTTCCACATCCATCTCTGTCTAGAACTCTGCTAAGCTTTGGGTAAATGAAGTTGCACCAACAATGATTTCCCAGCAAAAAGTCTATGAATTCCCTCTAAAGTTTCTGATACAGTTTTATTTGAACTATTCCTAACACCAGGTGTGGTTCTCGTGACTTTTATACCACCGTGAGTCAGGAATAATTCCAAAGATGACAGCAGAGATATCAGATAAGCAACAGAGCCACAACTTCTACTACCTAAAGGACAAACAAATTTCCTTTGGTTAGCAGCTGAAACTAGATTTATTTTATGGAAGAAGAATTACAGTTGCTGGTGAATTAATTATTTTCATTTTGAGGAATTGGTACAATGCTAGATTATGGAAAGAAAATGTATGGGGCTTATAGTTTATCCACGTAGTACAGCATAGCTATTATTCAAACATTTCAGGTCTTATACCAGCAGAATTTAAAAAGAAAATAAATATTATTCATGCTCAAGGACTGCTTCCCATGTGTCTGATTCTTTAGTCATCATTTAAAAATGACTCATTAAGCTTTTCTCTTTTGAAGTTTGGTAGAAAATTCACCCTAATCTAAAACTTAGCAGAAACCCAACGGTGATTTCTTACAAATGATTTATACCTAACCCTCTGAAGAAAAGGATTTATAATGAAAGTGATAGCTCAACCCTAACTGCAGCACTGGGAATGGTGACACCATAATTAATGTATTATTTCAGTTGTGGGAGACACTGACAGTTGCTTTTTGTTCTTGGGAAGAAATTTATAGCGTGACTGAAAAAGGCACCATGGAAAAAAATGCACAGAAGAGGAACAGAAATCCTTGTAGTAGAGACATGTCCTTACAATCCCCCTCCCAAAGACTATAAAATCTTGGCAATGACAGGGTTTCCTCCACGGTGTAATTTATACCTTTCTCCTCTACTAGATGGCAGTATGACATGCTCTCTGAACATCTAAGTGAGGGGTTTTCTTTGTTTCATAAGAAGCAATTAATTTAATATATCATCTTATTGGTATAGAAGTGGAAAAAAAAAAGCCCACCACTGGCTGTATATTTTGAAATTGAATCTGTTTACTTACTGGTTCAACATTAAAAGCAAAAAGTGCATATTCCCGGTCAGGTGACACTTCATATCGAATAGCCTTTAAGGAGACCTAGAAAACAAATCAGACATTGAAATAAATATTTTTTCAGTTTTCAAGCCAACCACACGTAGAACTAATTGTTATGAACATGTTTCTAATGGTGAAGAATACTACCAGACTAAATGTCTTTAAAAATAATACATCACATCTCTTTTCAAAAACCAGATGTGTTATGTGGGCACATATATGCTCCCACAAGAGAAAGCATAACTGCATTGTGATTCAGACCAGGCAGCTACCTCAAAAAGTCAGAATTTTCCTTACAAACCTACTGCACAGTGGCTGGAGGGGCAGCAGTGGGCAGCAGGTAGTAGAAAACCTTGATAAATATAAATTTATTTTTAAATTTTAATTTTATTCACAGTTGTTGTCAGCTGCAGTCACTGGACAAAGTGCTGGAGATAACAAACAGTGAATACCTGCTGGAGAAAATCGTTATAAAAAGACACCACTACCTGTCTTAATTAAGGCAACACTGAGGAATACTATCCCATTTTCCCCAGTTAATAAAGTCTTTGGGATGCTGTAGTGATGCAGTTTTCCAGATGCACCCTGACCGGGGTTCTGCAAAAAGCTGTGCTGTAAGTCTTACTAACAAGAAGAGTTGCCAAAATATCCCAGACTTGTCAGGAATTACCCTTTTCGCTGCTCCACTTATCATTCGTATAGTGCAGACATCCCTTCTCTTTTCCAGTGTGTTTCAATATAATACATTGCTGGCGCATCAAGGTCAAAGAGAGGTGCCACTAACACGCCACTCATCTACCGCCTTTTAAATCTCATCCTCTCACCTAACAAATTAGATGCAAGTCCTTGAGAGATTCCTGAGGACCAAACTGGAAGGGGGACTGTGGGCTTCAGGGAAATGCACTCTCCCATTGGGGAGTCCTCCCCAAAGCCAGTGAGGCTGGAGGCAGTGCGTGGGGAACCCAGGGGAGAGCCAAAGCCAGAAGGGACCAGTCATGGAATAGTTTGGGTTGGATGGGACCTTTAGTCCAACCCCCCTGCAGTGAGCAGGGACATCCTCAACTAGATCAGGTTGCTCAGAGCCCCGTCCAGCCTGACCTTGAATGTTTCTAGGGATGGTGTATCTACAACCTCTGTGGGCTACCTAATGGGTTGACAGGCCAGCATGGATCAGGATGGGGGGTGGCAGGGGAGTGTGAGAGCCAGCGGTGTCAGCACAAAGACAGATTTTATTTACTGTTACATTAATAACACGGAGAAAGGAAAACATGCCAAGGCAACAAAAGTTTTTCTGGCCATGGGTTGGGAAGAAAGAGGACAAAGACAACTTTCCTGGATGAGATGTAACGGTGGCTCTTGTGTTGTCTTTTTGGATTAATGTGGAGGTGATCCACAGGTTTCTTTACTGAGAGGGCAAAGGATGAAGGGTAGAACAGGCAGGAGGGAGGCCATGGCATGAAAAGTAGGATTATATTGTAACCCTGTGCTTTGCTTACAAATGGCAAAAATTAAAACCCAAGGGAATAAACAGAGGCCAAATGGAAGAAATTTGACTTCAGCAGACCTTGATATTAAAGGAACCCATCTTATTCCTTTACCCTTAGCAGAATTATAAAGAAAGGGGTTATGATCTGGTAAAAGAGGATTGCTTACGTGATATAGCAAAATTTAAAGGTTAAATGGCAGCATGTGAAGTTTAAGGTTTGGTCCTGCAATAATAATTGAGTGATAGATTCTTTGACTCATTGAAAAAGAATTAATACTGTACTTGAGCATTGTATGAGTCATATACTGCAAAATAAAATCAACCTGGAATATGGTTTTATAGTTTTCTTGTAGATTTACTTTAAGCTTTTGAGCTTCTAAAGCTGCTTTCTGCAGATCTTGGGGCATTAGGATAAGTCTCTGTTAGCCATCCTTTGCCTTTGTAGTTTTTCAGGGATACAGTACAACTAAAACACCTCAGGTTAATCAAAACCTTAGGGAGGTACTGTGTGATGATTTTACCAGGACAACATGATTTATATCTCATTGTTGGAGCTAACATAAGTGTATTTTACTTTGGAAATTAACTTCTTACAGGAAATATTGAAAACACTCTGACATTTAATGTAGTAACTTCTGTCACAATGCTGGTTTCATCCACTACAAAAAACAATGTTACAAAACATTTTTATGATTATAAATAATACTCTGTATCAGCTGTGAATTTATTTTCTTTTCATTCATTTTAATGGCCACCTAATTTCTTTTCCCAGTAATTTCTTAGGGTTTCTCTCATATGCAACTCCACTTTCATTCATCAACACTATTCATTAACAACACTGAAATTACATTTCAACCATTAAGCAAGAAAGATCAGCACATCCACGAATTAAAAAATAAGTATTTGCATGGAGGAACGTGGAGAGTGCTACCAACAGACAGTAAATTGTATCAATTGTCTTTTCTATTAAGCATGCAAAGATGAGAATTATACATCTTTCAATTATATATGATATGCAAGACTAACTTCAAATATCTATATGATACTTTCCTGTAGTATGAAAGAAACTGAGTTTGCAGAATAATAACAAAAGCTGAAGTTCAATTTCACATTATCAGTCACCGCGTAGCCCATAGTATTACTGGTGTGTCGCTTCTCCTTGACAATACACTAAGTTGAAACCCAAGTCATTTTCTGCTTTACTGATCCAGCTGCAAGAAAACTGTGAAATTCTTCTGCTCGTTATAGAAAATACTTACAATTTTTTTGTTTTCTATTAATATTGTTGAATTGTTAGTTTCGACATTCCTCAGAATCACTGTGCCATTCTGGTTTCTATAAATGAATTCATTATCTGCAAGAAGGAAAAGAAAAGAACATTAAGGAAATCTGAAATTGTCTGCTTGTGTAGAACCTAATTATGGGCTTGAACCAAAAGTACTGCTGGGAACTTCCCTGTAAAGAACACAGAATTTTTTTTTTTTAATTAACGCAGCCATTGCTGTGATGTTAAAGTGGCTTCCAGGTTAGTCATTGAACAACATGGTTAATGTTTGCCACACATTTATTCCGCCATATATTTATTCTGCCACACTTTCCCAGAGCTGAATGCAAGAGGCTGACCTGTTTGAATGTATATACATGGCTTGCTATATTGTTAGTGTAGAAAAAATCAAGGTCAAAAAACATTCCTTATACTTAAAGGTTTCCAAGATCCTCAGTCTCTGTGGGAGTCTAATAAGCCAGATGCCTAGAAAGTGACTGAAAGGTAAAGGCAAATCACCCTTTAACAAAGCAGATTCTTGAACCTAGTATTGTGCAGACCTTCCAGCTCTGCCTTTGTCCTGCAAATTAATACCAGAAGGAATGCATGTGAAGAGATTGCCATTTTCACATAGAACAAGACAAATCAGCTTGTTCCTATTGCACTTTGGGATTACCCCAGCACTCAGGACATCTGGATGAGGATCCCCAGCAGTAGCTGCTGCACAGGTGGGAGACAGCCTCCAGCTCAAATCTCAAAACCTACTTGACAGAAAGGCGGGTGAAGACTTATGAAAGAGACTCCAAATGAGGGTTTGGTGGCAGGTCACAGGTTCAGGTTGAAGAAACATTACAGCATAAAGGGCTGTGATCTTGTCAGCTGTCATAAGCTGAAGTTCAAGCCTGATCAGTGCTTATGTGCACTGCCCCACAGATAAAATATAAAACACAAGTCCCAAGCACATTGCTATGAAAAGCCTCAGGAGATTTCTTGACACAGGAGAAGGGTTACTGTTTCTTTGCAACCTGGTTAAACTATGATTGAGAACTGATGGATCCTACCAAACTTCTGCCTCCAGTTTCAGCCAGTGAAGCAATTCCTCATTGCCTACCCTCACTGTGGCTACCCCAGGGAGGTTCCCATGGTGTATTCCACAAGCGTTAGGGACATATCAAGGGTTAAACATTACTTGTGGGTTGTCCTCGGATGAGTCAAACCTGAGTTTAAATCCTACTGGATTCATAAAACACAGACGCAACTCACTGTAACCACTGTCCACTGCCCAGCTCGGGGTAACCTGCTGAAGACAACACTGGGTCCAGAGATCCGTTTCTTTCAAAACTTTGGTGTACGAACCTAGCATACTCCTTCCTTACCCATGTTTCGGTCTTCTTTTTTTTCTAAGCTGGTGATGACAATCTTCATTACAGTCATTGACCATCTTTGTGAAATGCTCTCAAAGCGCAGATGAAAAGCTTCTACGCTCTACTTATTACTGTCAGTAAAAACAGTCATCTCCTACATATCACAGTTTTACATGGAAGCATGGGAAGAAAAAAATCTTTCCTGAGATCGGGATGAATCGGATTCTGTGAGGCCAAACTGTCACTGCAATACAGATGATCCTCTCCAGACAACAAGATTTTAGAGACCTAAGATTCTGTGTCCAAACCACAGCAGCAGCCCTTCAGGCTCACAGGCAAAGTTCTCAAAGCAACTCTTTCTTTTAATTATGGAATAAATTTTATCATCACCTTCAGTCCTGAATAAAAAATGCAGGAACTGAATTAGATTAAGACTTGCAGTTGAAGAGGGTTTCTGTTTGGATTTGACAGTATTAAAATTTTGTCATTAGTTCTGGAGTGTTGTCCAAGGGCATGGCATTTTTGTAAGCATGCCTGATTATATTCAGGACTTTAAAATATTGTTTCATATGATTTATGACTGAATAAACTAAGAGCCTTCAACCTGGAAAAGAACTGATTGAACAAAAATAGGACAGATGTCAAAAAATCATAAGCAGCATGGAGAAGACAAATAATGGATTCTTGTTCTCTGCCTTCTCTAAAATAAATATTAGGAGGCATTAAATGACATCAGGCAGTGGCAGGTTCAAGACAAATAAAAGTGATTTTTGCATCACGCAAAAGGCAAACAAGCTGTGAAGCCACAGTCCCACAGTAGAGCGGGTGCCAGGATTGTATTTGGGTCCAAACAAGAACCGGAAAAATGGAAGAAAAATCCATCACAGATTTTGAGGGGAGAGGCTTTTCAGAAAGCCCTTGAACCTGAGATTGTGAGGGACTAGAAGCATATCCTGAGTTATCACCTTGAGAAATTCACCCACTCTTTAAAATCTTCCCTAAGCATTTGCTCTTGTCCTGGGCCAGACACCAGAAGGGACAGTCTCTGGGGTCTGACCCAGCACCGACTTATTTACAACTTCGACTTGCAGCTTCTGTGTCCAAATACTAAAGAAATGCCTGTATGTCAGCAGTCTAGGAGGTGATATCATAAAAGATGTTAATGCTCCCTTCACACCTTGCCATTAAGGTTGAAGCATCATTTGTTGTACAAGGAAAGTACACAGTTCAAATTTTTATTTTCAGGTGTTCCAGAAACAACAAGAACAACTCAGCTGAAAGGCAGAATATTACCTATCAGACATTTTGAAAAAGATTATGGCTTTAATAATCACCCTATGTCAACAGCACAAAATGTTTTCCGATTACATACTAAGTTCTATACAGAAAAATCACATTTTAAATATGGCCAGCAAAGCATTTGCATAATTTTAAGCCTCTCAGGATATTTCCTAATTACAGAAAAAAGCAGTGATGAAACTCCACTCAAAGTTCATTACACAGGTGAAGTAGCTTATTAATCTAATGAGTCTGTGGGGCTGTTAATATTTGGTAGCTGTTTCTTGAGCAATGCATGAACTGATGGAAGTTAAGTTACTGCCCATAATGACATTGCTACTAAACTTTTACTGCTCTCTATGGTCCAAAAAACCATAACTCTAATAAAGGGTGAAACTTCAAGATGATTCCATAAAAGTTGCTCTATAGTTGGAAGTAGGAGATGAAAGACTTTCCCATTATTTGTTAAAGTGTAACAAGTTTAAAAGCAGGTGCTAGTCTGCTGCATGTATATCTGGTATGAATAAGGAAGAAGAAATGAAGAAGTGCTGATTTGTTAGGGTTGTAAATCTTGCTATTATATTCAATACAAGCCTTCAACACAGCATCTGAATTAATGAACAGAAAATTGGTCTGTTAAAGAGAAGAACAAATTGATCTGCATTATATCCCAAGCAAAACACTGTGAGATTTAGCTGGTCTGTAAGTCGTATTATCTTAGTCCTCAAAAGAATCAATGAATAATATTCTTGGGCTTCTGTTTTGAAATGTGTGATCTGTTCTAGTACAAGAGCATTTATTTAAATAGGACATACCTCAGTCAAAGACAAAAAGCAATGCAGCAGCCTCTGTCTGTAATGAATTCTGTCCAGCGAGCTGATGAGAATTTGCAGCCTGATTTATAGCTGTCACCACAACTGATAAAGGTCATCACTGCATCTCATTTTTTATACCTGCCTTTCTTTGGGGCTGGTGTTCAGTGCAAATGATGCTGAAAATTGTAACTTTCAGGCATAAAGCCATTTATTCCATTACATAATGGATTTCTTCAACAGCAGAGTTCACTTCGCCAACTCCTCCTCCTCTTTCAACTTCCAGGAAATTGTCTGGTTGGTGAAATACATTATGTGTCTGTGAGTGTAGACAGAGGCATGTAGTCACGCTTACAAAAATGACTGATTACAAAAAGCAATGATTACTAGAAATAACGGAGCAGCCTTGGTGCTGTACAGAGTCCGTGTAGAGGAATGGGGGAGCCTTGGCAGAAATTTTTAAAAACCTGCTAAGCAGAACAGATGAAATCAGGAAATCCAAGACCAATGATATATTTGCAGTGGCAGAGTTCCCCAGCTTCTTTGCACACACCTTTCTTAAATTCAGTCAGGAAATACGCACGTGGAGAAAACAGAACTAGAGACGGGATATTGTGTCCCTTGCAGTCACTGAGCTCTTGCCAGGAGCAGCACACACGTGGGTTTGCTTAGCCCTGCAGCTCTGCCCACTTGCCTCTTGTTTAGGATGAAACAAGACAAAATATCAGGCTTTCTTTTAAGAGAATACTGTATTAAGCACTACGTCCCCAATGCAGGTTTTGTATTTTCAGGCATGCTACTTGGCCAACCCTTCCCAATGTTTTACCATCAGAAAAGGCATAGCGTCTCTGGAACCCTGCCCATGGGTGCTGCCGTGATGCTGAACCTGGGACTGGCAGCTGAAACTCGGGACAAAGATCATGAGGCTGTCACTGGTATTATTTGAGGACCCCAAATCATCAGCTCAATATGCAGAGGCAGCCTAAACAGCCAACAAAATGCTGGACACCACCAAGAGAGCAAGACAGCACGGATCATTTGCCATGATATAAAACAAGGGAGGACAAAAATTCATGGACAACTGATAAACTGATAGATATTAAAGGAAATAGGCAGGATATACTATCTAACAGCCCTGTACAGGGCTGCCTCTTTATGGACCACTAAAAGGGGCCAGGCTCAAGCCCAACATAGCATCAGCTATTGCCCTGGTTAGAGTCCCAACACTGGGCTAGAGGAGCACTTGCCTGAGCCAGCATCGCTTCTTTTTACATTGTTGTGTGTCCTACCGGGCACCAGACTAAATGGCTCATCACAGTGGACAAGAAGGTCTGGGACAATTTCATTTCTAGAAGGAGTAAGTTTGAGCACTGGCGGGCAAAGAATTTGAAGCAATTGCATCCAGCTACAGGAATGCAGACTTGCATTTGTGTCAGTGCTCACAAATTGATGGCTGTACAGCTTCTCAGATGAGACTAAGTAAGTACACACTATCAGAGATGAGAGACGGGTTTATAAGATAATAGGAGGACCCACATGCTTTTGAGGAGAATTTTCATTATTTGTCAGAGATTATGGAAAGCAGAAAGCAGAACTATGTGATAAAATAGGAGAAGGAATAAGAATTTAAATCCAGCTTTAAAAAAATATTTTTAATGAAATTGTGATTTTTTTCAGTTTAGCAACTGACAAATGAAAACCAGAGAATAAAAAGTCATAAAATTCACATGTAGCAAGTCAGCAGTAAGAGTTAGTGAAAGGCAGAAAGTAGTAGCAGGACTGTTAGGACAGCTCCAGTCATTTACAACCACAGACTTAGAGTAAAAGGCAAGTTCTCAAGTCCTGTAGTTTCAGATCAACAGACGTGAAAGATAATTGAATGAGTCTCAGTCTGATGAAAGTCAGCGTCAAGGGAATTATCATTCTCAATCCCTAAGATTAAGGAAGATTGGTGGGTAAAGGAAATTTAAGTCCTGAAGTTGTTCTGAACCTTTCAGAAAAATGAGCCTCCAGATACCAGCATGACCAGCAAGGTTGGCAAAAAAATTATTCCATGTCAAGAGAGCAGATGGCAGCAGGCCTCGCAGGAGAGAGCCCGCATCGCTCCTCGGGGCCTGAGGTCGCATTGCACCGGGCCACGCGGGCTGCTGGGACGGAGCTCTGCGCTGGCACAGCGATTGTCAAGGGGCTACCAAGGGAGGACTGGCACTCTTCTGTTATTTCTCATCCATGCTGCTGTAGGAAGGTCCTTGCTAGACCTGACTTTGGGTGTGACCCATGGCAGATGGCAGGCAGTTTGCATCTGATGGGCTTTACAGTGGGGTTAGAAACCCTGAAACAATCCTCTGAGCTTTGGTATCCTGTTCAACCTGATGAAGCCAATTACTGCAGCTGGAAACAAGTCAAGAGCCTGATGTTACCACCCTCTCTCTTCCAGAAAGAAAAGCTGTTGTGGGGGGTTTAACGACCCAATGCAGTCAGGACTTCAGAATTTTATCTTAGGTCTGAAGGACAAGCCTTCCACCAGCCCTGCAGCACTGCCCTCCGCGCTGCAGGGCATCACTCCCCAGTCAGCCTGGCTGAGCCCCCCTCTGCTGAAGTGACAGCAGCATCTGAACCAGCCGAGGGTTTCTTGGAGTCCTCCCAAGCAGGTATTGATCGGACACAACTGGTTAACACTTACCATCTAACAAGATAATGGGCAGGAAGGTTGCAACAGTAGGGCAGATGCTTTTTCAGACAGAAATGGTATTTTCAGACTGGCAACGACATGTACTACAATCATTTTCATTTAGAAAAATCTATGAGGATAAGGCAGTAGAATTAAAATTTTAAAAATCTTCCACTTGTTTAGCATCCCAACAAGTTTTCTGAAGGGCCAGGTGAGCCCCAGCATGGTGGATGGAGACCAGAGGTGAGGAAAGGAGTAGATGTGCCCTTCGGGTGGGCTTGGGCATCTCACAGCCCTCACCCCAGCACTCACGCACACTGGAGTCAAGGGGAAGGGTCCGGCTGGAGAAAGTAAACCCGGACTATCCACAGCAGACCTGAGGCACATGGAAATAAAATACCAGCTTATAGTGATTACCCACATTTGCAGGATCAGGGGAGGCTGCTAGTTTACACTGAAATACAGTATGTCTCTGTGGGAACTGTGTCATGACTGAGCCGGGTACTCGGGCAGGCTGTGGGCTCAGCAGCGGGAGGTGTTCGCTGCTGCGGGCATCGCACCCGCAAGCGGCCCATGTGCAGCGAGCACATCATCAGAGCCAGGCAAAGCACCAGGCATATACGTTAAGTACAATCATCCACACAGCTTGCGCAAGCAAACTGCCTTCATGGGAAGCAAACTGTGGGGGACTTAGGATTTCCTGTAAAAAAAGGCTTTCTGAGTGACACAGGGGAGGGAATGGGACACACTGAGGTTAACTGGCTGCTGCGCGTGGGACCAAGGCCTTAAAAAACCCCTTAATCCTGCCAGATGCAGCACAAGCACAGGGCTGCTATCTTCAGAAACTGGTTTTGAGAGAGAGAGAGACTAAGGTTTTGGGAAATAATGGAAGCAGAGAGGAAAATGACGGAACAGGGTAAATTCGCAGGGGAAATAAAAACTGTCAGAAAAAAACAGCAAATGTTAACAAGAAGCACCAAAAAGGAGGAAAAAGGTTGAGCATTATATGAGCAGGGGAAGAATGAGCACAAACAGGCTTAGAGAAACACTTAGTTTACTTTGCTTTCATAAATGGGGAAATTGTATCTTATTTAGTAGGCCTGCGGGTTTATTGACCCACTTAGGACAATACCTGCCTAACTGGAGTCACATACCTTTGCATGACAAGGAGAGCGATCCCCCCGGGACCTGCATTCCCTGGGGCAGGTATGGTTTACTCTTCTGAAAACCACGGGGAACTGATGTTCAACAAATGGTAGGACCATGCAAGCTCCCTAACTGCTATAAAACTTAAGCGCATAGAAGATAACGCAAAATAAAAGCACAATCAGCCCCTGATGGAAGCCTATTCAGGTGTCCAGACAGATGCAATCCCAAACTCAGGTGTAAAAGACGACTGTTGTGATGATGCATTTAATACTATGATCTGTTGTTCTTTCAAGACACGCTGCAACACATCTATTTGATATTTATAGCTTGTACCCAGAAACAACGGAATCTGACATTCTCTTCCCAAAGCAGACGCCAAGCCTGTTTTGATACTGAGTTGCTTCCCAGAAAGAAAAAGCAGGAAAGGCTTCCCATGCCCTGCCCCCTGGTGCTGCAGTAAGCTGGCCCGGGGATAACAGAGAGAGAGGGAGGAAAGGAGCACAAGTTATGAACAACAACAAAACTGCATTTCCATGCCCACAGCTTCACCCCACCCTTAGTGAGAACTGGTCCTCAGGTCCTCATAGACCTTGGAACCTGTAACTCATCACAGCCCCCTGGTTTTTTTCTTCAGTCCACCTGCCCTCCACCAGAAACTCCTTTTTCTTCAGTCTTGCTACTCTGCTGTGTAGAAATAAGTAAGGATCTGTTACATTTTGTGACGCTGATGCAAGGGAGCAACAGGGGATGGAGAACAGCTTGCTTTTAACAACATCGCTACAGCCTTTAATTTCAGTAGACAACTGAAATCCCACTTTTATCTTTCTAGCATTATGGGTCATTATCCTTTTACTGTTTCCAGCATTTTTTTTTTCATGGGAGAGGCTGAAAGGAAAACTTCTTTAAATAGGTGATTTACCATAATTTAGCTAAATGCAGTATAACACATTGCACTGGTACATTAAGTAAGTGCAACATGATAGAATGTGCTTTATTATGCAAGAAGTGGTTTTAATTGCTCATCACCTCAATGCAGTTGCACTTGCTGCACCAATATAGCACTTTCACAGTAGTACTAGTAAAATAAAACACAATTATAGCTCAGGAAAATTCCCATAACAACGTGCATCTCTAGCAGGCCTGTAAATTAACTTGTCAAAAGCTCAAAGAAGCCTGAGTCCTGGGAAAACTTAAAACTATAAAAATCAGTAATGCCAGTCTGTTTCTCTTTTTAGTGTAATCCCAAATCTTTCAAGATCCAAACTCAAAAAAAAAAGCTTATTCAATCTCGTTGAGAGAAGACCTCAGCATCAAGCCTGAAATCCAGGCAGAGCACACCTTTGAAATTTCAGTCCCAAATTCGAAACCAAGTACAATTCTGCTGCGGCCTCTCATTTGCAAGACTGAACTGTGCTTCAAAGAGCCCCAATCTGGGAACTGTGTAGGCTCAGATCACGGCTTAGTGGCACAGGCATGAAAAACTGAAGTCCATGTGAGAAACAGATAACTCGTTTCAGCTTCAAATAACTCCTCTTCCCTGCTTCTACCTGCTTTTATAACACATGGAGGAAAAAAAGAGACACTACAATTAGGAAGAAAAAGAATGGTAAATTCTCTGGAGTAAATCCATTTTGACTCCATCTAGGGCAAACCATCCTGATTACAAAACTGCTGCAAAATCCTAACAACAGTAAAAATGTACACCTTGTTGCTTGCTGCCCTCAATTTATCTCTCTGTAATGACCGACAGCAGTGTGGGGACTTTGGAGCACACAGAGCTGACTTTGGCATATTCCAGACTGGAAAGATCTTCCTCAAAAATTCTCTGCCATCTTCTTTTCCTGTTCAGTTGTGTTTATGCCATGCGCTCTTCAAACCCTAGACATTATAGCAGAAAGAGTGCTGATGACCCCTGAATTACCAGAGTCCAGACAGCTGGAGATAGCAGATTACGCTCATCCCCTTGATTCCCCGCCAGAATCTTCCCACATTCAGTGCAGGCCAAAAGCAATTTAACCCTAAAAGACTAATTTCCCAGGAAACAGTCCCTGATGCCTTTATCCACATCCCACTTATTTCTTCATGGTCTCACCATACATCTAAAGAGCAAAACAAAGTGCGGACAACAGGTAGTGGGCATCAGCTCGTCCCAGCTCTGTAATGTGGCTGGCGCGGGTGGCGCAGCCCCAAATACACAGCGGCACAGACTTCGTCTGGAGTATAAAACCTTCAGGGCTTTCGCCATAGTAGTTGCTGGCTCATATGAGAGCCCAAGTACCATTCCTGCTTGGTCGTCCCCACCTTGCCTGGCCCATGCAGGTACACTTGCTCCAAGCACTCCCTTGTTGTCCCCCAGGTCAGTGCAGCACCACTCGGCAACCTTCCCCTTCTCTGCCAAATGCACCGTGTCTTATCTGCCTCCTTTAGTTCGGCTTCACACAGGGGAGTGCATAACCCAAAGTGTTACACATAAAAGTAATAATTCATTTGACACGGAGAAAAAAAGGAATCCATGAATAAATTTTCATTAAAATGTGACCCCACAGCTTGCTTTCTTAATTCCCCAGTGTATTTCTTTGCCTCCTTCTCTTTGCTCCCAATCAAATTACACTTGTTAGTGGCCATGATGGAGAGAAAGAACATATAAAGTGGTTGTTTTTCCTTTTCATTATTATTATCATGGGCAGAGTACAGAAATTTCAGTACAGACTGAATGAGATCTTTGTATATTAACAAACAAATTTTCTGTGTATACAGCTCTGGATAAAGTTGTAATCTTTGTATGCGCTATTTCACGATCCTTTTTTGCTATTCTGTCATTTCAGATGTGTCTGGGGAAGTATAACTGCGCTGAAGTCCAACTGTAGGAGGAGTCTGGCAGAGCCATGGCCATCACCTTGACTTCAGGCTTTTGAAAATCGAGGCAGATAAGATATGAAATCCACCATCCCACACATTTTCTTTACCAGCGTGTGATTACTGGTTTTGGACTGGTCACAAGAGGGCACTGTATTACAGAGCCGATGGAAACATTTTCAAAACTTGCAAAGAACCATTAATAAATAATTGAATGTGATGCTGGGCAGATGACCTGGCAAGGAACAGCACCTGGAGGGGAGCAGAGACTCCCCGCAGCCAACTACAAGGGAACTGCTAATAGGAGGAGCAGTTTGCAATTATACATAAAATCCCATCATATTGGGAATGCAAAAATTAGTGTCAGCTAAGAATATTGTTTTCCCTTAACATCTCAAACAGGTTTGCCTGCAATGACCAGGCCACCTCCTGTCGGGAGCCCTGTGCCAAATCCCACAAAATATTCCTGAATTTCTTATTTCACCTGTTATTATTCCTACCCCTCTCTCTGCCAAGGAATCGACATCGTGCATCATTCGCTGCCTTGTCTGATGTTGGTCTTGAATCAGCAGTGTTTTGCCGCTGAGATAGCAAAAGTGCTGATGCAGATGCTGAAGCAAGAGAGCTGGTGCAAACATCTGGTTTAAGTGCAATGGGTGAAAAATGGTTACACCAAAAGAATGCCTGGTCCTTTCTTGAATCCTGGTCAACCTTTTGCCTAAGAATATTTACTCATTGGGTTCTCAATGGGTGAACAACTTTCAGCAGTTGGCATCATCCTTCTCTGGACCATGTCTATTCCCACTACAATCTATCTTTCTTTTGATAGAGCAACCCAAACTCACTGTAGTGATCAAGGTGATAATGTCCCTCAAACTGGATAAAAACCATGGGTTTTTTCAGTATTTTTCTCTCCTGAATATAGTCCAATATTGTTTTCCTTAAGAAAGTTGACTGCAACAGAAAATTGATTATATGTTCTCAGATTCCTGCCCTAAGAGAAGGAAAGCAAGTATAAAATATGGAATTCTAATAAACCCTCTCATGTTTTTCATGCTCATACTATTCTGGCTTGATAATTTAGCCATAATCACCATTCTGTGCCCATTAGGGGGAAAAAAATCGAGAATATTATAATTATAGTTCTACTTATAAAAATATCTTCCTTTGTGAGGCATTAAAAATAGAAAAGAAATAAAGAATAAATGTTAAAGGTTAGTTTGTTTTAAGGTCATATCTTATGCGTACTACCAAGTTTGGTATCAGCTAAATGCTTCAATGCAAAAGGTAATAGTAAACCCTCACAAATGCTGCCCCTGAAATTAAAACCTGGAAAAAGGAAAATATGGAACACATGGAACAAATATACGTACACATATACTCCTGGTGATATTCAAAAAAAAAGGCTTTAAGGCATTTTTTATGTCACAGCTCACAGCCCACACTCCACTGGGAAGGAGAATAAGGAAGTGAAAGATATCTCCAAATTAATAATAAGGGTTCTGGCCTATGCACAAGTCTTCCAAGAAACATGTCTTGTAAAATGAGTCAGTCCATCAACCGAAGCAATAACAAACAGCAGTGAAAACAACTTCACATGGCCCAGCATATGTGCATTAATCCCATTACAGTGCGGATGGGCCAGCTCGGGCCCTGCTGGCTCCGCTCTGCTGATGCTGCCAGCTGGGTGAGCAACCAGCGCCAGCTGCAGCAGCAGGCTTCGGGTACGGGTGCCTGTCCACTAGAAAACAGGAAAATTGATTGCTGAGCAGAGAATAAGTGTTTATTAGAGTGATAATAAATTAGACTATTGGAAAAACTTCTGGACACTTTGTCCAGGCAGAATTGGTGGATTTTATATGTTTGTCCAGGTCTTGCCGGCTCTTCTCAGCCCACCTACAGGTACCACGGTATTCAGATATTCCTACAGTGCACACATGGCAAGGCCAACACTTCCAAGCAGCACCTGGACTGACTAACTCCGCATAAATGACCACACTGAACATAACTGCAATGAGCCCAAAGTCTCTTTGAAATTCTGGATTTACCACCCCTGCTAGGTGCAGTTGATTTTTTACATAGTGCAATGCAAACCAAAATAATCATAATTTATGTAGCAGATCCAAAATTTTGCCCTTTTTTTGGAAATTGTTTCTGAGCTAAAACTTTTTTTCACTTCTGGGCTTGAACTTTGGAATTTCCCACCGCCTTTCTACTAGACTTTACTTTTTTCCATCCATGCCACTGTAATCTGCCTTCCCTGGAAATGAAAATGCTTTGAAGCTGATTATCCAGATTTTGTGAATTATTACAAATTTTAAGCACTGACAAATCAGGCATAAGGTTTCAAAAGAACCTGATATTTTAAAAATATCCCGTCTAATGAAATTAAACATTGGATCTTTTTAATTTACCTTCCAAATATGTTTAGCTTTTGAAGGACCATTTAGATATAACTTGAATAATGCCTTTGAGTACTAAATATTTTAAGATTCATTTCATTCTTTTTTTGAATCACAGTAAGTATTTTTGTAAGTCACCTGTCCCCAGAAGCTGGGACTGTAAGTCAAGTAGCAAAATGAAAATTTGGCATCATATCCAGCTGGCAGTGTTGTGAAGGCAAACTCCCTGCACAGCCTTACACAAACCTGGTTACATGTTCAGCCCTTTTCCTCCATCAATCAAATGTTCTAGGGATTTGTTTCCCACTCTCCTTTTTTCTTGCATTTTGTTTTCCTTCTTTTATTTCTTCACACTTGTCTTACCTTGAGTCCTTTGCCTGCTACCATGAGAATACAAGTGGCTTTTAAGAGGTGTTATACTCTGATAATCAGGGATTCTTTCTCAGCATGCATAGCCACTTCTGTCTCAGGATCACTTACAGGATCACCTTATTTTCTTTCAGAGATTATTCCTTGTTACTGGCAATGGAAAGAGATGTCAGCACAGTAATCAGTTTTAAAACCTAGGGCATGTGTATAGACTCAGTTCTGATTTCATGTAAAGCTGTGAAAGTCCCACTGGGGAATTAAATTCACGATTTTATGGCATTGCAATCACTCAGTGGTATAACTTGGTACTGGGACCTATAGATTTTAACTCTAAGTGAAAAATCTTTTGGCTTTTCTTTGGGGTCAAACAAATTATATTGCATGTATGCACTTGCCTTAAAGTACCATGAAACTCAAAATCATTTGAACACATTTGAGAAGCCAACTCCAATACTCTCATGTCATCCTTGTGGATAGTTCCCACCCCACCCTCTCTAAAATTATATCCTAGAGATGGAAAACATTCAAAAAATGACAAGGATGATCCAAGGTACTGATCTAAGGGCCATCAGGCAAAGCAAATAGGAGCAAGCTCCCAAGTAAGCAAAAGGAAGCAGTTCCTCATGCAACAGGTCTTAGGCCAGTGAAACTACTTGATGAAGGACATGATGGATGCAAGAGGCTCTGACACTTGGCAAGTGACTAGAAATCATTTGGGGTTACTAAATAGAGAAACTACAGGAGATCTGGTGATTTCCTAACCTAAAAAGTGCATGAAACTCGCCGTGCCCTTACTCACCCTTGTGCACACACATATAGCTTCTCTTGGAAACAGGATTTTGGGCTGGGCAAAGCTTTGGTCTCTTCTGCTCTTAATTGAATTTTCATTGATAAGAGATTTGTATATCTACATTTTAAAGTATAATTATATTCCTTTGATCAGTGATAATTATCTCATTCTAAATTTCTTTTAATGAATTATATGTCTGGTACTATTTCTTGTAAGAAAAAAAAAAGTACTGCTTCTTGTACATTCAGCAGCTTAATACAGTCAGGAGATCTAAATTCACCAGAGACTCTTTCTTAGATAAGCAAATCTTTGCCTGCTAAATTTTCAATTACAAATACCTGATATAAAGTTTTATCACCAGAAATACAGTATTTCCTGTCTGGTATCTCAGCATATATTTCTTTAATGTTCATTAAAAGGAACAAGTGGAAAAGTACATACTGCTCTAATTATCCTTGGTAAGCACTCCATGTTCGACAAGCATCCAAGACCAGCGGAGCAAGCTCAGGGAAACCTACTGAGGTTGGAGAATTTGCTTTGCACCAAGTAAAAATCTTCAACAAGGAATCAAATTTAAACAGGGAAGAATGAAAAATTTTTTTTTAAAAAAAAGGTAAGCAAGCTGACCTCTTACAGAATAGAGAGCACCTGAAGATGGACTGTGTCAAAAGACATAAACCTTTCTGGAAATTTGTATTGAAGGTATTAGTAGTACGTTATAATGGGGATCAGCTGCTTAAAAAGAGGCCCAAACACCCTGATGAGCTCTCCTTTCTCCATCATTCATATACAGTCCTCCTTTGAATGTGTTTCTTGCCCAACATATCCTGCAATTATGCACCTCATTTCTTCCCTCTGATTTTTCCTAGACGCTCATCCTCTAGGTACTCAGTTCCCAAAACTTTTCCACCCTTACCACCAGCCCGACTGCTAGGAAAACCTTCAGCAAGTTCATACAAACCCTTTCTTGATCTTCCTTTCCTACAGCTCAAAACTGAATTCCCCACTCATCTGCCCAGATTTTCTGAGCAGTGCTGGATCTAAATGAAATATATTTCTCACTCCCTCCCAAAGCAATGCTCCACATGGTGAGATGCTGCCGACCTCCTGGGCATGGGAGAAGACCACCACCCGCTGCTGCCTCTGGCTTGCTCCATCACCCAAGAGCCATGTATGGCTTGCCTTAGTTCCCTTCTCTGTTCGGTGTTGTGCTCCCTCTGAAGAGGCAAAGGAAAAAAACCCAACAACTTGTATTTTAGTACAAATTCAACCAGCTTGGTTGCGATTACGACCATCCTTTTACAGGCTTATCGAAGACAATTTCCATCACTGGGGAAGCACATCTAGCGGTGTCACACTGTACCTCTAGTTGTTCACCTGGATTTTTAACTAACACCCACTGAGAGAACACCTAATCCCTTTCCCAGTTAAACCCCTGTAAAACCAGTGCCTTTCCTCCAGCTTGGAGTGCAGGGCGTTTTGATTTCAAACCACTTTGAACAAGATGAAAAAACCAAGATCCTTTTTTAACTGGATTCAAACTGTTAAGCACGTAGGCAGAACTGCCGTGTGCATTTCTTTTCTTCCAGCAGCAGAAACACCGCTGATGTGAGCCGCATCTTCAAAAGTCCCCCATGGATGTGGCCGCTCCCCATGGCAGCATGTGGTTTCCTTCTCGTTCCCATTCCTGCTGTTCTCTTTTTTTTAATCAGAAGGCTCCCCCCTGTGAAGTGGGTGCAGTTGCAGTACGTCTGCCTGGCTGGCAGGGTAAAAGGACCCAGCACTGTATTTAGCAGCTTTGCAGTAGCCGCCAGCAATAGATCAGGGAAACGCCGCTGTGCACCGTGGTGCAACATAAAGCATGACAATGGGGAGGAGCAAAGAGGGCAGCTTCTACCTACTTCCCATGAATTTTTACCTCAAATCTGCAAACAAGTATAATGCACAAAGGAGCCCAAGTGGTCCTAGTTTTCACACCTCTTACAGCTTTAAATTATTCCCCAAAGCTGCTCCTCACTAGCAGACACAGCCATGGCAGGAGGCACCACCTTGCTTCAGAGTTACTTTGAGAGAAAAGCACTAATTTTAGTGGAGCCAGGCTTGAAAGGGAAATGGAGAATCTGGTTTTGGCAATGGCTCTAAAATGTATAGGGAACCAGCTTGCTGGTCCAACGTATAAGAGTGTGACCATCACTTTGCCTGCAGCAGGGAAGTCTATTTTTCCTATTCTTTTTAAAAATATCAGTGGGAACAGAATTAGGCAGTTACTGGGAGCAGGTGTTAGTACAACCCAGACAAGAAGTGAAGTCCAAGGACATCTCCTGCCTCTTCCAGGTATCTTTGATTTACTAATTGTTCCCTTTGATATTACCCTAGCAATTGAATGTATTTTCCAGCTCTTCATCTTAGGCCATTAAGCCATTTCTCAGGCAATACCACAGTACTGACTTCCAGGCTCATTTTCACCCATTGCACCAGTCCAGCTCCTGCTCCTCCTCACCCACCACCAGGATCCTCCCAACTTGCCTGGGCTTCTCCCCCGAGTGACTCTGCAGCCCATCTTCCCTGTGCAGCATCACGCTGCCAATGGCCTCCTCATCACTCGTTCCCTTTCACGACACTTCTCACAGGTGACGTTCATGCCACCGGCCCTGTCCCTGGGCTGGACTCTTCACTCAACCTGACATGGTACAGGGATGTAACAAATATAAAGCTATCACACTGAATGTCTGAGGCCACTTATTTTGGTACCTCAGGAGGACGTTTGGCTCAGAGGCTCAACAGGTGTCAGTAACACACAATGGTTAGAGTTCAGCAGGCTTTGGAGGTATTAGGTTACCTATGGAGGCTCCTACATATAGGTTTAGGGGCATAGGAGAATCTTGACCTCCTCAAGACATCAAACTACTCAAAAAACCTACAAACAAACCCCCCTATTTGACCATTGCAATGTTACTTCTCCTTTCTAGGGCGTGACATATTTCACAAACAGGACTTTCTCCAGGACATTTCTCCTTCGAAATTCAGAAGTTGCTGTACACGCCAAAGAATGATTTTCTCAGTCTAACAGCAGCATGTGTGCCCCACCAGCACCCCAGCACTGCAGACAAGCCGGGCATGGAGGTGCTACTAAAGCCAAGGTACACAGCTCCTCCCCAGCTTGCTCCTGCAGACTGCATTAATTTTTAAAAAAGCCAAATTGATTTCTCATTTCATTCTCTCTAGCAGTAATGAACAAAAGAGCTACATGGCAGAAATGGTCTCCTCCATGGCCTATTACACTATGTTAAAAAGCCATTAATTCCCAGGTTTCCTGTCTTTAGTGAACAGGTTACTGTCACTGTTGAACTTAGGCAATTGCCCAGCAGCTGAAAGGCAGGAGCAGGGCAACTTCAGAGCACAGATATGCAGAAATCTCTGAAAAAGATGATCCTCGATGGGGTCTAAAATCAAAACTGTGGTTCAAATAGTTTAACATTTCCCTCTCTTCTTTCTCATTGTGGCAGTTGTAACAGAGCATGAGCCCTTTTTCATTCTGCTTTGGCAACATAGGATGTCACTTCATTAAAGTGTTTAGATTAAGAAGATTAAGAATAGTAACCAACTGTCTCTAAAGCACATGGACACTTCCACTGACACCAACACCACCCAGAAGTTCACTGTGTGCTTATTTAACTAGCATCCATGTCTTCGTGAATCACAACAGAGTGTTTCTGAAGGCCATCCCCAGCAAAACCTCCACATGGGGGTGTGCGAGCAGCGCTGCCACACGCTTCCATGAAGTGCTAGACCAGAAGAGAGTCCTTCAGTCCTTTCCCTGTATTTTCCTTCGGTCCACATAGCATTTTCCTTTAGAGCCATGTCTTTACCCTAGCATAAGGACGCCCTTACAGCCCCTTGAGCTTGTGGGGCTCTTTGCAATTGGAGCTGGAAGTTCACTGAAACCTTAAACACCGCAAACCAATGTGCTGTTCTCCAGGCAACCTGCTGTGTCTCTTAGAAAATATTTCAAGAACATTTGAAAAGCTAGAGCACTCACAAAGATAGTGCACAACCAAGCTGCCATGAGATAGGATATGAGGTTTGGCACACCAGAATTGGGAGTGGGACAAGTTTTCTTTAAACCATTAAGACCAGTAAACCAATTCACTTAAGCCTTTTTAACACATATTTAAACACATTGAACTTAATTAACTAGTATCTCTGTCTAGCAAGGTGGGCAACGAAGCAAATATCCCAATAGAGAAACTCAATTTTCTTTATGCCTTCACCAGATTTACACTAACAAAACCACCTGTGAGCAGTTTCTAGCTTACATTCACTTAATGTAAGAGGGGAACTGGGGGCGAGCATGTGGCCCTCATCTGGCAGCACCTGGGTTCAAGGGTGTAGCTGCTTCCTAATGCAGACCACAAACACACGAGACAAGACCACAAACTGCAGTGCCCCAGGAAGATGACTTTGTTCCTCTCATCACAAACAGAAGGATGAGTTTTTCTCTCATGCCAACAGCCCAACCTTGCCAAGGAAAAGGATTCTGCTGCCTTACGATTCAGGTGGTCGTTTGGAAACAGGCAATTTTTTGGTCCATGGACAAGCAGCCCAGAGAAGCCTGCACTCCAGCTAACCATGTACCAGCTCTCTCGCAGGGCTGTCAAAGCAGCACCTTAACACAAACCTTTTCACAGTGAAAAATATTAGCACTTACAAAGTTCTTAATATCTATGCAAAGCAAACTATAAATAATTCATTTACTCTGCACGCATCTGCATCATTTGAAATGCATCAACGCTTTTATCAATACAGTGCAATGGATTTACGCTGCACAGAATAGACTTGTGGGCATTTGGGCTATCCAAGTATTGTTGATCTGAGCATTATTACTAAAGGTAAACGGAAATAAATTACCTCAGTTACTACACAATGATTTTTTTTTCACCATGGTAAATAAAACTTATTAGTTCTAGGTCATTAAATTCAGTATTAGACTTTAAAAGAGCCTAGAGATTCTATGATGTTATTAGTAAAACATGCAATAAAATATATGTGCTGCAGTATCAAAGATATAAGAATTACTCTATTATATTTAGATATTAGTTATTAGGGCATTTTTCAGAAGGACTTTTGAGATAAAAGCCTAGCTGCCATTCACTGATGCAAACTAGGTGTGCAGTGGCTCTGGCTTCCACTGAGTGGCAGGTTTCCAACTAACCGAGCCATTTCTGAAAATGCCATTCAGAGCCTTTTGCTGATTTACCCACTATTCCGCTTTGGATAAGAATAAATACTATTTTTCGAGTGTTGCAGGTAAAGCAAGTGAGCAGGGACTTTGGAGAGCAGGGCTTGATTATCACATTTCTTTTTAGTCAACTTCCAATGACCGCAAACATGTACTTTGGCATCCTGTGCCTCAGTGCTCCTCGCTGCTTGAATATATTGTCATCTTAATTTCAACCTTTATTCTTTTCATGTGGCTACAACCTCTCTGCAAGGACTGTCTCGCTGTGTCTGGCCAGTGCCTAGCACAAAGAAGATGCGCTCCTGGTTGGAGCCTCCAGCCATTAACTTAGAGTCCGATATCCTGGCAGCAGCCACTGCTACATACACTCTGTCCTGCAAGATGCCAACAGCAAGGCTGGAAAAACATCCTCCAGGAGGTAAGTTATGACAGCACATTGCATCCAATCAATTGCAATAACCACAGGCACTATATTATAGCCTGCTATCATGTTTTTCTAACTACAACAGCAGTCAAGCACTTTCAGTGTGGGCTAAATGTATTTGCCATTAAGTACAAAGACAGAAGATAAGCCAAAGTCTCCGCAAGTGGTGTTCACGATTCATGCTCTACTGCTTACTTGGACATTGGGCATGATGCTGCCTCCCCGTGAAAAGGAGGAGTGCTTGTGAGGTGCAAAGGGGCAGGGAACCAAGAACAGGGGGTCAGGTTCACATCTGATAGGAAACACGGCAGGTCTGTAGTCCCACAAAGACAGCACTCATAACCCGACCGGCTTCTCAGGCCAGGTCCAGGTAATGTATACAAATTATTGTTTTCAGGACAAATCAGTTGACTGAGCTGCTCTTCAGCATGAAATGCAGGTACCCTTCTTTATCCCGGTTTTTGCCCACCATTACAGGAACATTGCAGCATCCCACTGAGCCTTTCAGAAACCTGAGCTAAAATCCTGTGTGAGAGGAATTACAGGAAAAGCCTAGTAATTTTGAAGCCTAATTACAAAGTAATGTGGAGCTTGAGAGCAGAGCTGCTGAGCAGTTAGAGACTAGACTAATGAGTGGGCCATCTGTCATCTGTGAGAGGACTAACAAAAGGCCAGCACAGGACACTCTGGATGGTGTTTGGAGGATGATATGGAAATGAGGAAATGTCCAAATATAACATTTAAGATATACAGTTTGAAATGAGCTGCTAATTAGAGCTCACATGCATGCTTAGCATATGGACAACATAATTAGTTGTACAGTAAAGGGAAGTTCACAATCGAGGATGGTAATAGACCGGCGCAGGATGCGATGCACTGAGCTATGAGCAGACGAGCACAGGAAGAGGCAAGGGATGGATGGGGCTGGAAAAGAGGCGCAGCTCAGAGTCTCTGCACTTGGGCTGCAGGGCACCCGGATGCCATTTGATCACCAGCACAATCTCAAACTTTATGTACTACACTATACCTACTATAATATACCATATGTACTATACCATACTGCTATATACTACGCTGTCGTAAGAGTGAAACCTTCACAATAAATCCAGCATCTACTTACACTGCAGGGCAAATCTAAGCGACAGGAGTCCCTGGAAGTGGAACCAGAAATAAACTCTGGAGCAGTCGGTTCTGGTCTCTGAATGCATTGCTCCCCCGCAGAGAGCTCTTAGCTGTGTCAATGACGACAATGGTCAGGGCAGTAGAAAACAGCAGCTAACTAAGCAAAGTATTCATTACTCTCCCTAAACCACTGGGTAAAAATGCAAACTGGAATTTGAAATTATAGCGGCATCACAGAAATTGTAAGAAGTTCAAAGTTCCATTTTTGGCACTTCTCTCTCTTCATGAAAGTAAATTGGATTGCAATTCCAATAAAAAAGATGCAAACGTATCCACTAACCAGCCATGAGTTGCGATGGAAAACTTCGAGAAAGCCTGTAATCGTGTAGTTATGTCAGCTTGGAGAATGGTTCTTTTCTTTCTTTTTTTCCCCTTGCTCCTTTAAAATCAATGGAATGACAGAGCTATTGTTCAGAAATACATTATTTTTCCACTTGCCCACTGCAAATCAAAAAAATGCTTAAACATCAGCTCGTCCCATCAGTTTCAGTGAGCTTTCAGCATATTGTTAAGTGCCAACCTGAGTAGACATATTTTTTTTTTATTTTAATTTTAACACTTGCTCTAAGTGACTCATTCAAGTCAAAGGAAAGACCTTGCTCCTTCAGGTTTGAATCAGGCCCTCGCTCACTGGGAAGAACACAGATATTTTTCTAACTGAACTCTTTTGGAAGTAAATTCCCCAGATAATTCACATACTCCTAAACATGCAACACGCTGCTTTGGCGAGGCTACCAAACTCCAACCTTCTGTAATAATGAAAGGGAAAGGAAGGAAACAGCTCTAAAGAGCCAAGAGGACTGAATTTTGCAGATCTCTGAATGACCATGGTGTTTTGCTATAAAATTAATAGGAGAAGAATGGGAAGAAGGATACACAACAGCTACCTATATTTTAACAATTGTGTGGATTCCTCACCAACCGTCAACTCATTTTGTAGTTGACACAGAATTTTAAACATGCGATTTTTAAATATGCAATTTTTCTGCTAAGGCATTACAGCACTCTTGTTATACAAAGTTTTATTAGTTTGGCTTGGGCATTTTCAGTGTCTTTCATTTGCATTATAAAAACTGAGAATAAGCGGCCAATAGCAATGTGTGCTTGGGAATCACACTACTGGTCTTTCATCTTCCTTATCAGGGACCTTAATCAAGATTTCACCACTTAGACAGCTAAAGAAAGCTGTGAAAAGCAACTATAATACAGAAAAGTAACTAATGTTGTGAAATGGCTTTGGGTCCTTGGATGAATGACATTGCAGATTAGCGTCTTGCCCTTAAATGTAAAGTTGCCCTTGGGTAAATCTACAGAATATCTATTGGCTTCATAAAATCTCTCTATCAGTATCAGTGGGATTAGTAGCACAGCAACAGAACAAACCCTTCTAACATATCTATGCATGTATGATAATACTACTTTGTGCTTTGTCCTTCACAGAAATATTTTAATAATTTCAGGTTAGGCAAGACTGATGTTAAATTGCGCTGGGGTCAGTAACAGTACGTAGGAGGACAGAGATGGATTTTAAAATATTCAAGATTGGAGTCTTAACAGTTTATATGGCACCAGTATGTGATCATAATTGGAAAAGCATGGGAAATACTGCTTTTTTTCACAGAAGACTGCAGTTTTGTGGACCCCCACTCATTAGAGGGGGGGTGTTGTACATAGCTCCATGGCAATACTTCATTCTCTGTTCCTGCAAAAAACTTAATTCATTATCATTCCCTCATATTCTAGCAGATAAATAAAACAGCAGTAAAGGTCTCAATAAAGCACCTGTTCCTTCATTAGGGCCATTAGGGATATCAGTGCTAAAAAGGATGCTAGACAAATAATTCTAAATTGCAATGCAGCTAATATTTCCACTACCCTTGTTCCCAGAGAGTAGTTACCAAAAACACCATTGCCCCAGAGTTCTTACCCTG
Source organism: Phalacrocorax carbo (assembly GCF_963921805.1). NCBI lineage: Eukaryota > Metazoa > Chordata > Aves > Suliformes > Phalacrocoracidae > Phalacrocorax > Phalacrocorax carbo. The sequence continues at coordinate 159,418,486 of NC_087514.1, forward strand.
AAAAAGAGCTCCTGCCCATCGGCAGGTGTGTTTGTGAAGGTGCGTATCGTCTGCAGTTGCTTTCCCCTGTAGTTGAATTGGTGGGAGAAGTCAGAGCCAGCTGTGCTGAGGGCAGCTGGAGAACGTGTTAATTCAGCACTACCCTTTAACACTCTCTCTTTTCATTACAGGTGTTAAAATTGTTCCCAATGGGCATAACAGACAAGGAAAGCCAAACACAAGGAAGGATTCGATCCAGTTCCCCATTAAATTCAAAAGAAAAACTAATAACTTCAGCTATAATAGAAGTTGGACTGGAACCTACATGAATGGCATACCACAAATCATTTTATTCTTGCCAAAGCTTGTTCAGACTGCAGCAATTTCTATTGAGAGCTGGAATCTACATCCCCCAAAACTGCTCTATTCCAGCAAATACTACGTGCATTAATTCAAGTATTATTTGGTTTTCCCCTGACTAGAAAACAGAAGGCAGCAGAGGATAAAAAGAGCACATGGCTTGTGTGCAAGCACCAGCCCAGCTGCTGCTGGACCACTGTTTGCCCGTTGCTTAGCAATGCTTCATCTCTCTGCTGCAAATATAAACCTGAAGTTTTGTTTACAGTAAAATAATGACTTGATAGTGCTCCAGCCACTTCTTCCAAAGCGTGCTACGTCACCCACTGAATGCAGGAAGCTCTTTGGGACAAAGGCTGTGGTTTTCAATGCCTAGCTCTGAGCCCACTGGAGAGCCTTACATAAAAAAAATGTAATAACAGAGCAGTGGTGTTTGCATATTTATCAGGAGGAAAGCTGGAAGAGGAATTTGAGGATTGAATTTTTGGGCATGGTTCTGGGCAACCAGCTCTAGCTGCCCCTGTTTGAGCATGGAATTGGACAATGTGATGTCTTGAGGTCCCTTCCAACCCCAACCACTCCTTGATTCTGTAATTTCAGGAGCAAAATACAGAACAGGAGAAATAAAGAAGTAAGAAAGAAAGCGACGCCCAGGGAGTGAGGAAGCAAACCAAAGCCAAGCCTCTGTGACACATTCATGCCTCACTCACCAGTTATCCATTTAGCCTCTGGGTCATGAATTTTGAAATCATCACTGAAGAGATCTTCCACCGTTATCTTCTTCTTCTGAGACAAGCTGTTATCTTCAACTGTAAAACATTTGAAAACAAACTGCCATTACTTCTACTTTGAAATGGATCTGAAACTACAGCAACTGAGAATAGTGCCATGTCATATCTCATTTGGAAACGGTCCACAGTAAGCTTTCTGTCACACATACGTCCCTTCCCATTGTCAGTGTTATAAAAGGACTACGTAGTGGTTCACAAACAGAAACCTCGTAGTTATTTATGACTGGACTCAGCGACTACAAAAAGACCAAGACAGGTCCAAAACGCACATTTTTGGATATAACCTGATCAGAAAAGATTTTAAAAGTAATGAAAAACACACCTCTAGATGTCATAGTGCTATATAATGCTGATTATTCCAAAGATAATTAAAGCTACTTAACACTAAGACTATTCTGAAATCATTAGTTAAATTTTTAAAAAATAAAAGTGACCAAGTTTTTATATTTATATTTCCTTAAAAACTGTCATGCAGAACTAGTGTTGGAAAAGTATTTAGCCTTATCAGGGCTAAGACAGATTACTTCAGGAATTCACAAAATATTTTCCATGGGAATCAGACACTTGACTGCAGAAATATTTTTTAAATCTTTGAGACATCACCCTAAATCCTTAGGTGTTGCATAGCTGGCCCATACTAATTTTCATTTTTAGTGCAAGGATATAGAGTTTCATTTCCAAACATGGCAACCTCGACAGCTTTTAAGTTGAAGAACCAGACTGCCTATTTATGATGTTGTAAGACCAACTTGTCATAAACAATGCCCTTCATTTTGTTCATTCTTCCTAACTCTGCTCTGTGGCACTCTGCTTTTCCCACAAAGAAATACCCTCTGTACATCTTCCTCTGCTGTCCTTCCTACATCCCTCTCCACATTTCTTGTGATTCAGTCAGAGATTGCCAACAGATTTCTGATGCAAAGCACAATCTGAAGAAAATGAAGAACTGATTTCTGTCTGCATATATATTATTGTTAAAAGAAAATCTGTCTCATCTAGGATGCCATCAAGACTAAACACGTATGAGTCAAACCAAATAAAACAAGGCATGCATTTAACCACTTGAATTTTGCCACAGCTAGCATCTCCTGTGCCAGAATTATACCTTCTAATTTCTATCACCACCTCTCCGCTATGTAGCAATTCTCATAAACACAGCACAGAGGCTCCTGGGACTGTAATTGAAGTGTTTATGTTGAATCAATGGATTCTTGGGCCTTACAGACGAAGAGTATGTACATTACATCACAGAATGCTATACCGATGACTAGTTATTATGAAAATGGATTTTTGTTTTCTCAAAGCTGAAATTTTTAGAGAAAAACTGAAATCAACAACTTTGATTAATATATTCCTTCTTTCCTTTTTTCTCCCAACAGTAATTATTTTTGTTACGACAAGCAGTCACTTTCTGTTTCCAACACTCAAATCTTACTGATAAAACATTTTCATGGAAACCTTTCAGTTAGTTGAAACACATTTACTCTTTAAAGGAACATGGGAGGCCACATTCTGAGTCTTTCCACATCACGAATGTGTGCTCCAGCATCTCTCCTCACTACAGCATCCTCATGCCTGAGGTCTATTGGTATCATGCAGCCTTCGCTATCTTTAACATTTTTTAGTGCTAAACGTGTTACATTGACACACTGGTGATTAGAAACAGTGGAAATAGACTCTCTGAAGCCATTAGAGAGAAAAAGTCTTCTTCGCTACACTAAATTAAAGCCCCTGGAGCTACTTGAGACTACTGAAAATTACTTATGAACAATGTTTTGTTCCACTAAAAGGTGTTTCAATATAAACTATCATTTTTACCAAATTAAATTATATTCTTCAATTTTCATATTTTTTCCGGGTTTGGTTGAGGTTTCAGTCACACTGCTCAATGTGGCTTCCAAAGACCAAGACACATTAATACAAGTCCGCAGCCAAATCCCTCTGTGTGACAGCATTATGCCAAGTTCTTCTGCATAATTTTATTTATTAAAATGGAAAATAGAGCAACTCCAGGAAACTGGTCCAATTAAGTTCCCACCATGGTGCAAGGTCCCAGCACTGGGTACCCGGGGAGATCAGTGGTGGTGCAGAGCAGCAGGTTGGAGCCCACATACAGCCCTGGGCTTAGAGCTTTTGATGTGCCACTTCCCATATGCCATCCTGAGGAACATGGACACCCTCCCCACCATCGGGGCATAAGGACAGGCACAAGCAAACCTCTGTGTTGGAGATTTAGGAAGGGGAAGAGTAGGAATCCCTTCTTATTCCCTCTTTCTGTGCAGGATGGAGACAGCCAGTCTGGGAGCTGCACCACCTCCATACCTCACAGCACTTCAAACCCCTCCTAAGGGAGAGCACACCCAGGAGCATCCATAAGGCATGTTTCTTGTTGAAATTCCCTCACTGCCTCCTGCAGTGGGCTGTAATAACTGCAACAGGTCCCATAATGAACCATGGACAACATTAATCTCAGCCATAGAGCTGGGGAGAAAACATATAACTAAATAATCAATCAGTCAATTATTTTTTTACTAAAGAATTCAGATTTACTGACCTCTCATCTAACACATAGGTAAGTCAGAGTGCTCATTAAGAAAGCCTACTCCATTCCTCTGGCTCCAGTGGAGACATTTACAGAGGAAGAAATTCAATTGCGGGCCTCAGGTAGTCCACCCTCTCCTGAGCAGCTGTCTCTGAGCATGCCTTAGAGTGTCTAAGGCAGCTGGTGGACACAGGTTGTGTACACACCCAACTGCAGAGGCCTTGAGGCCTCCCTGGGTTTACAAAAGGAGAGGATAAAGCACGTGCCGCCACCTTTTTTGCACGCGTGTCCCCCCCGGCCAGCAGACCCAGATGGCAGCTGCCAGCCAGGCCCTGACAGCACAGCAGCACAGCAGCAGCGCAGGTGGCACAAGGACTTGTGATTTGAGTGCCAAGTCAGAAACCTACCATCCAGACAGCAAACACATGCCGAGAGAACCAAGTGAAAGCCATGTTCGTTTTATTTTTGATTCAGCGTTAAAGGCATGACAGCAACCCTGCATTGGTCAGACCTTTCGGGTTCATCCATCTGCACCTTGTCCTTGAAGTCCGCGCACCCAAAAGCCATGGGCTGAACTGATCAAACCTTGCTCTCCAGAACAGAAAAGGGCAACGAGCCAATGCCCCTGCCAGTTTTGCCTCTGCAGTACCAATCCTTTCTTTCAAGCTTCCTCTCAACTGCAGCAATGCTCAGAGGCTGCTTGATGGCTCAGAAGGTTTCAGTCACCTTTGGGTGCCCACCTTTCTTTCCATCATCCCTGGGGCTCAGCTACAGGTCAGTGTCAGATGCTTTTCTCCCACACTTCCTGGGCTATTGTGCATTGCAAGCACATGGGTGAGTGTCTCCATGAACATCCACCTCTCGGCAGACCTGACCCAGCATGCCAGGAGCTCCCTTCCCACCTCAGCATAGCTGCTCAATCCCTGGGCAGACCCGAGCCTCCTTTTCCCCCAGACAACCTCCCTGTACCCAAAAGGCAGTGGCCAGACAAGGCAAACAGCACCCTCATGCCCTTCTGTAAAATCCCTTTTTTTTTAATGGCATATAATACATGTTTATATATAACAGTGGTGAACAAACAAATTACACTCCTGCACAGCCAGGCACAGGATATTTCCTTGCTCTTCCTGACTAGCAAAAGTCATACAAAGCTTATTAGGCAAAAAATTTGGCTGTCTGACAGCATGCTCTGAATTAATGCTATACAATGACTACCTTAGTATCATCTCTGAAGAATGTTTCTTATGAATGTTATAAAAAAATTAATGTGGATTTGGGTGTACTTTCTCTTTTTCAGCTAAAGGTCAGATTTGAAAGGAGCAAATTTGAAGTATATCTCCAGGAAGCTTTAAATATCAGGAACAGATGCGCAAAAAGTCCTATTTTGCCTCCATTTACAAACAGCCTTTTCCTTAGCAAAATGTCTAATGGAATTTTGGGGAGGTTTTTTAGTCAAAGTTTCTGTAGGATTGGGTCCTCCCTTCAGCTTTGATATATATGAGTGTGTGTGCACACACACGCATAACTATAAACTATCCATGTGTTTATACAAACAGACACTACACTGCTAGGATGGGACCCTACAGGTGCCATATGCTGTGACAAGTGAACAACCACCATTTAGGAAAGGCTCATTCCCACACTTTTAGCATTTGTATAAATAGCTTCACATTTTTCAAAGGTGGGTGGAACGGCAGGACTCGTACACGAAACCGGAGTCCTTCAGCGTAGGCAGTTGTGTGCATGTGCTACACTACAGTGTAACGAAATGCAAGCTTTCAGCAGTTACTCCTTCTTTTGATAATGTTGTTCTAGAATGCCAAAGGATATACAAATCATAGAAATGTTGAAATTTTATTAGGATTTTATAAAATAAGACCTAAGCGTTATCTAGCAATAAAGCACTGCTATTGTAATTACAATGTCTGCTGAATGCAAAGAGCACTGCTCCCAGTTTAGGAGTTAATCTTAAACCAGGATGAGTGACCTGCCTCTGAGAAACCCAAACCAGTAGGGATTTCAGCCTTTCTGAAGCTGAATTCAGAGTTAAAACCTTCTTTAAAGAAGGTTTTGGCTGTTTTGCAAAAGAATCTTGAAGAGGTATATAAAACATAGAAACATAGAGTCATATAATGCTTTGGGTTGGAAGGGACCTTTAGCACCCTTTTTTTCCTTTTAAAATACTTTTTTTCCTCAACTATTAAATACCTTAATCAGCATTTGTTCTGCTAAGCAAGCCTCCCCCATTCCCCACGCTACCACTTGTTCTTACACAAGACTATCCTGACTTCCACAGTATTAGGAAATACCACCATCATGATGCAAATTATGGATCAAGTTAACCTCTTCTTTGTCTGAACACAGACTACAAGCCTGCATGCTGCACTTTATCCCATACATGCCCCAAATTACTCTCTGTAGGAAGATAAGAGAAGAGAAGAGAAGAGAAGAGAAGAGAAGAGAAGAGAAGAGAAGAGAAGAGAAGAGAAGAGAAGAGAAGAGAAGAGAAGAGAAGAGAAGAGAAGAGAAGAGAAGAGAAGAGAAGAGAAGAGAAGAGAAGAGAACATGATGTTCAGCACTGGGTTTAGAGTGTCTCTATATTGCATGCCTTGGTGTTGCACTGCAAAACAGGCCTTCAAAACAACAGCAAAATATTCAGAGAAGAATGGTTTCCCAGCCAGGGAGAGGGCCAAGATGGACAAGTACAGGTAAGGAATTCAGAGATAAAATTCAGAAGGATATTTGTACTAGCAGGGCAGTGTCAGGCTGGACTCCAACATTACCATCAGAAGAAAGACTTAAAAAATTTGAAGTATTTGCAAGCACCGTGCTTTGCTGTGCCAGACTGCATCACCTTGCTTGAGACATTTCTAGTGGAGAGCTCTGGGCTTTTTTTTTTTCCTGATGTCACTCTCACATTTGACAGCAGCTCCCCATCCCATGAACATGCACAAAACTGCTCCTCGTCCTTCTTTCCCAGGCGTCCTGTCCCTTCCCCACCTCTTGTTCAAATATCCATCACTTATTTTTCAGCTCGAATACCAAAGGATAATCATGTATTCTTCCAGTGAACTATTTAATGGCAGGTAAATGCAGACTCTGCTTCTCCTTTTGGACAGGCCCTTCTATCTTCCCCACTCGTGCCTTGCTGGGACATTCTATCCCCAGTCAGGATTAGCAATGTAATACTGTTTATGTTTGTCAAGCCAGCCACAGTCTCACTTACCACTGGCTGGTGGGAAATGCCTGTGAAATGAACCTCCTGTTACCCTGTACCAGAGTGCATCCTCGTAACAAGCTCCAGGGCCAGTCGCCCAAGAGAAGACTAAACTCAGCTGCTGCCAAGCCACAGCAGCAACCTAAGCTATCTATTTTACCCTTGGCAGAGTCTCACCATGAAGCAGTCTGGATCCATAATGAAACCAGAAGCAGTACTGAGCTCAGAGTTTTTGTATTTGCACGTAGGGGACAGTTCTGAAACACCAGCAGGGAATAAAACAACCCAAACCCAGTTTTAGCAAACCAGGTAATTTGAAATCTTAAAAAACATGAATGGAAATTTTAGCATAGAAAATTACTTTTCATATTCCTAAGTTTTAAGCACAGAGACTCTCTCAAAGGTGCTATTTGGAATTGTTGCTAAGTACATACTAGTAACTGTGTGATTTATGTCTATACCTGTGTGCATACGTACACGCTCGCTACACCTTCTTTGTCTAGGCACTTACCTGGACAACAGCACTGCGGTATCTATAGTCATAATAGTCATTAGTGATTTTATGTATGACTTTATTGTGGAGAAGTGGGAGTAGGATTCAGGAGAAGTCCTAAGTGAGGTCTACAGTAGAGCCCAGAATTGAAACCAGAGCTGCTAAGTCCTCACCAGATATCATTCTGACCATCCTTATAAAGAAATCATTATTTCAAGTGGTCTTGTAAAAGGAAAGACTTGTGATTTAGACTGTATTTAGGACTGGACAGGTATGTTTATGCCTCTGCCCATGTATCCTTCTGCACAGAATCCTGCTCTTCAGTGGAAGTGGCACTCTCATCTATGCAGTGCGAGCAGACAGCTTCTTGAAGCCCACAAGTATGGGTTTAGGAATCTAGGCTTCAGCATGCATTTTTGAAAAGTCTGGGACTGCAATTCTGTAAAATAGAAGGCGATATTTCCATACCTAATGGGTAAGGGACGATACTTGTCACTGCAAATAAACGGTGCCTGACGTGAGTACAGTCCACAGACCATGCTCCAAAACATCTCAGAAATGATCTGCACTGTTCGAAGGTGATAAATCTGAACCCTAGCAAAAGTAATTTAAAAAATGATCCTCAATTAAGTTTAACCTTAATTAATTCAATTACTTAATTGCTCTGGCATGACCATTAGCTACTTACATTTACATTGAAAACTTCAGGATAGCATGAAATAAACTGAACATGGCATGACAATAAATAACCAGAAGGATAACTTAGTGATTGTTTCACTTGTTTTTAAGTTAACTCAGTGCAGTCCTGTATTTCTTGATTTACCACTGTCTCCAGTCTACCATACAGCAGGACTGTGGAATAAGAATTATGCCAAGGAAGATGGCCCTGGTCTGCTGAACTGTATGTCAGTTCACACGCTACAAGCTAGAAATTTCTGCCCCACAACTTTTGTCTCATGTTTCCACTTCACTGTCTTGTGTTCCTCCATTTCCTTTGGTTTTATTTCTCCCTTGCCTCCGTTCTCCTCCTCAGCTCTGTGCTCTCTGTGCTGCTGTAGCTAGAACAACTCACAGGTACTCATCCAAGAAGCCCCTTTCCTTCTCCTCCACATCCCTCTGCAGGGGACCTTCTGCCTTCTCTGTGTTTTGTAGCTGCTCACCCTTTCTGACACTGAATTCTCTTTTCTATGTCTTATCTCTCATTTCTCTCATTTGTCTTTTCGTATTCAGATCACAAGCGTCTCAGAGCTGCAAAAGCACATTATTTCTACCCTGTAAGTAGTAATGGAAATTTACAGGGCTGTATAAATATGTGATAATCAATAATCATAATGATATACATTAAAATTCAAGCCTACCACCTCAGCAGCTACTGTAAGAGAAGTAATTTACAGAGGTTACGTGCACAGAACTTTGCTGAAACTTGGTAAGGGGATTAGCTTCAAGAATCCCTTACTGGGAAGTTACTAATTATTTGCTGTGGTTGGATGCTATCTATCTGGCACATTCTTTTGTTAAGCTGGAACTCTGTGGTCTGATTTAAAAATCAGTACAGCTAAACGGGATAGGATTTAGGTGCCTAAGCACAGGCTTCTGATGCCATTTTAGATGCTCTAGGATATGGCACCCAACTGGCGGCTGCTGCTCCAGGTGGGCATGAGCTTCAGGAAGTCCTGTGTCCTAATTGACTGCCCTGTGTAGGTGTCTCCCACATCCTGGCACATCTAAAATGATGCTCCCCATTATGTTTAGGCAACGAGGTTTCACCCTTGTACCTTCAGCTCAGTAGCCCTGACGTTTGAATAGAAATGTAAAACTCTAAAACAATCTACCTAAGAATGGCCTCGAACTCAGCTCACATCGAGCTAAAGAACAGGAAGGATGATTCCTTTGATGTTGTCTTCACAGTCAGTTTGCAATCCCTTTACCCTTGGAAATGTACAATTACAGAAGAAAAACAGAATGGAAGTGAGTTAAAGGTTATAAATACCTGGTGTCAGGAGAATAACAGAGGTGACAATCAGGGAGCAGATAACGAGAATAACAAGTAAGGCAATTGCAATTCCTTTCCAGTTTCTTTGAGGAGGATTACTCCCCACCAGCTCCTAGAAACATCAAAGGAAAATGAACATTTAGAAAAGGCACTTAGAGAAGGAGACAAACAGCAGAATCCAAACAGCAATATATGTCCGCAGAACCCCACCAATCACCCTGCTACCATGGTGGGTGAAGCCCATTAGCCAAATACAGTTCATGCCATCATAATACATTGCGGTATTAGTTGAATCCACGCCAAGTCAGATTACACAATGAATAAATGGAATGCACCCATAGGATGCTTGGCAATGTAACCTGCGCTTCCCACCACCTCCTCGCATAACGGGCACCAGCCACCCCCACCAGCGTTCGCCCAAACTCACTTATCAAAAGCCAATTTCCTACCAAGCCTCATTAAGTCTGGGAATAAAGAGCTTTACAGTAACTTTCAAGAGACTTTTATAATAAGATGCCGGAGAAGAATACAGGAAGACAAATAATTCACAGGGGCATGTACGGAGATAAAAATCAATACGGATATCCCCATGGTGAATTTTCTGCCTTCCCAGAAAACATCACAGCTTCGCAGGCATCTTGCATGCATTCCTAGTTTGGTAGGTCTAAGGACATGAGGATAGGCTTCACAGCTAGCATATACATTAAATTTAATCACGTCCTTAAAACTTTAGAATAAAAGCTCCATCACTATTCACTGATTAGCTTTGACTTCACTGCGGTTGTACCATATGTTCCGTCTATGATGTATACATCACCCCTGCTCTCGAGACTGAGGTTTTTATGAAGTGCTGCGTTTGCATTCACAAGATCTTAAATATTTACTGCACTTTATCCCTTTCATGCTTTTTGCTGGATTCTCCTTAGCACTGTGCATTAAATGTGATTTCATGCACGCATTGAAGCATCCCCAGGAACTGTATCCACTTTCCTGGAATGCTGATTCACTCAAAGGATCTGGCCTCAGAGCCAGAACAACTCTGGATGCTCCTCCTCCTTTGTGACCTCACCAATTTCAAATTTTTGCCTCATTTCCTTGATTATGAGGGATGGTGGGTCTAAGACAGACCTGTGGGTACTTCTTTAATGATTTTTCTCTCTTTCATATTTTTCAGGAAAACAAAAGGCTTTATAATAGACTAAGTTCTTCAGTGATTCAGAGAGTTTGTTTCACTTACTGTAACTTTTTCTGATACACAACAACATGGCCTGAACAGGGATGTCACCAATCACAGCTTTGATTTCAGAAAACACTAGAAAATAAGATAATGTTGAGACGCTCCTCCTATATGTTTGGGGATCTGTCCATTACAGAGGCTATAAATCTGCAATGGAAAGTGAGGTTTGAGGCAGTATCTGTATTTCATTATTTATTCTAGTTCTGGAAAAGACATGATGATTCTCTTCCTTCCGGCAAAGAGGGGTAGAGGTTAGCACCCCTCTCCTCCTTGCCTTTCCCTCATTTGCACCTGGCTTTCTGTTTAAAATTAAAAATAATTACAAGGAACACATTTATAGTTTATTATTCTTACTGGAGAAAAATACGAAATGTAGGTCAGGAGCCTTGAGAAAAGCAATTTTGCCCACAAGCAAACAGAAAGAATAAAAATATTTGCATTTTTATAGCGGCTTCACCCTAAGCATGAATACAAATGTTAATTAATTTAGTCTTCTAACACCTTTTTTAGGAAACTGTTATGGTCCTCATTTTTCAAATGGTGCAGATAGGCTCAGAAGAGAGTCTGTGACTTTCCTGGGGTCACATACAAATCAAGAAATAAAGCCAGGAAAAGAATCCAGGTCTTGTTAGTAAGTGGCAGAAATATTCTTCCTGTCACGGCAGGGCACAGTGGGACCTAAAGGGATGACAGGAGGACTGGGGAGAAGCAGCTGAGAAAGCACAGTGCTTCTCCCCAGCCAAGCCCTACCAGTATCTGAAGGACAGAGGTAAGACGCAGGCAGCGCTACGGGGCTGGCGGCAACAGTCACTTTCCTGAAAATAATCTAACAACCCTCTCCCCCCATAATGGTCAGAAGTTTTAAAATTGAAAAAAAAAAAGAAATAGTTCACAGGCTTGAATTGGGCCTACAAACCCAGATGTAGTTCAAAAGCTTAAAGCTGTCCATTAAGGGAGCCTTCCCCAGCCATGGGTCCCAGGGCAATACAAATCCACACACGTGCTTAAGATTTCAGGACATCAATACTTTCACTGAATTCATTATCACATCATAATCCCATTAATTCTTCAGTCATCCAATCAATATCTGAGCAAAATCACAACAAAACAGACTGGGAATTTCTAGTGTATCAAGAGGAGGAAAACTGTTCATAAACAAAACTTTGGGGTTTAATACACTGCAAGGAAGCAGAAAGGAATGCTTTCACTTTATTTTAAAAATTCCATCAGGAAACTTCTCCTGATAAAAAGCAAGAAGAGATAAATGACATTTCAAAGAAAGATAAACAGCTTTATTCAGCACAGGTTTGGAAAGCAGCTTTTTTGTTCTCAGTCATCTGAAGTCTCTTTTGATGGAATCACTTACAGTAAATCTGCTGCACACACATAGTACCTTATATATGCTAGCACCCACGTCTTAGATCTTTCCTATCTCTATTCCTGTTAATTCCAGAGGGATGTTGCTGTATCAGTGTGACCAGCTTTTACTTCCAGGAGACTGCAGCCTCACCACCAGCCCACGATAGCCCATGCCCTTGGCAGCAAACTCCCACCTCTTCAACAGGAGTTCCCACGAGCAGACATCAGCTGCCTATTCACGTTGCTCAGGCAAGCCTCTGCGCTTGGGAGTGAGGCCAGGAAGGTGCTTAATTAAGCCCTAGGCAGGTACAGATTCGAGCACAGAAAATAATGTTCTTGAAGTGGCACCTCAAAGGGTTTGTTTCCAACACAGAGCACAAAGCTATAATTTGCCTATTCCTGAAAGGTCCCAGCTTGCAGGTGTAAATACAGAGATCTGAACCAAACAGCAAGCAGATACCCCTCGTGAACTATGGCTGTTAATCCTAAAGATACCACTTTGGTTTTACTACTGAAACCTGAGCATATTACACGGATGGAAACAAACCAAGCGCGCACAATTGCTACTCTGATGAAGTGATACTGCTGAAAACAGCATAAAAGGAAACATTAAAACAAAGTCACTTATAGGTAGGAGTCACCTGATCTCTGCTTCTCACGAAATGCTAACACACCTCCTGCATGACCTCTGCACGCAAGCTAAAGCCCTTCAGCCTGGATTTTCTCCTTTTTTCTTTGCTGTTTATTTTCCACCCCCTTCCTTCTCTTACATAAAACCTTAATTGTTTTTGGATTAGGAAAGTAAAACAGATGTTACCACAGGTTTTAACATAAGCGCACTTCATTGATGCCGCATATTAAAGACTGTAAATGTTATCACTTTCATCTTCATTTATGATTGAAAAATAACACTACCCCCCTGTGAAGCTGACTTTCAAGCCATAAATCCGGACTTCTACAGTATTTTAAGACTCTAAAATACAGATCTGTGATGACATATTTTCCTGTCTGTGAAAGAATCACTGTACTGACATGATATGGATGAAGGCTGGATGTGCTCCAATCCAAGAGGCTGTCAACAAAATTATTTCTGGCATGTTCATTTGAAGCCTGCCAAAAGTCTGCCAGCACGGTGGCCATATTAGAATAACATAATAGCTTGCTAAAACAAAAACTCATCAGGCACAACTTTGCTTTTTTTTTTAATAGCCATGTCTATATTGCTAAATGAAAGAAGAACAATATAGACATCATTTGTCAAGTATTGGTATTATTTAATAAAAGCTACAGATCTTGGACCAAAATCTCTGAAGGACCAATAGAGGGATGGTCATTGTGGACCTTAGTCCTTAGCGGAGCTTCCTCTTAGTGGAGTTGCTACATTTGCACAATAACAACAAAACCTAGGTGTGTTATACTGGCATATAAACTTCCCGGACACACGTGCTGAATGCGAGGGCCCTTGCTGCGGCAGGTGACACTGGGCCATGGCTGTAGATAGGAGGCTGAGCTCAGTTATACCAGTGTAACATGGAAACAAAAAGGAAATTAATGGTATGAAACAAAAGCAGGTGCAAGTTCCCTTTCTGACTTCAGAGGTGGTAGGATGGGACTTACATCAAGGTTTTGTATGGTTTCCATACCTGTCATTCTTGCAAGCTCTGCTTCTTGCTTTTTTGATTTGCTTCTAAATTTTAAGTAAATAACCCAAAATGCTACACACTTACAAACACAGTAAATGACAAATCTTCTAGCAAGCTTGTCAACACACAGTTAATTGAGGAATATGTATTCTACCTTCACCTCAGGCTGCCTTGTTCTGAAATAAAACTTTTTCCTCATGACATGGCACAGTGAGTGCACGTCTCTGGCAAGTCAGCTCTTCAGTTTCAGAATGCGTCCAGTCCTGCTCAACATATTCATCAATGACCTGGACGAAGGGACAGAGCGTGCCCTCAGCAAGTTCGGTGACGATACCAAGCTGGGAGGAGCGGCTGATACACCAGAAGGCTGTGCTGCCATCCAGCAAGGCCTGGACAGGCTGGAGAGCTGGGCTGAGGGGAACCTCATGGAGTTCAACCAGAGCCAGTGCAAGGTCCTGCCCCTGGGGAGGAACAACCCCCCGCACCAGCACAGGCTGGGGGCTGAACTACTGGAAAGCGGCTCTGCTGAGAAGGACCTGGGGGTGCTGGTGGGCAGCGAGGTGACCCTGAGCCAGCACTGGGCCCTTGTGGGCTGCATTAAAAGGAGTGTGGCCAGTAGATTGAGAGAGGTTATCCTCCCCCTCTACTCTGCCCTAGTGAGGCCACATCTGGAGTGCTGTGTCCAGTTCTGGGCTCCCCAGTTTAAGAAGGATGCGGAACTGCTCGAGCAAGTCCAGCAGAGAGCTACCAGGATGATCAGGGGACTGGAGCATCTCCCTTGTGAGGAAAGGCTGAGAGACTTGGGTTTGTTCAGCCTGGAGAAGAGAAGACTGAGGGGGGATCTTATCAATACCTATAACTATCTAAAGGGTGGGTGTCAGGATGATGGGACTAGGCTCTTTTCAGTAGTCCCCAACGACAGGCCAAGGGGCAACGGGCACAAACTTGGAACACAGGATGTTCCACCTGACTATGAGAAAAAATGTCTTTCCCGTGAGGGTGCCAGAGCAGGGGCACAGGCTGCCCAGGGAGGCTGTGGAGTCCCTTCCCTGGAGACATTCCCTGGATGCGTTCCTGTGCCCCTGCTCTGGCTGTGCCTGCTCAAGCAGCGGGGTTGGACAAGATGATGTCCAGAGGTCCCTTCCAACCCCTACCATGCTGTAAAAAAACAAAAAAAACAAACCAAAAAACCCTAAACCCAAACAAAAAACCCCAACATGTTCCAGAATAAAAAATTTTGCTGAGGAATTAAGGTATGGGAACATTGTTGTCCCTGGCAAAACCTCGTATGACGGTCAGTGGAAAAATAATCTAGCTGTTAATTAGTTCTTTATAATACAAAATTGCTGGATATTATAACTGCTAAACAGTACAACAAATGAGACAAAGAGTAGGTAACCCATACAGTTAGATTATTAACCTCATGTTGCATAAAAAGAAATATTAATTTCAATGATAACAGCAGTAAGCTAGATGCATTGCAGTGGTTACAGCAGGAGGTTTGCTGAGACCTCTGGTTATACTGCTGATCGATACTGCCTTACTGTCTCAGCGCACTCTTCCGCCTGTCTGGATCCTCTGCCGCTCTCCTGCCTCAAATTTAGGATGGAGGTTCTTCATGGGCAGGAATCTTTTTTGGTATCCTGCCTGGCACACTGGAAACCTCAATCACTAAAGAGCTTAGGTGGTATCAAATACGGATAAACGATAATAAGCACGTAATTGCATCCTTCTCAACCCTGAATTCAGGCTGAGTTACTTTTGTTTAGTTTTTTTTTTAATTTATTTTCTTTCCTTTCCTTCTCCTCCCCAATCGCCTCCCTCCCCTCCTGCTGCTGCAGGCCACCCTGAGCTGCGCTCCAGCTGGAGTGTGATGCTGAATAGCAATCGGGTTGCAGATAGACTCGGAGAGCCTGAGGCTACAGCAAACTCAGTTGTTCAGATGCTAAAGGTGACACTTTAGAGTGAGAGGAATAAAAACTTTGTCTTTTTTTACAAATGAGGCATTGCTTGTATATAGGCTTTCCTGCAATATCCCAACAGAAAGATTCAGAGGGATAAAACCATCCTGCCTGTTGTGGTGGTGAAAGACAACTACGTTATGTTTTTTCTTCATCTTCTGTTGATAATACACGCTTTTACTAATAGGGACCAATGACTTAATAACAGTTAACATCTTTGCTGTCTAATCCCCAGCACCTTGAGAAAAATCTTCTACCCTGCACACAATGGGACACAGTATTCTGCCCTGCATTTCTGGGAGGCTCTTTTATGAAAGCCCTAAAGCCACTCATTTCAGCCCTGCAGCTCCATCTCCTCTCACAGTTTTCTGCAGAGTGCACATATGCAAAAGCTTTGAGGTTGGGCATTAATGGAGTGTTTGAGAGTGAGCGAGGAAAAGTGTGTATCTGTAACACTCAGCCCTTTGTAAAAATAAACCTTGCATGTTTTATGCTTTGATAGAGCTTTCAGTCTTACATGTTTCTATTACAAAGCCAGTAGGAGAAAATGAATGCCATCTGCACCTTACACCTAACTGTTAGCTTTAACAGATGATGGGTTTTCCACAGTTTTAGTGCAGAAGGCACCAGGTCCTCAGCTAGCATTGACTGACACAGATCATTGGCTCCACTGGAGCAAAGCCAGTCTGTGTCAGCTACAAATGAAACCCAGTACTAGTTCCAAATTAAAAAGAAATCTGTAAAAAGATCTAAACACTGTAATATCTAGGTTTCCTAGCTGTACTGTATTGCAGGAATGGATATTTAATAACTACCTATCATTTTTATGAGTATTATGATGAAACAGTTTTGGATCCCCTCCAGACCTAGCAGCACTAAATGATGAATTTAGCATCTCTGTATTTCGAACTGACATCTCACATGACTTTTGTACCCAAGTATAATAACCACACTGCAACATCCTCCTATCGCCTTACGACGTATAAATAAGCAGCATTGCTGTTTGAAGCGTTCCCAAATCACTCCTAGTGCTGAGGGACAAAGTGACTATGTAGGATTTCCAAAATAAATTAGAAGTTGGGTACATGGACTCTGAAATGCTGCCAGGAGCCTATTCTCAAGGTGACAAAAATTCAAGCTGCGAACACCAGCTGGACCTGTTGCACCAAGTGTGGCTCCAGCCAAGGGCATGGCCATCTTCTGACTCACAGCCAAGAAAAGGAGATGGCAATATTGTATGTGTGTAGGACACACAACATATGTGATTAGAGATATTTTTAGCCAATAACTGTGATAGTTTTGATTTAATGTGATCTTATTAATCTTCTTCACTTTCCCACCACCAGTTTCGTTCATTCATCTGCTGTAACCTAGATGTTTTTATAGCACCTGACACAGTGGGACTGCAAATCCTCACATGGGCCCTTAGCTGCTACTGTAACTCAAGTCATAATTAAAGATCCATTCCCAATAGTGATAGAGCCCATAAAATCAACAGCATTTCTTTGATTTTATTTCAGTGTTCAATATAAGCACACACATTCACCCACTGAACAGAACCATATCATCTCCTCAGGTGAAATATCTGCCATGGCACCAGTAAAACTTGGTTTGACACTTAGAATTTTATTCCATGAGTCTGTTATCATCAGATCCATGAAAAGGCTCGGCAAACCTAAATGCCACAGATCACATCACTGATCCCAGGACCCCTCTCTGCCACAGCACTTGCTTAGCTCCAGTTTTTCCACGATAATGCTCTGACAGCCTGGCTCGCTCCAAACTGAGACACAACACACACATAAGCCTTGAAACAATTCGTACCCATGCAGGGAGCATCTGCAAAAGGTGATGTTGCCAAGGCATGCCAGGATGACATCTCTACTCTATTTTTTGAAGAATTCCAATCTCTGCAAGATTCAAGAGCCTGGAGAAACCACCTCTCAGCTTCATCATCTCCCCTAATTCCAACACAATGCCATTCTGCTTACATTTGTAAAAAGGCAATTACAATTTCTAGTGAAACTATATTTCAGAAAAAAAAGAAAATATCATTCAATTTATGACTCTGAACGCCAAGGAAGAATTTGTGATAAGGGAAGTAGTAAGGTGTTTAATCTCCCTGGGTAGAAAGACAGCATTAGAAATTCTGTTTAATATTATATTTTACTAACTCCTAGGCATTTTTTTCCCTGTAATCTAGTTTGTAAATAATTTGTTTCTAAATAGTACAGGAAGGAAAACACGAGGTGAAAAAAGATTTAATTTATAAATAATTTGTTTGGGAACAATGTGAGAAACAGCCGTGAAGACAGCCAAGTTTTCAGGTCACCACTTTGCAGAGACAGTGGGAAGGGGAATACGGAAAAGGTGTGTACAGCAGGGGGGAAGAAAACAGGTTTATCAATTTCATTTTGCACTCTCCTGAGGTGTCCATCAAACTGAGGATGCAGAAATTGCACTGTGTGCTAAGAAAGTAAAAATTACCTTGCCAGGTTACTTGCAAACACTTCGGTGATACAGTAATTATTACATGAATTCATGTGTGAATTAAAGCAGCTGGGGGGTAGGGGAGGGTCACTCTTCCGTTGGTCAACATACGTAACTCTCGTTAACACACAGCAAATTCATGCGTGTATAGAGAAAAAAAACCACACAGAGAGAGGGAAGCACCCGCCGTACAAGCTACCATGCCATCCACCATCTACCATTACTATCTGAAATACACCAGCTGCTTTTTGTTCCAAATAGGTTTCTCTCATCATCACTTCTTACAGAATAGTGGGATCTCAGATGAGGCCCCTGGCTGGCGTGAGGGCTGCAAGGTGACGGCTCCTGGAGGTCCTGCAGCCGTGGGAGCAGTTGAGCAAACCAGGTCAGAGACAGGATTGACTCCCCGAGGCCCGGAGTTACGTGGGGAGGTGAGGGACACGGCCAGACCGAGGGGCAAGGGAATGGCGTGGGATGGCACTGCAGTGAGGAGGAGGCTGCAGTGGCAATTCAGAGCTTTTTTGGGGGAGAGAGCATTTGATCAGAGCCCATAATAATGGGACTTCCGAAGTAATGAAAATTTCGTGAACCTCCATGATGAGACACAACATAAAATGCTTTTACTCATTGAACAAAGAAAAAATGTCCAAACTAACAAGTATGTGATGATAAAATCTGTTTTGTGTGCCCATTAAAAAACACTCTGAATTTATGAAAGAACCAGCAAAAATCACATATTTCTGTCCTCTGTGGGACTCGAGCGATGTGTGTTTTTACATAAAAGTTGGGTTTAGCAGAAAAAAAAGAAATCCCTTAAATAAGCCAGTAGAATCTCACAAGAGAGAAAAGTTCCTTCCGCTTCAAGCCAGAACCTGCCCTTACTGAGGTCAATAACAACATCCTTAGTAGCATGCCTGAGTCATTTAATCTTTTTCCATGTATCATAAATTAATTAGATTATGATGCTAGATTTCTCGAGCATTTGAGTATTCTATTAAAATCAAAGTGCAGTGTAGGAGGTGTGTAAAATGCAGACTCCAGAGTTATTGTGGATGCTAACATTCACAGATTCTTTTCATATATCTTTTACACAACTTTTATTTTAAGCACCAATCATTTACTGTTTTGAAAAATAAAAATTGTTTGATGTATGGATGTTTCAAAGACAACAAGTTATTCATTATTGGAGTAATATTTATGTTAAGATGCTAACTATTTTATAATTTTACCTTTAAGAAAATCTTAATTTTCTGTTGTTTCTAGGGTCAAAGGCCATTACACTCAGTCATACTTGATGTGTGGGTCTCTAGTACTGTGTTTCCATCTGAAGATTGTTATGTATAATTATAGAAGGAATATTCTTCTCTGCTACAAATTTTAACAAGGTTGAGCAATGGAAAAGCAATGTGTAAGTATAGGTCTGTATTTGACACAATGCTTTTAAATGAAAAGACATTAGCAGTTCTTGGAGTAAGATGCAGAACAAAGGCTTTTCTCTCCCAGCTAAGTCCCCTTCTCCCCAGCCTGTAGAGCCGAGATATTTTTGCTTTGTCTCTTTCCCCTTATTCTCATCTCCTGAACCTTTAATTCCTGGTTTCATAAGTAAATACAAACCAGTAAAGAAAGCAAACCAAAAGCTGTTCTCTTGTCCCGGGGCAATCGGCAGAGCCCACCTCTCGCGCACAACAGCCAAACCCCCTTACACTGCAACGCAGCACGACCGTATCACAACTTCTTTACCAAAAGAGTCCCTGGCCCACTCTGAACCCCAGGCTTTGCTGCAGCATTCCTGGGACATTCTTGCTAGTAATGGGCCAAAACCATGCCTGGGAACATGCTAACAAACCACACCAGCGATCACTTATGCTTGGTCCCCTGCACCCCTCCGGGTTAATTCACCGTATAAATGGAGCACTTCACTCCATCTGAATCCCAAATTCCCTAACCTACGGTCTCCAACTCACCCCCAGTTCTGCAATTCTTACTCTTAAGGAAAATCATTTGCTTGAGCTCATGCTGATACTCATGCAGAAGTCAGGAGCAAGGGACACAACAGTGAAAGGATGGTTGTCTTTTCCATTTTTATAATGTTAACTATTTCTTTACGGCCAGCAGCAACCTGTGCTGACTTCTGTGAACATTGCTTAGGTGATGAGGCAACGAGCAAAGACCACAGGCTGCAAGACTGTCCTCAAAATAGCTGGGATACATCTCAGTTCTCCTAATGGAATTTGTTCAGGCTTTTCTTAGATATTCTTGAACCAGAAATCACTTCATGGATATCCTGATTTGATGCTCATGAAGTTTAAAAAAAAAGAAGTCTTAATTGCCTCTGGCCCTTGTCCAGCTCTAGCTTAGGAAAACTGTAGTTTGAAGAATTACAGCTCTTCGAAGGGTACTCGGGCTTTTGGCGTGAGATGCCAGCGGGCTGGCTCAGCACCGCGTGCTGCTGCCAGGCAAAGTGACTCCAAGGTCTCCAAAGGTTTACGAGTCTTATGCTTGGTCTGTTTTAATTGATTTCTATTTTTACTAGGGTTCTCACAGCACATTACAAAGAGCTTTGCAAAGTCGTTTATTTTCATTTTCAAAACTTTCTGGGTGGCAGTAAACACAAACAACAAACAGTAACTCATTTTGTCTCAGGAAAGCAATGCGCCAACCTTCTTTTCCATACTGGGCTGTGCTAACTGTGGCACAACACCGCAGGAGCATGACTCTTTGTATCAAAAGAACACTTTTCTTGCTCATTTTTCATTTGAAAGAAATATCCTTAATTCAATACAGTCTTGAGACTCAGTAAGTGAACTACAGAAAGGAATTGAGACATCCACATTCCCACTTAAAAAAAAAAATTCGAAACAAACTGACACAGAAATTACAATTTTTTTCTCCTAGAAGATCTATTTCATGAGGGTCACTGCCACCCAGCAGCAAAGCCACTGCATTATCATGATAATTTTTAATCTCCCTGCACAATTAATGTCAACATCCTAACAGCACTGACAAAAGCACCTCTTCTCCTGCATCATGCTGCTGGTTTACGTGTCTCCTTTTCGCTGGCTTCAAGCCATAGAGTTTCCACTGTAATCAAAATTATTCCTTTAATTTTGTGACTCTCACACTTCTGATGCCGAAAGTGAGAGAGTGTGTGTTAGAAAGGTCCCTTTTGTATTTGAAACTGAAGTTAAATGTAGGGATATGATACTGATTTAAACATATAGGATGTGAAAAGAGAAAAAATCACCCAAGCAGACACAATGACTTGCGTGTGGCAGTTTCATTGAATCCCATGAAAAAGTGCTCCAAAGATGGGAAGGAAAAAGTCAAGTGTCCAAGAAATGAGTTTCTTCTCCGCAACTCACCAGCCTGTTATTCTCTCCAGAAGCAGGGTTTGGCTTCTGAAATTGAGGGGTCTTAACAGACCCATCAGGCAGAGCACGCCATCTCCACATTTCCCTACAGTGCTCAGCAGAGCTTCAGGTCAACCCATGTTCTAAACACACCTGAAAAGGTCCCCTTTCTTCATCTCTCTGTCTGTCTCAGACTTAAAGACATCCTAAACTCATATGATGCTGCAAAAAACCTTCCTGCACAGTCTTCCCTACCAAGTACCTGGTCGAGCCATCTCATGTGGTGCAACAAACACCACATTGCACCACATTAATTCCCTGTTCCTTCACCAGGGCTCAGGCACAGAAACACTCCTGAGGACCTAGGCCTTGGTGCCTCGCTCCTCCCTATCTAAATTCAAAGATAAAACTCTTCCATAACTAATAAAAGAGTTCAGAAGTGATCAGATATGTACCAGTGGGAGAAGGCAAATGATGGGGGCAGAGGCACCGGCATTTTTAAAGAGAGAGAAGAGCATTAGCACAGCCAGGATTTCATTTATCATGTGAAAAATCTGTTCAGAGCAGAATGGGAACTCTACCAATTAATATACTCTACAGATGCGTCTCTCCAATAAGCAGAGTTACAGGGATCATTTTTCTTTGACACACACCATAAGGGAATGAAAAGGTTAATGTAGTGTATGTGAGTGCATTTTTAAAAATCAATTTAAGAGAATTTTCTCTGCTGTAAATTAGGCTCTGGCATGAGGGAAAATCATCAAGCTCAATTTAACAAAAGGAATAAAAGAATTTAATTTAAAACTACATTGTGACTGTACTGCTTATTGGTGCACACAAAAAAATCAGCAACATGCATTTCATTTTTACCTTCTTTGATTACAAAAAGGCTATTATCAGTGAAAGATAATGCTGGATCGTAATTAGAAGCAGGACTCTCCCTCCCACCAGCCTGAAAAGCTCAACATTTTCTGTAATGCAATATAAAGCCATTTTGGTTAGAAAGCCCATTTGTCAGCTTTCCACACGGTCACTAGATTGCGACCCCTCTACCTCTGGTCGCACACGCTTCTGTATACTAAGAAAAAGCAGGGTTTGGCTTCTGAGCTCCAGACTTCCCATTCAGCAAGACTTTACATTCACCTAGCTGCAGCTGAAGGCATGAAGAAATTTAAGGGCAAAAATGACTCATGGTATCTGCATAGAAGTTCTGAACCAGTTTTCAGGTTTCCACTAATTTTAAGTGGCAGGAGAGAGAACGTCAGCTGACATCCTGATTTTTCAAGGGTGCTAAAACAGTTCCTACAACTTCATGGCATTGTCGCAGGCTCTCAATTCCTCATTATCTGACTTGCAAACTGTGGAGTCCTCTCCCCCTCACAACTATACATAGGGTATCTTCTTCACCTGGAGAGAAGAGGACACCCAGCAGCACAGGGACATTCACACTCAAAGCTACAATAAGAACACATCCTCGAGGTGACACAGCTCCACATGATGTTTCCCAAAATTATCACCAGTCACAGTCCTCGTGCTTTTGTCAAGTGACATTTGCTGTCACCAAACTCGGGAATTGAAAGGTGGTGCTGAGAACAGCAAGATTTTGTGACATGTTCTGCATCAATGAAGTGAAGAAAGAATATGACACAACTGATCTGTGCTCACACGTTGGCCTCTGTGCTGGTTGCCAAAAGGTATCAGCAGCCCAATGAGGGGACAGACAGGTCGTATGAGCTACTCGAGATAAATCAGCTGTGTTATTTTCCTTCCGTTTCATTGACATGAATACCTGTGTCGTTCCCCTTGTGTATTCAGCAGCCTTTCATCCGGTCCATCAGTGAAAACTCCCTCTATAGAGAGCAGATAATTGTCAATGTAAATAATCTCAGTTATTTAATGGTGACAGATGCATTTTCAACCATTGCCAAACACTGCCTTGAGGAAGAGAGGCCAGTGCTGTTCTCCTCTTGGCATTTTTCACTCCTGCAGTGTCCCCAGGCTCACCTGCCTGTCCTTTCATGGTATTGTGGGATTTTCTAGCTCTCTCTCCAGAAATTCTTCACCTGTTGGTAAATAACGGCAAGACTACAATGCTATATATGACTGTAGTCTTTTATGTCTGACCAGGTTGCTATAAGCAACTTATCCCCTCCTTTTACAGCTTGAACTATTAATGAAGCGAGTGTCAAATCTAGACTTTCAGCTGCCAGGATAAATCACAATGTCAAAGCCCACCACTTCACCTAAAAACTGAAAACAAATAAGCAAGTAAGCCATGGTACTAAAATAATTGTAGTAATTTTTGTCACATTCATTAGGACAGGGGGAATGAGGGAGGGGGGATGAAAAAAAAAATCCCCACAAACCAAACCAAAAAAGCCCAAGCAATCAGACACGCACAGATTTGTTCACTGCATTATATTGCTACAGAAAAGAGGTATATATGTGTGTGTGTACATATATATATGTACACACACACTCCTCTATTTTTCTTTCCATTTCTTGGCATGTGAAAGCAGAGACTCACCCCCTACACATGTATCTACTTAGCTCTGTACAAGAGGCAAGTTGGTTTTTACCCATTAGTTTTCATTTCCTTTGAAATGTGTGAAACAAACTGCCCCTTTGTAAGCTGAGTGGACCTGGACTTTGGCTCCTCTGAAGAAACACCTCGCAATTTGACAGCTGCAGCCCCTTCCCTGTTGGGTTGGACCAAGCAACAGCGAACTGCAGCAGAGGTTCATCGTTTCAGCTGATCTCCTCCCATATGGTGAGGGACTATGACGGTAGTGAATAATTAATGAAAAATACGTCTGATCAGAAGTTCAGAAGAGGCAGAGGAATTGCAGAATTAAAAGCTAGTGTTTTTTCATTTTCTTTTTTTTTTTCTTTTATTTCTTTTTTTTATGGGCTTCTTTGGGCTTACAGGGAAAAAACAGACCCTTAAATCTGAAAGCACCCATCGCCATGCATGCTCCTGAGAGCACGGTGGCTGTTGGTGTGATGTATCTGTCCCAGGTCCCCAGTGGCTTGCTAGGGCACCTTCAGCCATGCTGTATTTGAAACATGGATCTCAGTGCTACAACGCTGCCTGAGAAGCTGGGATAAGTGCTGGGGCACTCAGCCTGGGCTAAGCTTCAGGCTCCTGCAGTCACATGCTCTTGGGACCCCAGCAAGCTCATTTAAGGCTGGGACTTGGGACAATGACTGCAAAACAGACATGCTTTCATTTACCTTTTAGTAGGAGGAGTATGGAGGAGGAAAACTGTATGTTTTATGACATCTTGTTAGCAAGAAATATGATAAGGCTCTTCCTTAGTCCTCAACAATTTTTTTCAGTCTTGAAATAGGAAAGAAAAAGCATTGCTCTTCTGTACGTAGTATTTTGCCTTTGTAAATTATCGGTATCGTAGCCTTATAATGCAAAATGAAAAAGTCATATTGTTTTCAGAAGGCCTCATAGCAAACTAATGGGGCGCTACAAACCTCAGATTATTCTCTTTTCATTTTCTTGGCATGAATTTAAAAAAAAAAAATCAGAATCTAGTTCATTCTCTTACATAACCCTTTGTGAAGGACTCTTAAAATTCACAGCAACAGTATATCATTCCCACTTTTCCCTTAATTTCCATTTTGTTTAATGGCTTCATCACTGTTTATTTGTGGTTTTGGGTTTTCTCCCCCTCCTGAGAGAGAAAAAAATCTCTCCTGGGTAATAGGACAAAGAGCTGAAATCTGTTTGCTCCTGTTGTGCTTCTGTAAAAAATATATTAACAAAAAAATTCCCTTGCAGGGAATAAGCCCAGTTCTAGTTTTTTCTCTGGGGTCTGGTAACATGATTTCAGCAATGCTGAGAGTCCAGATGCAAGTGCCACGTGAGGAGGGACTCTCAGGGCGAGTTACACAGTCACACAGCACATCACTTCGGAGGCTGAAGATACGAAGTGCAAAATAATCAGTCTTCCAGGGTCCTAACAAGCCCCTGTGTCACAGGCTGTACCATGCAGTCAGCTTCTGGAACAACAGACAGAAATGACAGCTAGAGGCTTGTATCAAATTTCTTTGTGAAATTACAGGAGGTATTTAACCTTTGTCCTGTAACTTTTCATGGGAAATGAGAACATTTGCCATCCAGGCAGGAAGTCATTATGCCCCATGGGAATGAGAGATGCCTTGATATAATCCTCATCATTTGTCATTGAGACTTCTGAACTCAGACTCCCCCAAAAGATGAGTCTATGAAACCTTGGGTTTCATGGACCCAAGAACCTCGTATACTTTATGCCATCCTCTACATACCTCTTAGTTTCAACTCAGTTAATTTCCCACTTACATCAAGCTTTATATTAAGAAATCAAACTCCTAAAACAGCAAATGCATGCGTTGCAGAAAAATATGTGGAAAAGCCCAAATGAAAGAAAAGGCTGAAAAAGTTTGTGTAGACTTTTCCATGCTTGTGCTAGTTCAGTTTTCTGACTTTGAACTACGTCTTCCCCATCAGTCCATGGTAGAAGTGACTAAGCATGCATTGTGGGAGCCCGCGGTACGGATCCAGTTGCTGGTCCAGTAACTGACAATTTATCACACTCACTAGTGATGTTAACCCCCTAACCTGCATCTTCCTACCTCCCCACTGGTTTGTAGCTTTTGCTGACACTGTTTTCCCCATAGTTTTCCTTTTCACAGCCTGAGGATATGGGACACCCTCACTGTAGGAACAGAGATCTGTGGGAAAAATAGTGTGTTTGCTAGGTCATATATACAAGATATTTGGGTAATTGCACCAGAACCAGGGCTAGGTTGTTAAAAGCCTTTTAGATGTCTGATTGCCTTCAGTTTCCCTGTAGATGAGGCTTCCAGACATCTGTAAAAATTGATGCCCCACTTCCTAAGCATGTCTGCATTTGAGATAGTACCCTTTAAAAGCCATGTTCCTATTGGTTCCCTGCTCACATACAGCAAAAAATAAATAATCTCCTGCAAGGGTTTTGAGGCAGAGGAGTAGTCTTTGAAGGTTAGTGTTATCACAGGAGGATTTGCGGGCCAGGGCACAGAGCAAGGCTGCAGCTCCCCTTATTTCTGCTCAGCACGAGGGGCTGGAGCTCACCTGCTCTGCTCTCATGCCAGCGATGTCTCCTCTGCAGCCGTGGCCAGATAACAAAGCACATGCTCCTGCGCTGCAGCTGGCCTTGCATCCATGCCCGCCAGCAGCACATGGTGTAAGCAGCAAGGGGGGAGGTAAGGGCATCATTTCAAGTAAGAGGAGCAGGCGGCTACAGCTAATCAGCTGTCACTGCAGCCATCAGCCCGTTTTCATTGCCTTGTCAGGACAGGAGCGTTTGAACTCAGCTTGAAGAATACCATTGGGCGTGCTATTTGTTATCTGCTGCTCAGCACAGGTAGATGTAATGTCCATATAGGTTATTAGCTCCTGTTATGCTGCATGAATGGATACCACATACAGTTCCAGCTTACCACCTTCCTTATCAATTATTAAAACATTTGCTGCAGAGGGAAGAAAAATCCTGTTTCTCTCTGCTGCTGCTGGGATGATCACAGCAGTTGAAGGAAACTGCCTGAGCATCTTTCATGGAGCCTGATTTGGCAAAGACCGTGAGTGCCATGAGCGGACACAGGATCAGCAAGAGGTGGGGATGCTTGGCCTGCCTGATGATGGGGCTGTGCTTGGAATCAGCCTCCGGAAAAATGCTTCCCATGTCCATTAGGGATGACATTTACCTTAGTGCAGATGGCATGCATCACCCTCTGTGCACCATTTACTCTCTGAACTGAGAGGGATGGTGTGTGGTGTAGGGGGATGATGTGTGCAGTTCCTCTGATTTGCAAGTGTCATCCATGTGTGAACACAGGCAATTTTTATTTTTTTTTTTATTTTAAGGGAAACGTGGGCAATTAGGCAAAGGAATAGAAAATAGGTTACTTCCAAAAAAGTAAAAAATTACTGTTTTCTGTTTGTCTGTCTATATTTTATTAAGTAACTGCACAGTGTGCCTTGGAGTATTGTTGATTTTTTCATCTGAATATAAATTAAACACTGTATATTTTAGGCATCTCCTAAAATCCGTACCTGTATTTAATATTTGACTAAATACTTCTGATACTAATTAAGAAATGTTGCTGTCAGTTAATGCATGATACTGCACTATGGCTTTTCTGCATCCTTTCCAATAGGATGCTTTCCTCCATCTGCAGGGAAAACATTGCCAGGAAAGGGCAACAGCTAGCTTTGGCCCCTCATGCCCCATAGGACCTCTCAGGTGCGGATGAACTCAGGAAAGCATTTAATGGGATGCCTTTCTTTATTAGAGAAACCACTTAAACTTGTGTTCAATTCCCGTGGACTTCAGCGGGATGCAGATATGAGTGCTTAAGCATGATTTCCCAAAGCAAACACTTGTTCCGCGGTGAAAGACCCAAGATACAACTTAAGTGTCTATAACAGGGGGATCCTTTTCCTGCTGGGAGGATGCCTGACCTGTGCACAAACTCCTGTATCACCTCCCCACAGCACTCAGCCCTCTTTGTGCATGGTGTGGGGAGCTGAGCCCAACACATCGGTATCTGTCTCTAAGTGGACCTGGCCCTTAATCAGGAAAGGGAATTAAATATTATGGTGTTTTGCATGCTAATGACTCAAGTATATAAATTATATTTGACACAACATACTAAACATTTCATAAAACTTCAACAACATGGCAGAATATATCCTGTGTTTTCCTGTTTTTTAATAATTTTAATAAATCAGATAAAAATGATGCCACAATGTAACCATTACGAGAGAAGATTATCAGGAGTGTGAAAATAAGACAAACAACCTGCTATCGCACACCTCAGCAGACAAAACACAAAGAGGTGTTTACAAGGTTGGATCAGAAAACAGAAACGCTAATTAAGTTTTGATGTGATTGATACTGCGGATTTAACCACTCCATTATACAAAGCAAACCAAAGAACTAGTGCTGTTTCCGTGTCTTGCTTTAGCCTGCATCTCAAGGGTGCTTTTAAATAGTTAAACAGCTACATCAGAATTCATCAGTTTTTAGAGAAAAACTACACCTCAACATTGTTGTCTATGGTATAATGACTTACAAATCAGCCCATAATTAATCTTGATATTAACTGCATACCCTCGTGGTATATGATTTATTATCGGTTATTCATCTAATTTCTTCTATGGGTATTACTTCATGTACATACAATCTAATAACTTTCCATGCAGTAGCAGGTGCTACTTCATAATAAAGACGTTAACATTTTTGGAAAAAATACTTTTATATCAATTGATCATATTCTATTTTTACTTCTCTAATGGACTTGATAGTGATTAAAAATTAAACCTCAAATACAGATCTCCCACTTCCATCTTCATCCTGACTGCTTTTTCATCACGTTTCGTACTATACTTGTCTTATTTCAAAATGACGTTATATACCTATAGTTTCACAAACATACAGCCTTCTTAAAGGTATGCTTATTCAGGGAGGACAACATCCTTTATCGTTTCCTCTGTTTAGACTGGGAGTTCTCTGAGAGGTTTAAGCGTTTCAACAGGCAGCTCATTCAATTTAACTACCAAGTCTCTTCCGGACGACGGTGTAATACGTCGTAGGATACAACCATTAGTTTAGTTTGATTTGTAGCTCTAAATTGTCTTTCTCCCTACATGAAGTCCAGCTACTGCAAGACAGGTGGTTACTTACTTATCAAAGCAGCTATCACAGTCCCTGAGATAGCCAGACAGGTCCTTACTTGCCTTTGAGGGATGTTTCCAGGCAGAGCTAAAAGAGGAAGCCCAGTACTCATCAAATAATTAGAAAAATGCCTGGAAATAAATGCAAAACTAAAAGCATTCCTGCAGCAGCCAGGAAACATATGGGGGAACAAAATGTAATGACCACGATGAACATAACTATTCAAAATGAAAATTTTATATACTAACACCACTTCTTTACTCCTCTCTCAGATATGATTCCTCATCAGACTAATCATTCATTTATAGACTCCTCTAAATTCAGCCAGCCTCCCAGTGAGGTAATGGGATGATTGGATAAACCAGCAATTACCAGAAGAAATGCTGAGGCTTCTAAAGAAGATGGCAATGTTTAGGTTGGCATTGCATGGGTAGGGTGAGATGCAGGCAACACACATACTCGTATATCCACAACAAATAAAAGAGAATTTACCAGTGGTGATTATTATTTTGCTAATAACCAGATTTTCAGATTCTCAACAGTCTTGACAGTGGATGCTAAAAGTTCCCATCAAAACTATGGCCTCCCTGTGTTAGAAATTGTCCTAACATTACATGAAAAGAGCTTAATTAAAAGAAGCAATGTTGACCCTAAAGCCTCAGTTAAGCAAATCACTGTTGACAACCTGAAATGTTTTAATATCATTAGTGTACCTCTGAGACAGCCAGCAGCCGAAAACCATGACATTCTCTGAAATTGTTAAGGCGCTTCTCCCAACCCTGTCTGTAAGAAAGTGCTTTCGGAGACTCTCTCTACTTCTAAATATTGACACAATGTCAGAGAGTTAATTTGTTGATATGAATCAAATTCATGCGAATTAGGATGTATTTCAAGAAGCTCTGCCTTATGCTACCCAGTCCTGTCTCATGACAATACCCTGCAGCAGATTCACACCTAAAATTGCAGTACACTGCCCGCAGTAAAAAGCAACTATGTTCACCATATGTTTACTGGTTAAAATAAGATAGTTGTATAGATGTGATGGATATCTCCTTTGAAACGGGCAATGAGCTACCACAGGGACGCAGAGGTCAGGAGCAGTCAGTGCCGCACCGAAGCCCAGGGAGGTGGCACAAGCTGTCACAGCGAGCGATGCACACCGCTCCCCCGCCTTAGCGGCGTGTGTTCGCACACAGAAGTCAGGCTCTGTGCCCCAAAGCTACTCTTTCAGGTGAAAGCCCAGTAGCTTTCCAAATTGCTGGGAAATTCGTAAAGTCATAAGCTAGATCCATGCTAAGATAACAGCTGTTTGCACATGACGCGCTTAGAAAGCAGCTTACCACACTGTCACTGCGAATAACAGAAAAGTGCTTTGGTTTGGTCTTCCTTAATCGTTCCCAGCTATGCTTCAGTCTAAAGATCTAATCCTGTTTGTAAAATTCAATTAGGCATCGCATAAAAAAAAAATTAGTCATTAAAGTTTTAGGTAAACAAATCTAAGCTAAGAACAAAGCTGCTTCACTGCTCCAGTGAATTTCAGGATTAAAGAAAATCAATATACTCTGTCATATTCCTGTAAAATATTATCTGCAGTATGGCACGTGTTCTCAGTTGCACATGGAGTTAAAATTTAAGTCCAGTTTTCAGTGACTGCTACCATGATGTAAACATTAAATAAAAGAGCAAAAAATATTCCATGCAAGCAAGCGTCTTTTGACAAGAGGTGGCCAAGTAACGCCCTGACTTTACGGAGCGCATTAGGAGGCAGGAGCCCGGGGCCTGACCAGCCTCCCAAAGGGGAGGCAGCACGGCGGCACCTGCCTTCCACCAGCCCGGGCCCAGCCCCGCGCTAACCAAGTGAGGCTGTTACCTGGCGGGCGTTTCTGCACAGCACAGCCCTCCCGTACGTACCAGCTTAGTGACCTCGGCCCCGCATTGCGCACGCCGGCCAGGCATGCCGCAGACATTTCGGGAAGCAGAATAAAAATGGGTAAAACAGGTCAGTGGCAGATTCAAGAAATAATCCAGGTTTCCAGTCTCTTAATACCAGTATCAGGGTTGAGGTTTTTTGCCTTTTTTTTTTTTTTTTTTCCTTTTTAATCAAAGAACTACCTAATCTTTCTGGAAGACACAGACATCTAGCATAGCAGTGCAACAACAATTTTAGTTTACAATCAAATAAAAATTAGTTAAGCTAGTTTTTCACTTGCTATCTTTGCTTTGCCCACTTTTTTGCTTTCAGGGATATCTTGCAGTGGGCAGAGAGAAAGTTTGGAGTAAGGAGAGAGCATTAGGATTTGCAAATGTTCCTCTGACCGGTGGTGTCTTACAAACCCCAAGTGTAGAAATGGCACAACTGGATTTTGCTCTCTCTTCTAAAATAGATTCTAGTAAGCCTGTACATTAATAAATGTTAATTTTATCTCACTGTGTCTACAAGGTGATTTTCAAAATCCTGTTTATTTAAGAAAGAACTTAGGTGTTCAGCACTTGCAAAAACACTGCCTTTTGGATAGACACCTTCAGACAGATTTAGGTATTTAACCTGAAGAGTCAACATTTGCAGTTCTCCAGCAGGATTACTTAGGCTTTCAGGGCAAACTTCTACATTGTCAAATGTGCTGCATGTTGTGCATCCTTGCCTTGCCCCTATACACATGCCTATACTAAGTAATTAAACACAGCCTGGCCCAGGCAGTGGGACTCAGTTGTCCATGCCATAGCAACTCTTTGGCGTGGCTTTGACTCATGCCACAAGCAAAGAAAAAGAAATCCCAGCAGAAAGTTTTGAGTTCAGCCCAGGAGCATCAATTGGCCAACTTGATCTGCAGCGTTAAAGAGCTGAGCAGCATGGAGGTGTCAGAGCACGCCTGCCGTCACCGAATGGGCCATTACAGTGGTTTTTTTATTGGTATGTGAGATTTCTGCAAACTCAGGAACAAATCCTTAATGATCCAGGAAGAAAGGAAGAGGCTCTTCTATATTTAGATTGTATTGAACATTCGCTGTCCTCTCACGCATTTCTGGGATGCATGCTTTTGCAGAATCAATGTGGTCTTTATTCCAAGAACAGTCTGATAAATTCCTAAAAATCTGACAAGAAAATCTGGGGGAAAGAAGAAATACAAGCTTTTTTCTTCTCAAATATTTAATAGCCGGAACCTATAAAGAATTGTTGAAGATCTGCCAACATTTCCAATGATTTTCAAAGTCATACCTTTTTTGCTTGCTCCAGAACTGCTGATATCAGCAAGCATGCCCTTCTAAATAATTTATTGGCATTTCTACATAAATTAGATACTTAAAGGTGAAGATGCCATGAACCTTGTGGAGGCTGAGTGCTCACTACATGGACTATAATCCATCAACCCAACAGACAGATTTCCAAACTGGCTTAAACCCCAGCAGGCTCGCTGCTTGGAAATAGTTCAAGGACTCCAGAGACTGCAATACGCTATTGAAATGTCACTTATAGTAAAAGCACATTCTACACAAAAATAAATGGCCGTAAGATAAGGTATAAACCTCAGATAGTTATAAATCGATGATTTAAATCACATGTTAGTTACTGCTCACAGAAATAAGCAATACAAAAAAACCCGTGTACTTCAGCTAATGTATTATAGAAGACAGGGCAGTTTACAAGGCAGAGCCATCAGCTAAAACACATTTCTATATAAAGTTTAAATTGTTCAGTGATATACTTTAGTCCTGCCTATCAGTTTTTAAAGTTGCCACGGGCTTTTTTTTCCAAAACCATATAATAGCAGATGACTAGGTTTGCAGGCCACTAGGAAATGTTATGTTGGTATTTTACCCTTTAACTACTATACTTACAGAGACTCCCTGACAGCTAAGAAGGAAATAATCTAAAGATGATGATGAATGACATTTCAAGAGGAATGCTGAGGATGAGAAACCTGTGACAAAAAGCACTGCATTAGCAAGGAGAAGATAAAAATCTTAAATCTCCAAAATTTGTTTTTTTAAGATGAAAGAGAGGAAAAAAGAAAACAAATCAACAACAAAAAAAAAAAAAACAAACAAAAAAGGCTCCTGTTCTGGCTAGAGAATCGCTACAGCCAAGGTTGTGTGGCTATTGTTAGGATGGATCCAGTGTTTGAATGGATCCCTGAAATAATACATTGGTATGGGGCTGTGTGTGAGAAAAGCCAGTGATGAATAAAATGCTAAAGGGGACAGGAAGATGATAAAGCAGAATTTTCACCGGAAACCGTGAGAGCAGAGGTTGTAAATTTGCTACTTGAGAGAGAAGAGAACAAGATAGAACAAGACTAAAAACCGAAACAAGCAGGACAATCAGCACCAGTATCTCAAAGGATTAATTTATAAGGAGTAAAAAGATAAAAAAATATCATAAGGAGCTCAGAATACTTATGAAATCAATACTGATGGCCTAAAAGTTACAGAAAGCCCGAGTTACAGCAGGTGAAGCTGCTGACACCAGAGATAACAAGTGAGTGTCTGTGAAGGTCACTGTCTCGCTGGTCTCCGGGTGACTAACCACAGCCCACCAAAAGACGGGAAAGGAGTACTTAGCCCTCCGTGTATGAACACAGGTGCAAGTGCAAGAATTCCTGTTTGAATACAAATCATGGTTTGCAATTATTAAACGGGCTGATATTCTCATCATTGGGATTTCACAGGAATGGAAACAAAGGCAGGTGCCAACACGGCGAACCTTTCAGCTGTTACCCAAAAAACTTTTTGCAAGTGGTTTGTTGTTTTTTTTTTTTAAATCTAATTCATAGCACAAACACAGA
The DNA here is from genome assembly GCF_963921805.1 of Phalacrocorax carbo. Lineage (NCBI taxonomy): Eukaryota > Metazoa > Chordata > Aves > Suliformes > Phalacrocoracidae > Phalacrocorax > Phalacrocorax carbo. The sequence goes on from NC_087514.1 coordinate 159,452,394, forward strand.
CTATGTGGGGGCATAAACAGAACAAATTAACTGTATGGATGATGATGAGTGAAACCAGGGAATTTTCAAGTGTAAACAGAATTTGTGGATTCTGGGGTTTCTCCTATTCCTTCTTGAAAAGTCTGCTTTGACAATGGAATAAAAATGCTTCACTGCCTGTTCTTATTTAGTTACTACCAAAAAAAGGCGAGAAGATTAGACATTTGGGTATTTGCTGTAAACTGTGAGTTTTGCCTTGCTCCCCAGCTCTATGTTCTTTTCAGTATTTGTTTTTGACCCTGACAGATCAGCTTTCTTAGCACTACCCAGATTATGGTTTTGAGGCCAAAGAGAAAATCAGGTGTAGCATCACCTTCCTTGTGAGAAGAGATCCAGCAAATTAGTTAATCAGAATTCAGTCACCACAGCGATTTAAACCATGCCTGACTTCCTACCTTGCTACTTGCCATTCCTAACATTACTACCTGTTTAAGATGAGACACCCAGAGGAAATGGGGTTCTGCTCTCACATTTACACAACACCATTACTTTATCTTAATGACTAACACGCCCTGTTTAATAAAGCTCTGGCATCAACTTTATTACATCCTGCACTGCTAATGATTTGGTAGTCACCTAATGCATTAATCTTGATTCATGGCTCACTTGAAATATTTATATGGTACAAAATGCTTAAGTGAAGGTCAGTTGCATACAAAGCTTCAAAGAATAAATTGCAAGATCTTGTCTCACCTCTAGTGGTGCTTTCAGCGGAGTATTGTGCCCCCCATCCCTGGGCTTGCCCAGTTGTTCTCCCACGTATCTCACCTGATCTCCCATGCTAGAGAGCACCAAGGACTCCCACACAGACATGCCTGGTCTGCTTCTCTTCCCCAGCTGCCTATACCTAGCTACAAACAAGACCTACTGAGTACTGAAATTCCTTCCACCCCACAAACACTAAAGTGTCTGAGGCCTTAATCTCAAACAACCAAAAGTCCCTAAGTATAGAGGGACATCATCGTTTGAGGGTGCCCAAGACCCAATCTGAAAAGGCCTTTGAATCATACGATGGATGGAGCACAAGCCCTTATTACCAGAATGCTAACAAATACATGGCAACAAGATAGACAAGTTTAGAATTGCTAACTTAGAAGCACATCAAAAGATGCATGTGAGCAGTTGAAAATCACAGAAGGGCACCTACAACATTGTACAACATTGGTAGGCACCAGTGACCCTGGCAGGCAGGTAGGAGCTGGGTTTAGGAGACGGTCTGGCAATTATGGGCAGCAAAATGAGCCATGTGGCAACAAACATAAGATTATATTGCTGAAGGAAGATCTTTATTTTCACTGCTTTTTACATTCCTATGGTTTCATCATAATTCTAGACAGGCCTTTCTCTAAGTATAAAAGGACTACGCTGAATTCAAGCCATAACTGCTTCTGCAACCCTATTCCCGAGCCACACAAGGCAGGGTGGACAATATAATGCCACAAGCTGCTAAGCCTCTAGCCAGCTTTTTGCCACTTTTCCAGTATATACCTCAAAGCACACAGGAGATGTCAGTACTGCTTCCAGCAGCACTCATTTTATGCGCTCCTTCCGCATGTGGCATGTGGTTTTCTACTGGAGCATTTCAGCACTGGTGGTTGGCTGCAAGATGTTGTTGAGGGTGAAAGTTAGTTGTAAAAGCTGGGGTTGGTGAGGAAGAATCCTACACAGCCCTCTTCTTCTTCTCTGCACTCTGTCCTCTTTGCAGCTTTTTTTCTTCCCCGTGCACTGTCTACTGACGTGAATCATGGAACAGAAGGATCAGTTTAATCAATAAAGTGTTTAATTGCTAAAAATTATTCCACAAACGCAAACTCACAGCCAAGAGACCACACTATCTGTCACTGAAGATGCATTATGAGGGAGAAACAAAGAGGTTTGAGTGTCATTAGCAAAACAATAATAAAATAACCCATAAAAATTGAAAATATGACCCAGTGAGAGCATATAAACATAAACCAGTGTGGTCCCCAAGATGGAATCATATTGCATTACAGATAATTCCATATAATGTGGTTTAAAATGGCAAGCTGTATTTGTATTTTAAGGTGTGCAGACATTTATTATGTGCAGCCAGTTCACTCTATTGCTTCACAAATTCAAGGAAAAATGTAGCTTCCATCAAATTGAATTGCATTAAGCGGTCAGTGCACATCGAGAAGAACAGTCTTGCTCTCAAGTGAAGGATCTACCTGGAAACATATGTGAGACTATGAATTTTTAAATATTAGACATTGTGTCATATAGCAATGATTAAAATGAATCTGTTGCAGTTCTGATCTTTTATGTGCAATGCTTCCTTGAATACTTACTTGCTTTGCTATGAAGATATATGTAAAGAGCCCAGCAAAATAATCTGCCTCAGCACTTCTGCTAAAATTAAATGCAGTCACATGTTGGCACAAGTAATGACCACCATCTGCTCAGATCCATGGCTAGTCTGTCCTTCACCACAAATCACAAATCTCCGCATGTCCAGCAAAATACCCATTACCAGCTGATCCTCCAAAGCACCATATGAATAATCTGAATATGCAACATGTTTGTTACAGATGAGTGCTAATGTATTTGGCCTCTAAAAATGCTGGCCTGGATTTGGATGCTTTAATACTAATAACATTGAATGCTTAAAAGAAAATATAATAAATGACCCAGGCTGCAAAGTCAGGTCTCAGGAATTAGAAAAAGCCAAGACTCACAAGCCAAGACTTCAAACTGTGAGCATTTGGGTGCAACACCATACCCTAGTCATAGAGTATCCTTGCCTAAGACCGTATCTCATTTATTTCACAAAGTTTATTTCACACTGTGGGTATGTTCAACGCAAATATTTCACTGATTATTTTAATCCCATTGTATCTCTCACCTTTTTACTACTCACCAATCAAAGCTTGTTACATTTTAAATTTATTAACTCCCTTTAAAGTTTTTCATGAGCATTCCTATACACTCAGATGAAGTCTGAGCACTTTGTGAAGTCTAGACACCCCCACTGTTCACATGAGGGATTTGCAAGCACACATTCTGCAGCAGACAGCCTCTAGGGCAAAGCTCAGCACTTCAGCATTGCTTCAGGCTCTCCTTCCTGCATGGATGGACTGGGCACGGCTGTGTCAGAGCATATCACATGCCAGCCTGCTAAAAAGTATCTGGATACCATCTCTTCTGAGACAAGCAATCATTAGATACTACAGGTATCAATGTTGACAGGCCATATATTGGCCGTGGAGGTAGGTGTGAGTAACCTACCTGGGAGCCTGTTTTTCACCTAGCAGTATGGGCATAGTCTATGGTATTCATTAGTCTAAAGTCCTAGTGCTTTATTCCCTTAAGGAATTTTTCTTCAGAACACTTTTTTCAAGAAAGCGAGCATTAGTATCCTCTTTTTACAAATATAGAATCAACACCTAGACAGACGACTGTCCAAATTTATTTCTAACTTGAGATACCTAATGTAACCTCCACTACGTCCACCTCAACTTTTGCAACCAATCTTGAAGACAACATGTCTCACTGTACAACCTCAGCTTAATCTCTGAAGCCATCGAGCCTGGAGACTGAATAGGATAGACGGTCCAGTGAAAAAAACACCTGGGGGTGATCATGTAATTAAAGACTGTGCAAGGGTACCTGTATATGCAAGAGACACTTTATTATTGCACACAGCCTGACTCTACTGATCAATCTACAGGCAACATCTAAGTGAACACTGCCAATGAATGGGAGTGTCCCTCATGCTTCTGATCCTTTTTTTTTGTAGACCTTTGGCAAACAGAGAAAGATTTCTTGGTAGCTCCTTCATGCACAGCAAAGCACAAGTGCAACGGCCACAAGTAGCAACATGGGGAATTCTGATTAGAAATTTTTAAAAAATCATAACAGGAGTGGTAAAGCATTGGAACAAGGGCTAGAGAGGCTGTGCCAGCCCACCCTTGAAGAAATTCAAAGCTGGACTGCACGAGACCCTGAGCAACCTGATGTAACCGCAGTCTAGCCCTGCTTGGAGTGGGTTTGGGCTAGGCTACTGCAGCTTTTCTGTGACTGTCTTCCTGTGATGTCTCCACACAGCTTCTGTTGCTTAGTGGGGTGTAGAGACTTGTCCCCACTGTACCATGGACATGTTCATTGTTCCAAATGGGAAGGAAATAAATAGAGCACATTCCTGATCCACTTCATTTTGGAGATACCACTTGCACAATCATACTCATATATGGTACGTTATTTATGCACGATCTCTTCTAGGACTCGCCATGACTGAGTAAGCATCACACAAATGCATATTCCCAGTGAGATGCCACAGTTTGGCTGAGGCAATTAGATCATCATTACTGGAAATAGTAGTGAGCTATATTCTTTCTGACATAAGTAAATTCAAGGGAATGAAATACCTAATTCCAAATTATAGCCTCATCCATCTAGACTTTCTGATAGTCCTGAAAGACAGATGGTCTAGCAAATGGCTGTAATCATTATATGGGTACAGTTTAACTCCTAAGGCATGTTAAAAAAGTAATATTTGCAGAAATATCAACCTGCAGATGTGAATGGGGCCTTCTGATTGGGTACGTTCAGTGGATTACATTGGTAAAATTTTAGAGGACATTTCCTTCAGATATTCTTCACTTTCAAACAGTAGTTTAACAAAAAACTTAAACATGACCACAATTAACTGATTTACCGTTAGTAATAATGAATATGTCAAGCTCAGACTCCATGATTCTTACTTTGAAACAACTCTTCTTTGAGACAGTTTGAAAATATTCCAGGTTATGAAAAACACAAGACCAACGCATGCGTCAGCAAAACGACGTTGAAAAACTACATCTTGTTAAATAAAATAGGCCAGAGCTCGTTCTTTGTTTCTGAGGCCAAATGCCACAACAGATCCTCAGAACAGGATGGTCATGTTTGGAAGGGTCACGGGCCACCTTGTTCCCCAAACTGTGCCTCTAGTGTTCCTGGGAGAGCACCGACTGTCATGAGTCAAAAAAGTGCCAAGGAGCTGCTACTGGAGCAGTAAGGCCAGTGCTCAGGCCTCTGTCCAGCCCTGATCTCAACTCATATATTCATATATGTATATGTGATGCAGCATGTAGGTATATGAATATGTCTGGGAGACACATTTTGCTGCCTTACAATACAAACATAGACTTCACCATAGTCCTATATGTGGCAAGGTTTTGTGTATTGTATACAAGTACAAAACATCATCCTTGACAATCTCAAAGCATTATCTGAATTATCACCCAACAACATTTACAACAAGTAATCCCAATCGGTTCTCAGAACAGGAGCTCTGTACCATACTTATTTTAAAGGAGAAGAGTTTCTGGAAGCACATACTGTCTCTGAAAGAGAAAAACAAAAAGTTAATCCTGACATGATTTATTATCCCCTTCATCTCGTGCAATAATTCAATTGTTCTTTGTGTCATGGCCTGATCCTGTAGTCCTTTCTTTTCTAAGTCACCCTGTTTTTAGCAACGGGAAGGAGGGCTGCAGGATTAAGTCCTGACCTCCAAACAATATTCTCCTCAAAGCAAAATGACGCATTCTGCCTGCTCAGAATTGCCATGCTAGTAGGTGGCATAGGGAAATGTAATATTTCTGTGGTAAATAAGGTTAAGTTCTATTGCTTCAGTTTTTCATTTGAAAAGAGCAGAGAACTTCCTTCTCCCAGTCTTATTGGATTCAGAAAGTCACTCACAAACAGAGCATGTAGGGATGGGAGGCAGAGTATCTGCGGAAAGATCCCTATGGCACATGCAGATGGGATTAATCTACTTGTTCCCTAGATGTAATTGCCATTTCACAGAAATTTTGCTAAAACCACATTTATTTGGCAGTAAATAAGATGACTAATTGCAAAGGATAGCTGCACATAAATTCCAGACTGAAATTTTTGGCACATTCCTAATTGTCATATAAAAGAAAATGACATATTCTCTCAATGCATTTTTCCTAATTAAATGCAAAATATGACATTATTCCTACTACTCTTATCGGTGGAAATGAAGGCTATTTCAGTTTAACTATCAAACACAGCATATGGTTCCCTGATTATTGATATACTGTGCAGCAGGAGTCCTGGGCAGAGGATTTCAGGAGAGGATCTGATGTGCCTCCTAGTGAGACCCGTATAGATGCTCTCAGTCCAGCCTTGCAAACTGTTCTGTATAGAGTTCCATGAAGGTGGTGTGGCCCTAAATTAATGACTACAGGTTTAGGGTTGTTTTTTTTTCCCCCCAAAGTTCTCTAAATAAATTCTCACATATATTTCTAGCATAGGTTTTGTATGATAATCAAGACATTAGATCCATTACAAGCTGATGGCTTGTCAGCAATCTTTGCTTGCCTTTGACCTGTTTATAGCAAAAGGCTATTACAAACACCCAGTACCCAAAGTCACATAGGACATATACGGCAGAAGATGATGAACTCAGAGATCTCTCATGTCCCAAGCCAGTGACAAAACCGACTCTCCATATAGGATTTCTAATACTGAAAAGAAGCTTAATAGAAGTTATGTAAAAATACTTTGCTGCCAGCTTTGAATAATGAAACAAAAAATTCCTTTAAAATAGCACACAATGTAAGATATTCTAGTTTATGTAATGTTAAAAACCCCAACCCTACAACAGCAGTACAATGGAAGTCAAGCACAGGACAGACATGTTTTAGTAGTACAGTGGGAATTTATTGTTGCTGCCTTTATCTGTACACACAAGAAGAGCTCTGTCATTCTGTCCACACAATATCATGCAAATTATGCGGTTTTATAAATTGCTTAACGTCTACCAGATAGCACAATATTTCCCATGTGGGAAAACACATGCTAAGAGGAAAAAAAAACATCAAAAACCCCCAAACTACAATTTGAAGTTCAACATTTCTCAGCACTGGACATAAAAGAAAGTCAGTAAGAATGCAGTTGGTTGAACACTTACGCGCCCTGACTGTGAGCCCTTCTTTATGCATGAGGATTTTGAAGCCTAATGAGTATGCACAGAGCATTCCCACTGATTCACCACCACAGAGAAGAGATTTGGCTGGGATTTCATCCAGAAAACAGCTAAGAAAACAGCAAAATACAGGTATGGGAGAAGCTCTTCTGTGCTCCAGGTTTCTACCTTCCCTTCGTAATAGAGCTACCTCGTATGACTGCAGCTATTTTCCCTGCCTTGCTGCACATAAGCCCTCTCTAAAGCATGCTTCTGACACTTTTGCATTAGGAAGTTCTCCCAGACCCAAGGAATATATGCCACAAGCCAGGGCTCTTCCTCACAAATTTCATACACTGAACTCCTCTGCTCTGCACAGGAGACTCAAACATCTGGATGCCATGGACAAAAACAACAGAGAAGCACCATGCTCCACTCTTTTTGGATAACGAGCATTGCCAGCCCTTCAGTAATCCAAGATCATGAGTCAGACTCAGACATACACCAAATTAGGAGATGACTTGTAAAGCCATGAATATTTTCAAACAGAAAACATAAAATGTATAATTAGCTTTCTGGATTTGATCTTTCCAACACATGCAATTCAAGGGATTTTTTGTTCACTTGTTTGACTGCTTTAAGTTGAGGTCCACATGTAGCCATTTGTCTCCTGGAGTAGGGACATTAAGAGAAATGCCCAATGTTGTGAGAACCATGATAAAAATTGTGGCTTACAACCCAGCTAAGCCTCCCCCTCTACCCATGTTTTGCCAGAAGAAGCCAGATGAGCCCCAGATCTGCTGCTCTCCAAATCTCACTTGAAACTGGTGGAGACACTGGTGGCTATGTAACGTCCTCAATAGCGGGAGAGAAGGCTGCAGTAGATGTAGTAGCTGTGTGTGGTCAGGATTCTAATGAGATAGGTCAGGACCACAAGCAACAGGGAACTGATGAGAAACAGGCCACACAGGGACTGGTGAGAATACAAGATTTTGCTGTTTTCTATCTTCATGAACATTTTAACTATTCCTAACAATGCACCAGGCCATTGACTCAGCAGTGCCAAAGACAAGATTTAGGACCATGACATCCACGTACTGAGCATGTTTATGGTGACAATCCTGAGACACTGGCTACCTCTGGAAATTTTAAAGTCAAACCGAGTCTCTCCAGCTCAGAGATACTCATCTCCTTTCATTTTCTGTAGCTTAAGAAGTGTCAGCACTGATAGGACTGCAGGACACAAACCTTAGATGTTATTTAAATATATCAATTTAGGGGAAAACATAAGCAAGATACGGCAATAATATGAGCAGCTCTATCAGCCAGAATCATTTCATATCTAAACCTCAAATTCTCTAGAGAAATCTTCAGACTCAAAGAAACAGCAAATCACCGTGTAATTCATCTTCATAATCTTGATGTGTGATTTTTATCACTGACATACTACTGCACTCCTGGCTTTTATTGTATTCTGATTCCTGTTAAATGTGTCCATTTGGCCTTGTTGAGGTATAATGCAATAAAATCACCTTTTCCCTTTTATTTCTTTTGCAGCCAGTGAGGGACTTAACAGCATTCTCCTGGTGGAAAGCTAAAAGCTAGACCTTACACTTGTTTCAGCAGTGTAAATCTATTGCAATACCACTGACTTCAGTGACATTATATGTGGTTACATCTAGAGACAGCGAACTTTAGCAGTGGAAGCCCTTCCTCACATACAACTGGAAACGGGGAAAGTGTTTTGAGAAAATACAGCTGTGCATTTGCCCTTTTTTATACTCCTCTGCAGCTATCTGCTACTGACCGCTGTCCAAGACAAGGCAGTAGACTAGACAGATCTTCTGTCTGCCTTCCTAAGGTCATTCTTATTTTTTTCTGCAGAGCAAAAATCCCCAGAAGTGCACGTAGCCTACTTATTTAGCCTGTAGAGTTACCTCTCAGCATCTGTTTCTTTAATTATATAAAATATTTGGATCCTCTTGTTTAAGTGGAGATTGTAAATAATGCACTGTTTAATACATTTTTAAAATGACCTGGTATTGAACAAACCATTTAATCTAACTTGGTTAATTTGGAATCAATATTATAATTAATTTTCTACTTCATCTGTCTTTTGAAGTGGTGGAACAAAATAGCTCGTATCAGTTCAGCCCTGTAGGACTGTGTGAAAGACTGGGGCTGTACTCCTGCTTCCCTTTGCTAAGTAAGATTAATCAGCAGAAGGGTTCCTGGGTTCCTTGTTTTTAGGAATGCTTTTTAGAAGCAGTTCATGTCAAAAGGAAAAAAAAAGTTTCACAACTTTAGTCATCTGATCTAGTGTCTGATTTGATTTTTAAAGCATTAGTCTGGCTGAACTGTACTAGCTTCACTTTAGGTATATCATAAGGACTTGTCCTCCCTGCATTCCTGTGAAATGCTGAACTACTCCTGGACTCACTTTGCTTGAAGGAGGCTCAAGATACAGAGACTAACAGGAAAAATACAGTCCCTTTGGCTCAAGTGAAGGAAGAGGCCAGCCTGCCAGACCGTTCCAGTGCCACCCAGGACAGCACCCAGGTCTCCAGTTAGTATCACAACCACCAGACATAGCTTCCCCCACCCTTATGAAGGAAAAAAACCTAATTGGATTTATAATACTGTGCATATTTTACAGGCCAGGAAGGCAGCAAGCCTATTGGAAAACCACATTGTCACCAACCTTGGCACTCTCTTGTCTGCTAATGACCCAAAAGCTGAAGAATCATCAGAAATCATGCTCAAACTTAACAGGTTTTCCTAATTACAGGTCAGCCAGACACATGACCAGAGGGAATAGCCATGGCTGAGAGCTCCCGAACATAGCCCACATTGCAAAAAGACCGACTGGAACACAAGTTAATTCTTTCTCCGGCAGTGGAGAGCTACTCTGCAAACCTGCAATTCCCTGTAATGTCCAATCCAAACATTATTTTTTAAAATCCTTTCCAAAGAAGCATTTCCGTTATCTGTCTCTCTCTTAGCAGAATGGCTTTCCTGTTCCTCAGGACTTGCACTGTGAAACAGGAATCAGGACACGCTCGAAAAGGCTCTTTTCCACTTCTACCCTGAGAGCAGTTTTGGGGGCTCCAGTGCTCAGCCAGGGCACTGGTCCCTTGGTTTGGTGTGATGCCAGGCAACATCGTAAGTGAAGATCAGTGGTGAGTAATGGGGCCAGAAGGCTGTAAATAAAATAGTTGGAAAACATATGCCCCCATGGAGATATCACAAGGATTTAATGATTTAAAACTTCCTTTCCAGAGTCTTCCAATTCCCACAACTCTAATTTAGTTTAATAAAAGCTGTGAGCATGCAGATTTACTCACCATTATTGGCAAAGTCCTAATACTTCCTTAATGGTCCTATGCCTTTAACTATGTGATTAATAAAAAATGCTTCTTTTTAGGAAAAATAAAAAGGCTTTTATGGTGCAGGTAAAGTTTGTTAACATGATTTGAATGACCCCTTAGAGACTCAGAAAACAAAAAGGTAATTCCAGACAACGTAACAGTTTAAATTTCCTGATTTCTAGTGCAATCATTAATCTCTTGAGAACTCAAATCGTGATCTATAAACCCCTGAAGCCAACATCTCTGCAATGATTAAAACCCCTTTGCTGCTTTAGCTGACCAGCACAGTAAACAGATATTGGTACCTCAGGGCAACTACCTGTGAACACTGCCCTGGCAGCTGGGCTTTCTTTGGTGAAGGAAAAATATATAAAAAAGAAATCTCACATGCAACAATATCACTTCTCAGCAGCATCACTTCAATCTGCTGGTGTGCTGAGTGTGGCGCAAGGGACGATGTTCAAGCTGTCTCTCACCATGAGGCATTTCTCTGATCCCTGCTCTGGTCACTGACCCAGCAGCTGGATTTCTCAGGAGCCCTCTGGAAATTGTAATGCGCTGCCTGTAAGCGCAAGTAGGACAAGTGAAAAACAAGTGTGCGTCTGAACGACTGGCAGATTTTGAGACTTCGTCCTTAACGTTGCGCTGCTGGCAATGTCACACTCTCCTAATGCAAAAGACCAGCAGGGGTGACAAAATCGGAACAGATCCCTGATTGATGGAGTTTGCCTCAGTGCCCTTTACTGTATCTCCAGTGACAACAGCCAAATGTGGGGCTGGTGTTGGGGAGTGACTCTGAACCCAGACTGCATTAAGAAACTGATTCTCCCTTCCCCCGAAGCTCCTACTTATATGGCTCAGACCTCGCTGTGATCATTTCCATCCTCCCATTACAGATGCTCCTGTAACACGTTTGGTCCTGCAGGTTTACTGATTAAAGTAGCTCAGAGAAGAGTCTATGTGACTTGGCTTTTAATGATTTCATTTAATAAGAAAGAAAAACAAAATAAAACAAAACCCACATACATTGTTTATTTGCCTCATTGGATAACAATTTTTGGCAAATGCTGCTACGCAGCTGAATTTAACAGCACACTAAGTTGTTGCTATATTGACAAATACAGACCACACTTGTTACAACAGTGTTAAAAACAATGACAACAAGAACCCAAGCTCTTCTCTGAGAATTACTGGGAAACTTGTGCTCTTTTCACAACTGAGATCTCCAGAGAAATTCCCTTGTGCCTTAGTTTAAATTTTTAAGATGAACTGCAGCAGGCAGCAAATGCAGTAGTTAAATGCTGTTCTTCCCATGCCAGCCCTGCTAACTTAAAGAAGATGCACAGGAAACAGTGAACAATTAAGCCTGGTTTTCAAACCATGCCATCTCAATAGAGAGCATCACTGCTAAATTTTGTCCAGTAGATAATTTGTAATCTCAGTTACAGAAATTTTGGGAGAATTATGAGAAGCAAACCGGGGACAGAATGGCATCCCAAATATCACACTTGACAATTAACCCTTTGGAGACCAAAAGAAATCAAAATCAAAGCTGAAAACAACTGAAAGATAAGAATATTAGTCAAGAGTCCTCTTTGAGCAATATTCTTAAGTTAGTTTCCATTCCAATGGGAATGCCAAGTACAGGTAAGCCTGATTATATGCAAGAAATTATTTCATAATAGTGATTTGGTATATGAAAAATTTCTATGCTCGAAGTCTAAAACCAGATCTTTGCTCCTTCCTAATGTATAACTATGCAAATCTCCCTGGGGACATCTGGTCCTTCTTGTTTGTTTTCTGACTTAAGTATGACATTTTCATCATGCCAGATTCCTCTCTTTGGCCTTTTTGCACTTTGTGTGCTGATAAAATACAGGGGCTTGTGAGCTCTTCTGAGGCAACAAACCCAGTATTAGAATACCCAATAGCAACTATAATATATCTAGACAGAGAAATAGCATATGCTATGTCTTGTGATAAGAAAGCATCTAGCAAGTTGCAAAAGGTAAGATAATATTCATTCTCCAAGCAAAAAGGACAGAGTAAGTAAACAGACATATATTTTCATGCCTCAGCTTCCAAGGCTCATCTGGGGAAAAAAATCTGAGGCAGGAAGTCCATTTGAAGAACTATTTCAAACACTTTGGAGCTAGTAAAAATTTTTGAAACAAAAGTGTTGAACCTGACATGATCTAGTAACTGAAATCAGCACTTCTGCTGGGAATGTGCTGCTTGTGAGGAGATCTTTAGAAAAGGTGTTTTATGTTTAGAGTGGTCTGAACATGAAAGAGACCATGGGCAAAAAAAGTAGAGTTAAAATATAATCGGGTGACCGAGACCAACAACTCCGAAGTAGGTCAGAAAAATTTACTTTACCAGTTTCAGAGCCGAGAGCTGAACTTGGCCACTCATGTCCCAGGTGAGTGCCTTTTTTCTCCACATGGCCAATCTGTTTTACTAGTCCAATTAATATTTAATTGTTTATGCAGCTGCAACAAGAAAGACTGAGAGAAATCCAGCACAGAGCAGCTAACTTCTGAATGGTTAGCACATTCCTTGGGGAGGTGGGAGAATGGCAAATACCCTCATTTCTCTGCAGTTTGCCCTTCTAGGCTCTATTTTTTCACCAAGAAATTACTCAGTTCTTGGGTTTTCACCCACACAACACAAGAAAAAAAGAGCGTACCTTAAAAAAAACCTGACAAACAAACAAAAATCTCCAAATAAACCACAAAACTGAGCAATTTTGTTAGACAGAAATATTTCTTCCCACACATAATCACAAATAAAAAGTGTGGTGCAACTTTGGTCCCTGTATGGACTCGCCGAGTTCGTGAGACTCTCCCCATTTCTGCTTTTTGGGAAAAGATCCAGTTATTCCCTCCTATTTGAAGACATCTCACAGCAGGCTCTGCACAGCAGCATTTACACCCAGAGACCAGCTGGGTTTGGAATCAACACAAAGAAATCTCCAAAGAGATTTGGAGAAATCTCCAAAGATTGCAACCCAAGGTTAGTACAAGTGATCAGATTGGTGACAGATTATCAAATTTTAACAAAAGAAACAAACATAAAGACTGAATAAAAAAAGTTTTAATACAGAGGAAAAAATATCTGTGATGAAGTCTAGTTTACCCAAGCCTTTTATGTAGGTCGCTCCTACCCCATCCCCTTTGAGATGGGGCATCTGTTTTCTCCTCTCCTTTCACCTCATCTCCCCTGCCCTTTTGAAATTCCGCCCAAGGTCACTGTTATTGTCTGTCTTCTCAGCCTGGTTAAACCTCTTCTGCAGAGTGTCAGAGGCCCACATCAAAGCAGATGGCTCTACATTGTCTGATATCCCTTGAAACATCAACAAGGAGGTGTGATACTACCAGCTAACACAGTCCTCCCTTCCTCCCTCCCATTTTTGGTTATTTTTTATGAGCAAATTAAATACTCAATATGCGCCCCGATGAAATCACTGCGGCAGCCAGTCAACACATTGCATGCGTTACTCATCACAAGTGTTTCTCCTGCCATTCTCATCCGCCAGAGAACCACAAGCTGAAACAGCACAACGGTGGATAATCTGTGCTTTTCAGAAGTTTTTCAATACACTGAAGTTACAAAGGGATCTGTGGGAGTTGAATGATTCCCAAATCTACCGCAGCGTTAAATACCAGCTGCTCATTGCTAAGTCAGCCGTTTCAGCAATGGGGCACTTTCAGATGAAGTAGCTGGTGACGTTTCTACAAGAAATGTGAGCTATGTGGGGAGCTTCTACACGGCAGAAATTAGACACTGATCTGGGCAGAGTAAATCCGCACCACATAATGAAAATATGGCTTATCTTCTGGAACTGCAATAGTCAATGTACAACAGCATCATTTATTGACCTATCCATAGCTGTGACACAACTAATGGCAATTTGGTTCCAGCAACAATGCATGTGGCTGACCCCGCTTCATTAGTCTGGAGATTATTTTACAAACTGAGAGCAAAGTGCCATGATTTAACAGATGAACTACAGTAGGGGACTCATTTAATCTTATTTTAACTCCGACAAACCCAGTTACCTTTCAGAGATAATATATTAATGAAACAGCCTCTATACAAGTATTGGTCCAAGATTAAAGAAAGCAAGTGTCTTTCGTCTGGATTTGTATTTCAAATAGGGCTTAACTTTATTGATTCAAGCAATAGGTATATGATTAGACAGATAGTTTTAGCGTTTCAACCAATCCCCATTCATGACACCACACAAAGGCATTCAAACAACATTTTAGCTTTAATCTCAGATATCTGACTCTGCAATAAATTATTTTTCTAACCTACAACATCAGCTTACGAAGCTGCACCTGGAATAATTACATGGAAGGCTGCAGGAAACCTTTGCTAACAACAGGCAGCCTAAATACCTTTTAATTGTAGGCTGTGGTGGAGAAATGAATAAGGCAGCTTTTCCTAGCCTCCTGCACTTTTATGTAGTGCAGGCACAGACAAAACCTTGTGTGGCCTCAGCGAAGCACTGAGACTTCAAAGCAGCGTGGACATTGACCTGAGTGGGCCAGAACTCCAGTCCCAAGGGGCAGGAGCAAAGCAGACGTAGAGCCAGCCAAAACTTGAAAGGAAGATCACTATATTAATAACAGCAACAAAAAAAATTGTTTCTGACTAAACATTTCATTAATGGAAAGTTGATTTTTTCCCTTGTGATATTTCCAAAATGAGTCTTGGTCTTGTCTCTTTTCAAAGGCCACAAACCAAGACAGACAACAACATTTTTAATTTGGTGCAAAGCTATTAACTTTTTTCCAGCCCTTGGGGAAAAAAGTTGTTTTTTCATTTTTGCTTCAGAACCACTGTAGAAAGAGAAAATGTTCATTTGCACAGCACTAGGGATGCCACAGCCTGGGGAATGGGATGGAGCAGGAGCAGATCCGTGGTCCTATGGCCTTCGCATGCCCTGCAGATGCTCCAGGACAGCATGGGGAAAGAAAAGATCATGCAGTTCCTAGTGCAGGAAAAAACACTAATTACATCTGGTATTTTCAAAACACCAAAAGGAAATCAGGCATGGAATAAAGCTGCCTAATTCCCCTAGGCAAGGTGATAATCCCAGCTAGACCAGACCAGAGAGACAGTACACCAAGAAAAGTGCTGTCCCTTCTGGGTGTGGCTCTCAGCTGGGATAGCTCAGCATCTCCACAGAAGTCAGAGCTGTTTTGTTCCCATTGAGAATAATCTGGCCCAATATTACTAATTTCCATTAAAAATGCCCCATTTTTAACATTATCTGTGTATTTTAAAGGAAAGGAAAACCTGGCTCAGACTGCACAGTTTAAATGCAGGAGCCTGGTGATACAAATTCCACTTCTGGACATGAGCTGAATTAGGAAACCTGTCGTTCACCCTGACTTGTTATTGATCACACATCTTTTAGAGACTTAAAACAGCCGAGAGGAACGGTTTATACTGAATAGACTTCCAAAAAAATCCAGCAGTGAAAACTAGCATCAGTCCTTTCAGGGCTCTGGCTCCTGCCGGGAGTGGGAGGAGGAAGAGAACCGGCTGGCACAGACTGAAGTGTGCTGTTGCTTCACCCATCTCCTCCTTAGGATTTGTGAAGATGCACGTTATTTCTGCCTTCAGCATTCATTCAACATATCTTGCTGGGTTGTCCTTCTATGCTGTTCATTTTCTAACGGATGGTTCACGCACATGATTAGCCGTCAGGTTATTTGAGTCAAAGTAACAGGCAACTTAGAAGCCTAGAGCAATTAGGAGCACTTGGAAATGAGCATTGAAAGATATGCAAGCTTGTCTGAGACCCTCACACCTCCTTCTTCTGTTGCAATAGCCAGTGGGAGATTGTTCTATTCTTTTCCTAGGAAGCTGAGGTATTTAATCTTACCTAGCCTCTTGCATCAGAAGTATATAAAGCTTGTTCAGGGTCTGCTGTTTTCTGTAGCTTCCATTTTACAGTCCTGTCATACACCTTCCTTATCTGCTTGCTCAGTGTTTCCTTTTATTTTTTTCTTTTTCTTTTTTCTTTTGAAGATAATCTGTTGCTGGAGAGAAGTTCAGCCTGTGTTGATTAATTCAGCAGTTAAGTCTCCTTTTGTTTTTCTTGTGAATTTTAAAGATGTAGACTGGATAGTCTTGAATCAATGATGTTATCAGGATAGGCTTTTATTCTAATGCAAGCAGTAACCCATTGCTGATTTCCAGCACAGAATCACCAGTCATTTCAATACAGTTCGGCTTTAATAGACTGAATCATTGGCTGCTTTTGTCTCTTACATAAAAGAAGAATCAGCCTCAGTAATCGGAGCTGAGTCTCAACACTAGGAAAAAAAATTCCACTCTTCTTCCCAGTGCCAAAAACCCCACATGCCTACTGCATAAAGAGAGCACTGTTAAAATCCCTTTAGCCAATGTCTAAAAACCAAAGATCTTTTAATATGGTTAGATATTTGACCAGCTCTTTGATGGCAATCATCAGAAGAAAGGCGTACTGCACCCTGTGCAATTACCATGAAATTGTCCCTAAATTGTCCACAGGAAAATTCACCTGCCAGTTTCAGTCATTTTGCATTTTGTACCTTTTGCCATCTAAAAATGTTCAATTACAGATTCTCCCATGAGACAAAAGGCGCTTTTTCATCTGATCCTATAAATTCTCTTTTCTGATTACTGTAAGATGTTCAAAAACTGCAGGTTTACCTCGCTCTCAAATCTATCCTTTTCTATACTCAGATTAAAAGTTTTGCCTATAAATGACAGTTCTGCTGTGTTTCAAGTACATCAGCATTACAAGACACATTTCCACACGACAGATTCATCCATTTGCATGTGTCATCCTGGCGCAAAATATTCTGTAGCAGAGAAAGGTTCATGACTTTATTTCCCAAATACATTTCTAAGTATCCTATTATGACACCCCTAAGTTCAGCAGCAAGGCATAGGTAAAGACACGAACCCCAGCCCAGCGCTGAAGAGAAAGCACCATCCACTCATTGGGACGGCCATTTTTAATGAACGTTTGTATTCTCTGAAACTTGGGACACTAATTTTGGAAATCATTGCCACACAGAAGTCGGGAAAGGAAGGGAAATGGAAGCAGACAGTTTCCAAAATAATGGTTACAGCTCTCAGTGTTAGTGAAAGGGACAATGTTATCAGGGCTTCCTACCAGAAGTTAAAAGCTCAATCATTCCTGGCAAGGCAACTTATTGCTATTCACGAGGATACTCTAAGTTCTGCTTTTGTCCTGGGGGTCTTTTAAGGGTTTGTAGCACATTCAGTTGTCATAACAGGGGAATTAACTAAAATTCAATCTATGAGGAAGCGTGGACAGGCATGAAAGACTGCAGCAAGCCAGTGCTCCAGCTCGGGACTGTGTCACAACGGACAGGCAGTTTCCTCTGTCTCCCATTGACTCAGGTCTGCTGGAATTAGCTCTTCTGAGAAAATAAGTGTTTGTTACTGCAGGACTTAGTGGTTGCCTACCTGGAAGACTGTAGGGTTTGAGGACAAAAATATTAAAAGCTCTGCAACACTGAGCAAGAAACAGGTGTTACGCAAGTAATGGATTTTTTACCCTTTTCCTCAGTCTCAGGTTTCTAAACAATTTTGGCTGGAAGATGTTTGGATCCACTACACAGATTTCACTACATTTACAAGAGTAATCAGAGACAAACAATTCCTAGTAAGCTACTATAACTCCAGTCCTATTTATAGAGACTGTAGGCTGTACTAGCAGTACTGGGACAAAACCAAGCTGGCATGAAAGCATTGATTTAGATATTCTTCTTCATGGATTTCTAGAGAGAAACTGAATTGCACTGCAGGAATGAAATAAGAACACACTCCCTGCCCTCTAAATAGGGAAAAACCTCTGTAGCTATTTCTATTGGGCTAAATTGCCAAAGGCAGCATCAGAATTTCAGCCTTTCAGAATTACACCAATTATTATCTATAGAGCAGATAAAGCAGAGATGCAATTTTACAACTGTTTCTGTGTAAGTTGCAAGTAAATGTTAGGGAAGAGTGGATGGGAGAGTTTCTTCGGTACCTAATAACCAAAAATATTTGGGCTTCTGTCTGCTGAATATGAGCAACTGACCCAACAGTTCCTGACAAATAAAACCAAATGGGTCGATTTTAAATATTATCAAACATCAAAGGAAACCGCTGCAGAGAAATACAGCTGGGAAAAAACCAAAGCATTTCTTTAAAGGATGTTGAGCTCACCTCCTGCTCCCCACAATAAAATGAATGAGAGATGTCTTCTCATCCCAAAATGAGAACAAATACTGTAGCCTGAAAATCTGCCACAAAGGATCCGTTACAATGCACTTGAAATGTTTTGTACATATCAGACAGGTTTCCACATCATTATTTCTATTGCAGAAGGCTCTAGTCAAAACTGCCTTCACAGTTTCAGGCATTGCAATTGATGCACGACCCCAGATTAAAGACAAGTAGAGTTTTATTTGAACTGCATGAAATGACTGGATATGGAAAAGAAAGGAAGAAAGAGTGAAGGTAACAGGAATAGAATAACACAGTCCCATAGATGCACAACCTGACCATCTTCGAATTCAGTGTCAATTTTATTACAGAATCAAGTGGTCAAGTCATTAGTTTGTAAGATGGTATCCCTTCTTTTTGGCTAAATTAATATTAATGGATAGAAAGCTGTAAGGATTTAGCTACATACATTCTCACACATCTAGTTGGGATTAAGCTCTGAACATGGAATGGCCACTCAAAGACTAAATGGGCAGCGCAGGCTTCATAGTCATGATCTCTGACACCTCTGCTGAAACGGTTCCCAGAGTGACAAACAGTATAGTTGTTTCAGAGACATACGAAGTTTTCTTGAGTACATTGGCCCAGTCAAGAACTCTACAAACCACTGAATTGTCATTAGGCAAGACTCTGGTCACTGTGGAATGTCCAGTTAAACTTACAACAGTGGAATATAGATTAAATGTTAGAAAGTACAGGCCACAAAAACTATCCAACTATTTTTGCTGTGATTTTTTTGTATATACTGTCTATTTGTATTTCTGGTTAAATTTTGCTTTTGTAACAAATGGTTAGATCTTTAAAATTATGAGATTGCATAGAACAAATCAAGGATATCATCAAGCTTAAATTACATGTTTTATCTATTTCTCTGTACAGGAACAAATTCCATGGCAGTACAAATTTTCAGAGGCGTATGCATATGGTGTAATAGCTTGTGTCATGAGATCATTTAGTAATTAAGCATTAATACTATAATCTTTGGGCACATTAGGGCAGCGTTAAGGCCCTAAATCAGAAATGCATTCCTTTGGACATCTTGCTGAAAATTTTTACAGTTTTCTTATTTGACTTCGTATAAGCAGAGCACGATGGTACATATCTACTAGGAGAACATCCATTCACCCTTACTCCAAGGAGAGACAGAGAAAGGGGATCACATCAGGAAATTACTTTGATAACCTTCCAGTTCCTATCTGAATGACAAAACCTACCTCAACTTTTGCTCCCTTGCTCTCATGGGAAAGCAATTTCAGTAGAAAGCTACCAGTAGTCTTGCTGTAAACATCTAAATACCATGTTTTATCCATATAAGACTGGCAAGATTTGAAGACCTGAATAGCTTTTATAGAGCAATTGATTCAGTTTTGGCTGAAACAGAGGCAGCAAACTTCAGTCTCAGTACAAACTGGGACACACTGTTCTGAGCTTCGTTTAGTTATGTTAATCAGCTAAACAACTCAAGAGAAGAGCGTCATGAAGGGTAACCAAGGGGAGAGGCGATAAGGCTTTTTTCCTTATCAGTTGGACAGAAGATGGAGCAGAAAGGATTTATCAAGAAGGAAGGCTTAGAAAAATTGTAATTCAAAATAAAAATGAATCTGGTTTGTCTGTATTCTAATATTCAGCAAAGTTATGCATTTTATCCCAAATTGCCTCCCTCAAAGGTATTTTGTACATCTCCCTTGAGCACCAGGCTCAGCAAGTCAGAGATAAAGTAGTTGTTTGCCAGAAATGTTCTTCTCTGAGTACTGGCTTTTCTGCCTTTTTCCAATTATTAGCACAGAGTATTTTGGTGCAAAGTCACTGTTTGTTTTACTCACATATCTCCAGGAGGGTATTTGGTGCGTTAGAGAAAGTATATCACACTCCAAGGCATGTGTAGATCTCATTGGTGACTTGGTTGTCAAGAACAATGTGTTTCTGGTGGCTTTGGAGATATTTTGGCAACTTTTGTATTTGCTGATCTCACACAACCTGATTCCATAAAAGTTTCTGGTAATCAGTTTGGTGAGGTTTGGGAGAGCTATTTAAAGGATAGAAGGCAGACAATCAGCATATGTTATTTTTCCAAGGCAAAATAAAACCACAGAATGATTTTCTGTAGAGATCCCCATATGGGGTAGTAGCATAAAGCCCTAGGCATTTTCTAGTAGTGTGCTTAAGTGCTTTTTTCAGGTGGTTTGTCCAAAGATGTAATTATTTCCATAGAAAAGTAACTTGGTGCATGAAAGTTGTACTTTGATGGCTGAGACAGGCTATGTGCATTTACCCCTCAGTGAAGATGCAGTGATGCCTAACTACATCATGAGCATGGGGTGTGTTTTGAATCACAGCCCGTTGTGTAGCGGTAAGAGTGGAGGTCTGTGAGTTCCATGAAGAATACTTGATAGATTGCTCTTTTTGCTGTTGAACATGATACCTGGTATAGCAATATTCCTAAGACAATTTGATAGAGGACAAGCTAGTTAATTAATTTGCGCTAAAAAGGCAAAGAAAAGACTTACCACCTGTCACACTGGAGAATTACGTTTCCTACTCCTTTCAATCACATTAGTAAGCGGGTACATATTTGCCTACTATCCCTACTGAAAACTCACTCTGGATGTCCAGCTGTGATTTCATGTTGCTTTATGAAACCCTACCAGTTATTAAAGTCCATTTGCTCTAGGGATTTCATTATGTGAATATTTCAAAATCCATTTGTCAATGAATAGCAGAATCACCAGTCCTTTCTTGGAGGTCAATTCACACTGAATGTTTGTTGCCTTTCTACTGACAGCTGAATGACAAACCAGTGCAAGCAGAACTATTTGAAGTAATAGGAAACGAACCTATTTCTATGCTAATATGTCTGCAACACTATGTTTCTCTGACAATATCATAATGTTGGAGTCTATAAAATCTCTATACAATATCTTTTCTGTTTCTGTGTTAATAAACAAAGAGTCATTATTCTAATTTTGTCCTTCATTCTCTGTAACCTTTGCCGAAAGAAAAAAAAGCTCGTAAATATCAGTGGTGATAAATTAGCACAGAGAACTAGACATATTTACATGGACATAGACTTCATATTGAAACACAAATTACTGCAGGCAAATTTAGTTTTCCCTTTAATCAGATTTTACAGGTAATTAGCAGTCAACTAAGATTAATTACAATTCATTTTGTGTTAATGTCATCTTTTGGTCACAGAAAGTTTACACAGTATTTTATTTGCCAGATGTAAAAGCTAATTCTTACATAGACATACCAAGGTTATGCAAACATGTTTTTAGTTCACCACACAGCTCTTACTTGTCTTAGAAATACGCTTTCGCATGAGATTCCTGTTGAGTCTCCAGAGAGGCATACAAGATCTCCAGCAAGCCACCCAAACTCCTGTAAAGCTGCAAGACGTTCCACCTAACCAGACTTCTGCATTATTCAGCTGCAGCCAAAAGGGTTATTAGACCTGTTAAACTCAGTACATTCAGTGTGAGACCCCACTTCTGTATCCCACCCCACGCTTCTGCAGTTAGATTTATGCAGTTCTGCAGTCTCTCTCACACTCCTCCACCCAGTGCCAGATACAGCCGCTGATGACTCCTTCAGCCATTGATGAGCTGTACCGCACTGCGAGGACAGGATCTGCCACAGGTTCAGAGAAGCTCAGCTATCTGGTGGGATCTCCGGTTGCACCTTAGTATTACAGTCCTTCCAGTCAAGCAACCCCATGCACCCAAAATGTCTCACATCACAGAGAAAAAGGACACGTCCCAGGCAAGCCTGGGGGTATTGCCTGGGAACTGCCTTCAGGGCAGGCTGGGGATCTTATAGAGACATCAGAATAACAAAGCAAGCCTGCAGATTTATGGCCAAATCTGACCCTGGAAAAGATCATAAAAAAACTTGAAGTATAATTGCTTTACAAAAAAGCAAGGTAAGACCTTGAGAAGGCTGTAACTCCTGACATGGAACCAGGTTGCACCATGCCAAGATGCTCTTGCCTTTTCTCCTACTTAGACAAGTCTATCGTTCTGGTTTGCTTTCCTCACTCCTTTCACAATGCACGTGCTCTCGCTCCTCAGAAGTCTGGTACAGGAGACTCTCTGCCTGAAGGGCTAGTCCTCCCTTGCTGAACCAATATATTTCACCAAAGCTCATTCTCAGATTAATAGAGCCACCAGTCTCTGTGCCCCCCGCAGGCCACTTTACAGAGATGTATGAAGTCCCCATCTTACTTCATGCCCTGCTGCATCAAATAATTGAGCTCACATTACAGGTCTTATTCTATACAGAACCAAAGCACTTCCTGACCTGCCACTGTTCAGGAACGTGAAAATGGAGAGTAAAGGAAATCAGGTTTTAGGCCTCATCACAAATAGTCAGCAATCAGAGCTGCTACTGAAACCAGAAAGCATAGAAAATCAAATCTTCTGAAAACCTGTTCACAAAGTGAGCTGTAAAGGTCAGACACAAAGCTCGTGGGGGGCTTGTGGGCTCCAGCACCTCAGAAGGCATCAGGGCTAAACTCTAAACATCCCACTTCCTGGGAGCAGGACATCTGAAAACAGTATTTTGCGTATACCTCACCTATTCAGAACTGAGAAAAGGTCTATCAAATAAAAGAGAGAAGCTGAAAGACAGAGAGCATCAGTAAACAGTTCTCAGGAGAGCCACACTGCCTCTGCACAAATGAAAAGGGTGGCTCTGAGCAAAACACACTGGTTAGACATTTCTGTGAAAGGGCAGACCCCTCTGTGGAGTACCACTGGCCCAGTTTCACACAGGCTTGATCTCATTCAGATCCCAACACACAGTGCTTCTTTTTTGGCTGCCCCAAAGCCTTCATAGGCATGGAAAACTCTAGGATGTGGGTGACACCAAGACTGTGTGAATCTGGGGGCTCAGCATCATAGCTAGATGGAGGAAGTAGGGGCAGGGAAATGCTGAACTGATCTCTCATGTCACATGCAACTTGTGCTAACTGTGCTGGTGCCAAGTGACAAAATACTCACTGATGGTTTTAATATTCCTCTCTAAACCAAAAAGGCCTGTATGTCATAGTCTGACCTCAGACAAGCAAAAACAAACTGACAGAAATCATTGTGGGAAGTCACACAGACATTTTCCTCTTGTTTTCCCATTACCCTCATCTACCTCAACAAAACCAAACCAAGAAACAACCAGAAGTATTTGAATCAAAAATGAAGAAGTGGACATAAATTTACAGTGATTGTTCAATGTATCTGACTGTGGAGCACACTGAAACTGCTTAGCCTGAATGAGGAAATAAATCTGATCAAGAGGAGTACTTCATCAAAGTCACTTGAGGCAGGAAAGCAGAAACACGCGGAAGGCCTACCCTCTGCAAAGCTTCTGGCTGCAGTCACAAAAATGGCAAAATGCATTTCTGAGTGTAAGACCAGAGTCTGAGGAATTGTATGGTCTCCCTCACGACAGCATGGAAAACTCGTTCCCATTATATCAATTCTCCCCTGCTCAAGTGGAATGTCACTTGTGACCATCTGCCCCAGGGGGAACAACTCAGATGCCTGCGGACCTTCAGAGCAGGGAGGATCCTTATCAAGCCTTTCTTACAGCAGGGCGGCATGGCCTTTGAGTTGACTGTGCAACTGCAATAATGTAATTCTAGAGTCACGACACAACTGAAAGACAAAACCCATTGGCACCCTATTTTTAGCTTCTCCGGATGAGTCATTTGGCAGTGAAATAATTTAACAACACCCTGCACTGATAACATGTTTTCATCTAGTTATTTCAAAACACTTTACAATTCTTGGCAAAGCTTAACCCCCATTACCCCTGTGAACTAAAAGTTACTCTACAGAGTTCTTTCAGAGGAAAAAAGTGAAAGAAGGTCCAGGGTGAATAAGTGATGTTATCAAGGCTCCTCTAATCATTAGTGATAAAATTGAAAACAGGAATAGGAACACTGGCACTCCAATTTTCATACATTAATCTTGGAAAAGTACTTTTCTCTCTGCAACTGTGTTGCAGAAGTGATCACAATGACTGACTGTAGCAGTCAGATCTCCTAATAGAAACAACTATATTAAAATTAATTAATTGAAAAATTAAAAAATAATTTAAATTAATGAAAATTAATTCTGCCTCCACATTAATTCCATCTTTGCATTTCCCTAATTAGAGCCTTTTGTTTACTGATCGTACATCTAGAGGACTAAAGGAAAAATGTCTTCATCACTGTCTGGCACCAGAGCAGTCGTCCAGGTCCACACTGGCCCCTGCGCTAACCATCTGACGGCGAGGCCTGCAAGCATCCAGCACTGTGTTACCACGCGAGGCGGTGCTGTCCCGCAAGGCTAGATCAGACGCGCCCAGTTGGTGTGAGCCCAGGACAAGTGTTACACAGCCCTGTGTCCATCAATGTTTAAAATTACTCTTCTCTCATTAAAGTAGATGTGTAGAAGAGTGACTTTTTCTTTCCAGCACTTCTGTGCTCCACGCTACTCTTTTATTAAACTGGAGAATGAGAGCTGTAGCAAGACCTTAATATCTGCTTAATATTAGGAGGATATTTTTCCAGTCCCCTTCCTCACACAACACGTGATCCACGCAGTAATACAGGAGTGAACCAGGTGATGCAGAAAAACTAAACCTACCACCCCCATTCAAGAAAGCTGAGCTGCTGAGGCCAGTCCAGAGGCCCTCTTGCCCTTATTCCTGCACAATTCCCACTTGAGGACATTGACCAACCTGACATAATGTTTTTAATGGCCCCAGCTATTCATCCCCTTGAATCCTACTCTGCAGGGTTCAAGGGATTGCTCTTGTTGCTGCTGAGCAGTAACTATGCTACCACATTGTGGTTTCAAAGAAAACATTTTTTAGCTAAAGTTGATGCCTCTGTGAAACTAAAGTGATGAGTTTGGCAAAATGAAATTGGGGCTCATGGTCACATCTGTGTGTTTGCACAGCGCCTTGCACCAGTCCTGCCCGGGGCCTTTAAGCACTGTCGCAGCATTAATATCAATGTTCTCTACAGACAGCAAGTTCATTAAACTCAGTCAGGAAGCGAAGTGAATTCAGGAGACAATGGAAGGACCAAAAGACCAATTAAGTGAGACCTTATACATCATTTATGGAGGCTTCCACCAGAATTCAATAAAAAAGCCCTGCTTCAACAAGCTAAGCAAATCGTTTATCAAGAGGAAATAAAAAAAAAATGAGACAACTTTCAGTACTTGTATATGATAAAGCATTTAAGAGTATTGTTGCATTTATGCAATACTTCAAATGCTAAGCGAGGATACAGAACCTAATTTACATCAAACAAGTTCTTAATACATACTATATAAACTTCAAAATCAGCAAGAATTTCTTTCAAATGAGTTATATCTGTCTTCACAGAGAAACTTTTGATTCTTCTCCTTTCAATATTTCTCCATAAGTACTTCTTTCAAAATTCTTTATTCTCCAAAGTCTCTGAGGCTGTAGTTTATATTTCTCCAAACAGAGTGTTGGAGCACACCAACACTGGCTTTTCTCTGTTCTACAGGCTTTTTACCTTCCTTCCAGTCCAGAGCATCTATACCCTCCATTGCCGCACGCCATTTTCTTTCTCTGACTTAATTCGTACTCTTCTGATGCAATATTCGCACCCTCTCCCTCTCCCAGTGTCTCCTTATGACAGAAATGCCTCCTGGAGCAGTCAAAATAATTTAGTCACTTCTCCCTGATTCTGAGTCACATGCATCTATTCTGAATCACTATGAAATGCTGCACCAAGCTCTATACTTAGAAGATGTTGCAAATACAATGGGATTTGAAATACATTTCAACAACGAACTCATGTCATATATCAAAATGAGCAATGAATCAGGAGTCTGTAAATACGTAGCTATCTATAAGTAGAAGCAAAATCCTGGTCCTTCATGTAAACTAGATGAGTAGGAGAGCATGTTAGCTATCTTAAGTAACTGCAGGCATCTAATTTTGAACTACGTTTTCAGAAGATTTTGAGGGGTCTCATCCTCTAACTTCAGAGAAACAAGCATTTCATGAGGTATGACTCATTAGATAATAGCTTGGCTCACGGATTCCAAAACTATGGTGCCTGGCAGTGTATCTCAATCAATAGGCTTTGGGCCCCTGCTGGTCCATGTCTCACCAGCAGGCAGTTCACAAAACAGCCCCCAAAAAAGGTAACATAGATTCCCACATGGGCAAACAAGAAGAGAGAAATACCAAAACCAAACAAAAATTCAAAGTTTCGTCTAAACTTTATTTTCTTATCCAATCTGCACAACAAGGTTTGGAATTCTTTTTTTAAGAGTATGTAACCCTTGAATAAGAGAGGGCAAAGATATTGGTCTATGGAAATGCACAGAGCATTTGCAGAAGTGGATGCTCACATGGTGCTGGTGTACCTTGCTTATCAGTCATTTACCTGCATTAAAATAAAAAAAAAAAACAACCACCAAACCTTTGCAAGAACGAATTGAGAGCTTGACTCCCTATATTTCTGCAAGTTTCCGACATATTAAGAGGTATCTAGAAATACCTACAGTGCTTCTTCAAGGCTACCATTCTCTGCAGGTAACTGTTTTAGCTGCTGCTTTCATATAGTATAATCCTTAATGGAGACAGAATATGACCACGCACAACTTTTCTCTTATGATGGAGTTCACGTTATGAAAAGTCTTCAGATAATCCCTCTTGGTTCAACGTTTGTAAGTAGTGCCAGTCCGACTCTCTGCAATCATTAATGAAAATATCAGGCTGGAATTTCCTTCTTCAGCATCAATACACAGCAGGAAACCATGCAGCATGACTGAAAGTGATTAATAAGATTTCCTTCCAATAGGACACTGACAAAATTCCCCTAGTACTTTCAAACTCTAGTCAAGTAAAATCAAACTAAACAAACCAACAAAGTGAACCTTTGCTTCCATGTTGAGGATCAGAACAATGCTCTAGCTGAGTAGGTACCCTATTTCCAAGAGTCACTAACGGTTTTAACCTCAGAGAGATGCATATGTGCTCCACAGACAGCTATGAGAAACCGAGGACAAGCAGGACTCTTTGAACAAGCACATTTCAGTATAAAGAGCTACGCCTTAGAGAGCAGGCAGGATCAGATAAGCATAAATACTCGCCATGTATGGGCTGGTTTAAAACTCCCAAATTGAGCAAATACTTCAAACTGTTTAGTAGCATTAGATACTGCCAGCTCACCAAAGGAATATTTCAGTACATTTAGGTTCTTAGGCCATTTCCATTAATTTAGGTCTGATTTTATGACGAAAGTTAAGGACTAATCTCAGGTCAGAGATGTATCCTTATTAATCTGCTTTCTGGGAAGGGAGGTTATGCGTACTTATCTTTGTGCGTTAAGGTTAACAGCAGCATGTCACTTAAGGTTATGAGGTGTCCCCTTGTTAGCTCTTGGTAAACTTGGATAAAATGTCATCCTTCAAAATGCTGATTTGCTTGATCAAGAAATAATTCAGCAGCTGATAGAAACACCAAAAAATGGTTTTACTAAGAGATGACATAGGATAGTCATAACTATTTTGCAGAAGGGAAGAATAAAACGCCAGCAGTTAAAACAGAGCATCACTACCTGGGGGGGTGTGGGTGGGAAGTCTGTTATCTAAAATGTGCTGGGGGAAAATTAAAAATCTCCAACTAAGTTCTACACATGGAGATGCAAAATACCATTCTCACATGCCCCTAATCACAACCTGGTTGCGACTGCCAGCTCAGATGAATGCCCTGAGGCCAACACCTGCTGCCTCAGTGTAAGAAACCCATGCTATTACAGCAAGACCTTCCCTCTTGAATCAAAATACAGGCTTGTAAAGGGGCCTTACACCTGGACAAACCTATCAAACAAGCAGTAAATAAGCAGTAGAGTATTTAAAATAGATGTTCCAAGCATATAGTAAAATACTGAGAACAAGTTTAAATAAAAATTTACATAAGACTGAAAATTCTCTATGCAGAAAAAGTATCTTGTATATAATACATAGGAAACAGGAAATCAGAGCTAATATTTCTATAATGCTGCATGTAAAACATATACATACATGTATATTCATGCATACATAGACACATACATGATCGTGAACCCTTTCACACACCAAGGCATTTTAATTTTACCTCCACAATTTAGTTATGCTTCTTTCTGAAAAACAAAGGCTTAAAATGGGTGCTTCCTATTCCATTATCCTTTCTCATCCTCTATGTGAAACAGGTCCTTCTGTTGCATGGTGGCTATGATAAATAGAAAGGCCATGAAAATATTACGCTTTATATAGCTACATGTATTAAAATGTCTTTCAATGACTACCTACAATTTTCAGTGAAGGAAGATTTTGGGTTAGATCAAATAGCTTGAACCCTCTTTTAACCCTCTTTTAATAAAATAAAAGACAACGCAATTAACTTTCTGTAGTCCTTCAAACTAAGAAGTCAAAACCTAAAATTCTTGATGTTTCCAACATTTTCAAAAATGCATAAAATGCAAGTATAGCTATATCTATGCATAAAATAAATGGTCTTTTATTCTGAGTTTACATGACCACTTAAAATAAGTTTTGCTTTTCCTGCAGTGCATTGTTCCCCTTGGGTTGCAGACAGCAGGGAAACTTTGTACAAGAGAATGCAAACTGTGATATCCCAATAGTGATGCAGGATTTAAAGCCCCACTACTGAGAATTTTCTGGTTCTCTACGGGGAGGAGAGTCAGAGAAAACAAAATGTGTTTTCATGGGTAATTCTAAAATTGAGTGAATATTGACAGAGAAATTCTCAGCTGAATGCCATTATTTGATCTGTCATTATATGAAAAATTTTTAATTAAAAGATACCTCCTCTAAACTTACTGGATCTACTTGCATGAGTCAGGTGTGCAGGATTTGCTCATAGATGTGACAACCAGTAACAGAAAGGCTTGAGAAAGTTGTAACTGCAATAACAACTTATACTTTATTCATTACAGATACATAATTAATATGCTTATGTAACTAGAAATAGAAAGGAGTGCAAAAGATATGGGTGGAAAAAGGGGCACAGAGCAGCTTGACATTAAATAAATGCATTGGTCTACAATTTAAATCATGTATATTCTTAACACATCTTGAAAAATTAAGCTTCCTGGTGACACTTTTATCTGGCTCTGAAGTAGCTGGGAGTTCTTTGCCTCAACTGCATTTGGAAGAAATGAGCAGCATTGCCATGCATACGGAATCACAGTAATGCATATGAAAACAGATATCCTCACTCCACCACACTTGCCTTCCTGGAGATAGCAGCTCATCAGGATAACAATATTTGTTATTGAATAAATTATATCTTTAATTGGAATTATGCCACACCTGGTATTAGTCTTTATTGTGCTTGCATTTATCTCACTAGTAGTTATTTGTTCCTCTTTCCCCACAGTACCTCCTCTTCTGCCCATCTCTTCTGCATGGTCCATGCTGTTTTTCAGACAACAGCCCTTGAGGGGCCATGACTGTTGCTTACTGTTATTCTTATTTATGTCCAGTACAAAGCAGCTGAAATTGTTCCTGGCCTTCAGGTGGTACTTCAATATGCATATTAATATGCAATAATAAAACATCTGTGTAGGATAGGAGTATCCTGGATGCTTTACAGAAATCAGTAGAAATACAGATCCTCCCCTGAACTGCATATGACTTCAAATTCCAGTTTGGCAGCCTTGTCTCCATGAGTATATCCTGTGGGTATACATGAATCATAGAGGATGATTAGTGCCATTTGTAACAGATTTAGCTCAGAGGCACATTCTCCTCCATGCAGAGTCCTAGCGAAGACCACACAGTGCTGCATCTGCACAAACATCCTGTCGGACAGTAGCCAGCTACAGGAAAAAGGTCTGGGGCCATGAACTCTCCTGACGAGTGATTATCGACTTACTGGCTCTGGGCATCAGGGAAGAACTGAATTTTTAGGAGCAGAGGGAATGACACATGGAATTCTGCATACTCATTTGAAGGCTAATGTTATTCTACCTCAGTTTGCCTGGAAACCTTGGACAAGGGTTGTAACTTGATTGAGTGGATGATACAAGCAAAGTTGACATCTAACCATAACTTTATGTATTAAGAGAAAAACAACAAGAACAACAAAAGGCTATAATTTATTAAAAAAAAAAAAAAAAAGGAAAAGAAGCTGAATCAAAGACCATTGAAGAGTTTACGATGGGGAGAAAACAGCTTAAGGAAGCCAGTGTATCTCTGTTACAAGAATGGGGGAGATGAGCAGATCGATGCAGAAGCAGCAAAGAAAATTATGAAAATTAAGGAAAGATAACGTTAGAGCTATAAATCTCAAGTGGCTATATTCTGTTTGGGGACTCTTCACAGGAAAGAAACCCTTTATTTACACTAATATAACATTACTCAACATACAAAAACTGCACAATTATGCAATCCCAGCAGGAAGCCATTAGTCTGCCCAGAGTCCTTCAAGCAAACTACATTCTTTCAGGTGGAGATTTACAAAGTTGTTGAGTCCTTACTACATGAGTTTTCCCTCTGATGTATCCGAGACAGAAAAGCTATCAGCTTCACACTTCATTTGTGGTGACATATGATATTCCTTTGGGAATTACTACAGCCACCCAGGGTTTAGAGCCCTTCCCAAGCTGCAACACTCCTGTCACCACACACTATGAAATCTGAATTTCTTTGCTCAAGGAAAACTTGTGGAACAAGTGCTAAAGCCTACAGGAATCCTGAGGATTGCAGCCAGCCAAACCAAACAACTTCCACCACTTTTTTGCTCAGAACCTCAAATTTCACTCTCGAGACACTTTTTCCACATTAACTCAACATTTGCCTATGTCCAGTTTATGAATCCTGCATATCTTGTCCCCCTGAAAGTTACTCTTGCTGAAAAGGGAGTCTCTTCCAATCCACACAGAAAGGGTCAGGGAACTTTACAGCTGTGATCTGGACAGAGTTACAGCCCATGTCAGAAAATTTACCATGAAAAAGGAAACTATTCAGTGTGATCAGCCAGCTGGCAGGAGAGCCAGACCATGCAACTGTTGAATTCATCCTTTCCCCTGTGGAAGCATTAATCTGAGCTTTTTTTTTTTTCTCTTGTGCAGCCACTTATTTTCATATTTAGACTTAATATTTTTGAGATCACTGCCCGCTCTGTCACATTTGGCTGAGATCAGCTGCTGGATTCCACAGTTACTGGCAGAGATGAACAGAAAGGTGAAAGCATGGACAAAGAGCAAGACTGTATGTGTCCTTCCAAATCAAGCCTAGAGGTGTTTTTTCAGTTAAGAGTTTTTTGTATCAACATGCAAAGACTTTGTCCTACCAGAATATATAGTTCTAGGTATGAACTAATCTTGCAAATAACTTTATTCCATTTTTTTTTGGTCACATTCCAAGCTGTCTCTATGAATGACTCTGGTGTACTTTTTCTCTTTCTTCAGCAGCCACTCTACCATTTTCTGTATTTCCTACTGCATTCCAGAATAAAAAGTATTTCCAGAATTTTGGGATTTGAAGTTACACTTGAATTCCTTTTATAATCCTCGCTGGTTGCACACTGTCTTACACCTAGTTTCAATGTAAGCAACTGGGACATTTCTTCTCTATGAATTACAGCAAGTAGGTTCATAATGTTTTGGGGATTATTGCTGTCCTTTGCTGAGCCATACAAACCAATTTATCCTATCATTCTTGCAAAATGCAAAAACTCTACTTTCTAGAGTGCTACATAAATAGCACATATTTATAACTTAACTTCATAACCATTTAGTCTATCCTCCTACACTCTCTTGAACCAATAGATCTCAGATTCTGTTTCATATATCCAGTGTTTAGCTTATGATAAATATAAAAGATAAAATGCTTTTGCTTACTAGAAATTTGAATACAGAAGGTAATCCTAGTTGTAATTCTTTCGGGTAGACAAGAAATACTCTATAAATGCCAAAGAGCGAGCTTTCACTTCAGCGGAAGTTGAAATAATGTCTGTATGTATTTTGTAAAACCATTTGTTATATTTAAGTCATTCATAAATGTATATAATTATTATCTGGGATGAGGTGGACAGAACTTAACATGAAACTATAGTTATGGGGTACAAAAGACACTACAGAAAAGACAACTTGTGTAAGATCTCTTAAAAGAGTATTAGATGGAACAGTCTTCCAAGAAACTAAATTCTGCTGAAGTATTGTGGATCTGCAGGATTTCATGGAAGGCAAATAGCATCAGCTGTTAGACGGCATTGCAGGAAACTAGAAAGAAATGAAAGGTCACTACAAAAATGAATATAACTAAAAGGATATCAGTAGGATTCTGTTCCCTATTTAGAGATGTCATGTGCTATTTTAGATGTCAAGGGGTCTCTTGCTTGGCTTCCCTCTGCTACTCCAGAAAGATGCAGGTCTTAAGTTCTCTGTGTAGGGCAGATGTTAACCCTGTGCAAGTGTCTTGGACAGCTAAAAGCATGAAAATGGCACTAGGCATTCTGTTTAAATAATTGAATGCCATTCTTAATGCTAGAAAAAACCCCACAATAATATCTGAAGTCATTTGCAGACACAATGAATAACTGTGAGGTAATGACTGCTTATGTGCAGTGTTGTTTTGGCCTAACTTCAAGCTTTGACTTAAGATCCAAGTATAAGCATGCCTCACATAAACGCTATCTTTCAATGGGACCAAGTTCCAGCTCTTAGAAATAAGAAAGGCTTTATACAATTAGCAATTATCACAGCAGTTCAGTCTCCAGTCTAGTTCCTACTAGAACAGTCTGACATAAATTTCTATTTGTGTGTGTTTGTAGGCCTTCTCCTCTAACTCCCTATGTAGAAAAAAAGGTAATTGATTTTTCTGCAATTTAAAAATACTGTAGGTCCATTAAACAAATCATATAATTTAATAGTGACTCTGATGACTAATGATATCCCTGCTTATAACCGGCAATGACATTTCTCAACATTATCCTTGCCTTGGTACAGTAGGGATGTTAAGAAGAATGCAAATTTAATGCTTGAGGATGTTTTCAGGTTCATTGGCCAAAGGGGTTGAAGTAAGTAATGATCGTTTCATGCCATTTCAAATAGAATACCTTTGTCAGAAACAGAGCATTTCTTCCAACAACTTCAAAGAACCTGCCCAAGTTGCTGCAAGACTATTCCTACAGGAACTTCCAATGTCCTGTTGTTAATTCAAGCAAATTCATGCTTTGTGTAACAACGGCTTCTCCTGTGCAATAATGTGAAGCCAAAAATATCTATCAAGGTTGATGCAGTGCTGAGCAGCCTTTTTTTCTGTTTACAGAAAAATTTTCTTTTATTTTATCAAATAAAAATATTAAATTCCACATATTTTCTAATATTAGTAATAAAACTGAACAGACAGAAATAGCTCATTGAAATACAGTGAACTACTCGTAAGTCCTCGACACAAAAAGTTGCAAAATGTCATTATAAAAAGGCAGCCACTAACCATAACTAGAAGTCTGCTTATCAAGAGACATCAGTAATGTCTTTGATGATTCTAAGCTAAAAGCAGAACACTAAGAAGTATTTTCTTAGAACTACACAGGGAAAGGCTTGTAATGTCTACACCAGAGAAAATGCTTCCAAGGCACTCATTCCTGCGCATTTGCCAATAGAGAAAGATGTACAATAGCTGCAGATACGCAAATCGTAGACACTAACGGTGTATTTGCTTTTTCTCAGGAGCAGACATTGCCCCAGCAGACGCAGAGAGGATGTCTCACCCAAATTCACCATCAAAAAGGTGTTTGAGGAGGAAATCACATGAAGGCAATGCAGTTGCCAACAGACCAGACAGCGGCAGAGGCAGTAGCAGTAAATGTGTAATTTACGACTTATTGGATAGCTCCTATTATTCAGGCATACTTCAAATAAAACTGAGCCCAGAATTCTTTGCTAGTAGATATTTTTAACTAGATTGCAGACATTTCCCCACATTGATATGACTGGCACCCTGAGCTCAAGAGAGGAGCAAGGAAGGATGAAAGCATGAAATAATGTTAAAGCTGTACTGAAAGAAGGTTCAGGATTTTTTAAAATATCTATCTGGTTTCAACTAGCTTTTCACCAAGAGTTCCAGAATCCTTCCCTTCTATTGCTCACAATATTTCTCAGATATCACACTTTGTTTTTCACATGATATCCAAATTATTCAATCTAGGCTGTGGCTAAATTCTGGAAGAAAAACTGTCATCTAGAGCAGATTGCTAAGAAATAGAATTTTGCTGAAATATCACAGATCTGCAAGAGTTCATGGAAGATAAATAACATGAGCTTTTAAGAAGCATTGTAAGTTCCTGGGAAAGCAACCAAAAGTCACAAAAGAAATCAACTAAAAGAATAAGTGTTTCAAGTAGTAGGGTTTAGCGGCTCCAAATATCACTGGCCATGAAGATACTTTTAAAATAACCCTAACATTTCAGGAAGCCTGATGTGCAGTTACTGGTTACGCTACATTCTCTTTCTATTTATAAATAGTAATCCCAGTTCCCAGAATTAAAAATTGCGTTGGTTTGTTTGTTTAAATGGTTTGGTTATAAGTGTTTTCTGTAATGATTTGGAGAAGGCTGTAACTGGAGTATTTATACTGATTTCTACAGACATGGCAGACAGTGTCTTGTTCACTTTACAAAATAATCCCAATGATGGACCTGTTGGCAACGGCTCATGCAGACGAACAGGTACTCTGCAAAGAGCGGGATGGTCCAGGTCCTGCAGTGTATCAACCTGCAGAAATGGAACAGCTCAAGTGCTGCAGAAACCTAGCAGCTGACGAAAGTTATTTCTTAAAAACTCCCAAGAGTCGTCCTGCCACAGTAATGATGAATGCTGTTCCTATTCAGCTGAGGAATAGCTTCTCCATCCAGCTCTAGAAAACAGCTGAAGTCTCAGAGGAAATGGAATATGAAAATACATTAGTCATTAACTTCACTATTAAATGGAGCTTTGTAGTGCACACCATAATTCAATTGCTGGTAAAATCTCATTTTCATATGTTTTCTTTATCTTATAGAAATTTACTTGGATCAAAATTTTTACTCTCTCTTTCGCTAAATCAGCTAAGTTGGAACAAGGGATAGATTTTTTCCTTCAAAGGAACAGACAGCAACCTCACAGATGCCCACAAAAACCATAGGTGTGCACTAGCACACGGAGTTTGGCCTCAGTCTTTCAGCAATATGTTCTTGCTCCTTGTAAGAATGAATCTTGAAGTGCGGTAGACAGAGAAACGAGATTTCAAGCTACAAAGTAACAGAAGCTTCCAGAAGTTGCCTCATCTCTTACAGATGGGCTTACGTGCGTGCACACTATGTGAAATTCCCACTGCTCTTAAGGACACATTTAACACATAATATTAGAGATTTAGTGATACATTCCTGTTGTGTAAGAGAACAAAACCTTGTTATTTCTACAAATAATTTATATCTAACATTTAAAATCTCATCATCATATGGACTGCTACTATCTCATTAGTGTTGTTAGAAATTTTTTTTGCAATAATAAACACAATAAAAAATGAAATGATACAGAAATGTTATTTAAAACAAATTTAAAACAGAGTTCAGTACTCATAAAACAGAAAGAGATGAGCTACTAGGAGAGAAGGAATAATGAAATCACTTTGTTTGAATTCCCCTCTGAATTGTGCTGCCAGCACCACTGCAGGCAATAAGCAATGCAGAGCCTCTCTTTTGTGCCACCATCCAGCCGGGCTTGTTGAGCTGCAGGTTGAACTTCCCTCCTGAATACAACAATGGGAGAAGAGATTCCACTTGCAAGTGCACTTTTCTTCCCTTTCAGAGTCCCACAGAAGACAGCACTGATTTTCAAGAAGTGACACTCTTGGGATGAGCGCGTTATAAATTTCTATTCATTGATCCTAGGTATTATAATGTGCTCAATGTATAACCCTGTACTTTAGGATCCTTAACAAATCCTAGGAAGAAAGTGGCTTTTCTATTGCCTTCCTATTTCTTTCTGTTTCACTGTCCTCATCATCAACATGATCTCTTGCTTTACAACTCAATCTTCATTTCTTTGGAAATAGAGACCATCATAATGACCAGAGCCACTAGATACTATTACAATATGAATAAATACATGATAACCTAAAAATAGGAGTTATATTTGGTGGCTAAGAGAGAATAAAGGGTGTTGTAAAGCCAATTGAATTAGAAAAATTAAACAAAAATTTAGACAATGATTTCCCAGAAAGGATAGTATCTCTGTCTAGTCTAGCCACCTCTAGATGTGGTAGCCTCCACAACAGAGTTCAGCATGACAGACCCAGCCTAGCAAGGTAAAGAAACATTCTTCCATGATGTGCATCTCAGTTTGTACCTGACTGTATCTGTGCTACTGAAAGGTTATTATTCCTCTGACATCACAACTTATCATGGTAGGTGGAACCCATGGAACAATGGAAAAAAGACAGCGTGCCAGACCAGTGGGCTTCCATGGGGCAGAGAGCTGACAGACGTTTTCCAAAGCACTCCCTTAGCTGTGAAAGTGGACAGCTTCCTGGAGTTAAGACCGGTATTTGGTAGCTCACTTGAAATCTTACTGTGAGGAATGCTTCTATTTGCTCTGCAACTTCTAAGGAAATAATGTTTTCTCTGTGAGGTCCCATAAACTGTAGCAGTTAAAATGTTTCTTCTTTACCACTGAGAAAATGTGCAGGATGAGGGAGTCTGTGCCAACAGTACCGTAGAAAATTATGCTGGGGGTGGAAGAAACACACTTTAGCATTGACTTCAGTACGGTCTGATTTCCAAAGTCCAAAAGAGAGATGGTAGGTCTCTGGTAGCCATGAGTAAAGCTATGATAAAAAATGTCTCTTTTGCAGAGGAAGACAATTATTTTCTACTAACATAAGACACTGCATATGTAAAAGGGATAGAAAAAGTCTTAAAAGGGTGGAAAAAAAGAAACCAAAATCTCAGCATGCAGGCTGGAAGACTGTATCTGCAAAGGAGAAGGGAAATGAATTAATGCTGCTAAAATTACAGTTCTGACCCAACAGCTCTGGATTCTGCTAGTGACTCTGCTAAAGGTTTTGTGCCTGACTTTGAGGAAGTCTCTTCTCTTCTTCAGTGAGTGTAAAACAAGCTCCACTCCCTGCAGGCCAGATTCTGCCTCCTCTGCATGTAGAATAGGAATAAGAAAACTCTGTCAATTTATACTGCCAGATCTTCATGGCAGTGTCTGATAAGAACCTGACACAATAGGGTTTTGATCTCTGATGCTTGCTGTAATATAAATAATACTAAAACTTGACTCTGGGTCATTTAAATACCACTCAGAGCATGTCAGATAAAAACCTCTGTAGGTTACCTCAAGGTTTCTGACGTTCTGAATCAGGTCAATGAAATTCTGCATTCAAGGTTAATAAGAGAAATTGCGCATACTCATGTTATGCACTAGCAAACAACAATAAGCACTGCCAATACCTAATTTTAGCATCTCACATACAAGGTTGTTCTTAATAGAGAAAGCTAACAGCCCTTAGGAATGACAAGAGCTTCACTGAGTTCAAGCATTAAGTACTGTATTTTTCCCAGTGTATTTTTCAGACAATTTGCAACATAAATCATGGTTTGTGACTTGAAGGTACTCAACACTGGCCTAACTCTGCTCCCACTAAAATCATCCATATCTTCATCATGAAGACAGGTCTGGCATCATGTCATCCAAGTCCTGTTATCTTTACTGGAAACAGAGACAGGACAGAGCCAAGTTATTTTGAAAATCTCATCTGTATTCAAAAACAACAGACAAAATCTACCTTAAGGTTAAGGTTCATATGCAAGCAGTAAGTTGGAAAATGTCAGACTTAAGCCTCAAGGTCTACAAGCTGTAATTCAGCCCCTCGTGCGTACATCTTTTGCTAGAGTCTAATTGCATAACCTACACACTTTCAATTGCCTCAGCTGTTGCACCAAGTGGCTGGTGCTCACACGTAATGAGGCCTCTTCAATATTTCATTTGATCCTCACTGTGGTGGTGCAGCCTTATTTGCAGCACACAATCCCGACCTGCTTTAAAGGCAGAGTTATCAATTTTCTCATAGAGGCTTCTATGTTGCTCATCACCACAATATGTGAGTACTTCAAATATTCATCACTTTCTTTCCACAGCACCTCTATGTGGTGAAGAGATGATATTATCCCATTGCAGAGATGGGGAGCTGAGTCAGAGAATGATTAAGGTCAAATGTTTTGCTAATTTAGGGTGTCCAATTTCAAGTGACTGGGATCAGATTTTTTTTCGCAGTAATTATCAGAAGTTCGTATAGTTAAGTATAGCTTTTATCTAGTTCAGTCACCCCTAGAAATGTCTACCATTTCTGAAAGTCAGGAAAAAAATATATTGATTTAGAATCCAGAGTTTTACTGAGCAACTACATCCAGCTGCGCTTTGGAAAAAAAAATGGGACAAATGGGAACTATGAAACCTGTGAAAAATTTGGCTAAGGGCGTCACTCAGCATCACACAGAAACGACAGCCCAAGGGAGTGAGGGGCCCCACAATAGCATTTAACCTCCTCAGCCAGCACACCATCTCTCTTGGTCCCTACACCCCTTCTGATACCTTCAACAACTGAACTGAAGCCCTAGGTAGTAAACTCATCAGTATTACACTTCAAAATCATGCTCACTCATAATTCACACTAATATCAAAGGCCGCTTCACTGGAAACCCTTAAATTAGATCCATGGAATTTTTTCAAGTTTCCTGCCATTTGGCTCAAGGCTTTTGTGGCTG
The DNA here is from genome assembly GCF_963921805.1 of Phalacrocorax carbo. Classification (NCBI taxonomy): domain Eukaryota; kingdom Metazoa; phylum Chordata; class Aves; order Suliformes; family Phalacrocoracidae; genus Phalacrocorax; species Phalacrocorax carbo. The sequence continues at coordinate 159,491,835 of NC_087514.1, forward strand.
TTTCTTTGGATAAGAGAGGTTGTTTTGGGGTGAGTGAGTATGCCCATTTATGTGTGCGTATTTGTATGTATTGCTTGATGATACACAGATCTAATGCTAGAAGGAACATTTTGGGTAGTACTCCATAATGTGAACGTTTACAAAGGAATCAAAGTTAATCAAACAATGAAAAGTATATGCTCATAAATACATTTAAAATTGAACTATTAAGCTAAGGAAGGATAGTAATTTGAATTCATCAGAGGCAAAGGGCTGTCTTACTTATTTAACAAGTATTTCTTGAAAACAGCATTTATTGCAGTCAACCAAGCACCAGAATCCTTGTATTCTGGAGACTGCAAGACTGTCCAGCCAGCTGTACACCACTTACTCTGCTAGAGCCACAGGGAAGGGGAAAGCACACTTGGAGTATTTCAGGACAGAAATTGTCTGTAGTTTCAGATGCAGAATTGCCAGAAAGAAGGGGAAACAGAGGGTGTTGATGATTTATTTTACTAGTGATTTTCCTCTTCCCCTCATATATATTTTTAACCCGCCACTACATCTATTTTCAAGGGAAGGCTCCCTTTCCTCCAGCCTCCACACTTTCTCTAGGCCCTCCCTGTCCTCATTAGTTGTAGCTTATTGAAATTCAGTTGCTTTTCCATGCTATGAAAACCAGAAAGAGAGAAATTTCAGGGATTTTCCTGAAAGCTTCCTCATATATCTTTTTCCCAGGCTAGCAACTTGTGGCTGCAGAACTATCTGTCTAGAAAACCAGCACTGTTCACACGTCCCTCATGCCACTCCTATTTGCCCACTAAGGAATGGCATATTCTGCCCCTCAAGGGACGCAAATACATTTGCAGGTTATAAAATACTCCCATCACTGCTGGGTGAGGACCGAGGATACTGAATTTTCTAGGAGGAAGGCAAAAGCATTGCAGACCGAGAGGCAAGGGTTAATTGCTGGGTCTGAGACAGGGCTGGATCATCTCTTTGTGCCTTGGTCCTCTCTCTGTGAAAAGCTGAAGCACAAATTAAGGGTAAGTGTGCAGCCTGTGATAGTTAAGAAGACTAAGCAGGTAACCAAAATAGTCTGTTCAGGCTTCATAAGCAATGCCAGCATCCCTGCTGCTGAAGTTAAAAAGATTAACAGTTGTGAGGCACTTGGATACAGGAAGGGGTTATATCAGCACATCCAAAAGCAGTTCTGGGGCTCATTTACTCCTGTAACTGCAAAGCATTCACCCACAGCTCTTGATTTTTTTTGACACAAACCAGCAGATATAATGAAATTCTTCTTCCTTCAGGAACAAATAACAAACACTTCTGCAGGGGAAGGGCACTATTCTTTACTCTAGAGATGAGACATTTTTCGAGAGTGGTGTACCAGTCTGTTTTTTCTTTCCCAAGTCAGGTATTACTTAGGCCAGTAGCAATCCAGTGGAAGCTGGAAAATGCTGTGTCTCAAAAGGGAGAGACACTGCCCAACACCCTTTTGGAAGCATCTTGACCTTAAGACAGTGATTTCTTGCTCTCAGGTTCAGAGTTCAATGGGTACTGGCAGGCACAAGGATTCATTTGGTGATTTTCATGATGGGGTTGTACATCTGTGTGTATGTGCGCGTATGCCACATTTAACTTATATAACTATACTGGGCACAAGTGCTGCTGCTGGAGTGATAATATCCACAGTTCCTTGTTAGTGTTTGGTTTAGGAGGACTTCCTTTAAATGGCTGTCAAATCTCTAGAGGTGCCCATAAAGACTGGAAAAGCCAAGGGTGTCTGATCTTATTTAAAAAAAAAACAACCAACCAAACAAAACCCGAGTATTTGAATGAATGAATAAATCATTGTTAACATTTTAAAAATGCTTAAGTGATGTAGGACTCATCTGCACCTTCGACAAACTGCCTGAAGCTGGTGCTGACCCAAACTGATAGTCCCCACAGCACCGAACAACGATGCGTTGCATGGGCTCGGAGGCTGAAACACAGAAGCAATTTAGCCCTGGGCAAGTCACTTCACTCTTGTATTAATCTTCCCTTTCTGCCAAGTGTGGGTAATATGGTTTACCTACATCATTGAGATGTCAGGGGGAATATTTTTAAAGCAATTTGAAGACATAAAGCACAAAGAATGCGTTAGGTATTATTATTATATGTGGAAAGCACCAGTATAGCAACACGCACCTTTCTGTAAGGAGGCTATATTTAAAAAACATAACCCTATAATTATATTTCATTATCATTAATAGGATAAATAGTTATTTTATAGCATCTCTTGTCCTGAGGTCTTTCAGATCTGTTACATTCTAATTAAAAAAGAAAACAAACTATATTCTATGACTAAAATGGCAATTCAGTTCCATTGTTTTGTCTTGGCTGCAAAGAAAAAGACAAAATCAACAGCATTATCGAATGCCCTAATATCTGAGAAACTGCTCCCTTTTCCTTCTTAATACTGACCAGCAGACCACCCTCAGTCTCCCGAAGTTAAATGCCATAATTTGACTACACAGCAGTTCAAATGTGTTTGTTTCAAGTATGCTACCTTTTTAGGCGTTTTCAAAAGAAAACGGGGAAAATAAATGGCCAGTAGCAGCAGAAAGCTTTAAAAAAAACATCCTTTTTAATACTCAAGAAAAGTGAGCCTTCAAAGCCCATGTATAAGCACCTACATAATTGGCTGGATTTTCAAGAGCACTGAGCTTTCAGCAGTCCCCAGTGAGACCAACAATGGCTTTTGGATGCTCAACAATTTATCATGACTCAACAATTTCCCCCCTGGGCATTATTTACCAACTATGTGGTATACAGAAGACTAAAACATTTGAGACTGTCATTTTCAGTTGGACTTGAGCACGTAACTCTGTTAGGCTCCCCTAAAACACCCCCAAGTATTTTCATGTGTTTTTTCCCCTGGGTCTTACAGCAAAAAAAAAAACCAACAACCCAGACTTAAATTAAGTGAGCACTGCACACTAGGACTCAAATGTCAGAACTGTATCATGCTGGTGAATGCTACATAAAGAAATTATTAATTAGTCTTTTTCTCAATTCGGGTTTTACTTGCCTGTCAATAAAAGACAGTAGATGATTGCGTGGCCAAAATATGCATTATTTCCAGCTCCCTAATATCACGGAAAAGCAGGCAGCCATTCAATTTGCCAGCAATAATTTATTGTGTAGAATCAAAATTCTACGAGCAACCTCTTCTCATCTGTTACTTTCAACATCTCCCACAGCTATTTGATTTTCTTCCTGGCTTTTCATGTTAACTGGTCAACTCCTGCCAAATCCCGGCTATCTAAACAAGACTCTGCAGCTTGTTCAGTAGTTATAGCTGTGTTTCATGCATGCAGAGTGCCTTTCACAGCAAAGAGGACCGCATATTTCAGTGGCATTACTGAGGCAAAACTCTGGAGGATATTTGTCCCAAATGTTCTAAAAAATAAATAAAAAATCAGGAGCTCCCCCAGCTTTTTAAAAACTGAATATGTGACCAAAGTTTGAAGCATTGCCCAACTGATAGAAAGAGTAAATGGCTAGCAGGCACTGAAATCTGCTACTAAAAATGGATGGGAGCCTTGAGTGCCACCCTCAGCCATCTGCCTCTGCTGCGGTGTCAGAACGCGCTGCAACCGAGGCACCGGGAGGACGAATGCCGCAGCCAGGCAGCGGGAAGCGGCCGCCTCCCGACTCCCAGCCCCTTCATAAACCTCCCAGGCAGGGAGGAGGGAATCAGAGAGACTGGCAGCAGGAGCAGCTACTTCTGCAAAAATCTTTCTTCCCTTAAAACCATAATTCCTGCAGGCACAAGTCACAGGTGGATTTTCTCTCTCTTTCTTTCTCTCTCCCTTTTCTTTCAAAGAAAGCTCTTAGCCTTCTCTCGCTCACTGGAATTTCACAAAGCAGACCTCAATGATTTTATTGGTCTGTTTGCTTAAGCCAATAGTCTGGCTTAACACACGTTTTTTGTGCATCCTCTCCTCCCTCCCAGGATATGAAAGCAAAAGGAAAATGTGATAGTTAACATTTACTAAGACAATTAGCACAGACAGACAAGTCAATGCCACATATTTTTCAGACATATTTAGGTCTTCGTTTCTGCACACTGCCAACACAAGCAGTCTTGAAGAATCCCTTAACTGAAGTTGACCTATTCTTGAGTTAGTTGCATTATGTATGTTGATGAATAATATAAAAGATGCTGTTCAACATTTTTTTGGCTTGGGGCCATCGACTAATCTTCATTTGGTAATTGAAGGCTTATATGATGGAAAGAAACTCTATGGAAACCGTCAAGACAATGAAAAGTAATGAAGTATAAACATCCGAGTGTCACCTAAACTCAGTCTCCTTAGAGCAACTGTCATTTCTTGTTTTTTCAGAAGTTTCAGCAATAAAAATAAATAAAAGTTATGCATTACACCTGACAAGCAGCCAACCACATGTAAAAGTACAAACAATATTTGGTAAATAGCTTGTAACAAGTTAATTAGTCTTTCCTCACAGAAACAGTTTCTTTTTGACACAAAGCATTTGCTCAAGAAATGGGCCAAGGAAAGACAAAACATAGGTTCTGTGGGTATGGGAGGCTGTGTTTCTGGCAACCCATAGGTATTTATGACCAAAACCATAAGAGCTTGGATAGAACAGAGTGAAGCATGATATGGAACATGGTTTGAATAATGTACATCACTGTCCCCCTACACAGTGACTCCCCCAAGAAAGAGAGCACACTTGTGTAGCTTCGTTATAATTTCTCATTAACTGCTTCCCCACACCTCTGGCATATCTATTCTTCTCTGAGGGATTACGCACCGCTTGTGTATTACAGTAGATTGTGTTGCAGGAACTAAGCTGAAGAAAGAATTAATTCTAGCTCAAAATTTTTTTACAGAGGTCAAGGAAAAGATGACAAAGAACCTATTTGGGAAACAAAAGCAAAGAGAAATAAGCTCTACTTTCAGTGAGAGGACTAGAAGTCGCATAAGCACCAAGCATCCCAATAGGATTCATTTAGGCTTATATTTTTAGCCTCAAGTACATAACGTTATTTCTCATGTGTATTTTACATGGCCTGTTGAGCTCAATTTCTTCATATCTTTGTGTACATAAAACAGTATTTCCAGAATGTAGCAACCAGCCAAGCCCTCTTTTCTTTCCTAGAGCAAGGAGAAGAGCTTTCTGATCCCACAATTTGAGATATTGGGTGTAATTTTCTCCAGTTGTATCACAAAGTGGGACAAGAAGTTTCAGTTTTCAGATATTTTAAGCCCTCAGAAATAAAACCAGAAGCTTATAGCATACATTGGCAGCAGAAAACAGTTTTTAGAACAATGAGAAATTTTTGTTTGGTGACTCTCCATCCCATCAAATCTTGATTTCAGTCTTTTTTGGTTTTCCATTTTAATGTGGATGCACATATATTCTTAAGTAAAATTAGGTTTATGGTGCAAACATGTACACCATGGAGATTTGAAAGATGTCCCCAAAATATTCTAAGTTAGACAGTTTAGTGGGATTATCCCTGCATAGATGAACTGGATTTTGCAGAAGAAAAACACCCTATGCATCATAGTTTCAAATAGCTCTAATTTACAGCAGGGTGAACACTGAAGACTTAAAATCTGGGTTTAGCCTGTGACAGTGGCTGTGTGCTATCGATCACTGTATTCTTTCTGGAATTCACACAGGATGCTGAAGAGCAAAAAAACATTGCTCCCTTCTGGCATGACATATAGGGTGACAATTTATATACTGACCCACCTGCACGCTAAGAGCATTCTAACTGACTGGAGAAGTTCTAAAATTTATAAGAACTTACAGGAATTTATAGGAACCTACAGGAATTTATAGGAAGAACACCATCTAGCATGGAGGTTTGGCAGTGGACCTACTTGGTCCCCAAGTGCATTCTAGTCACTTCACACCTCAAGGTCAGAAAAATACGCCATGAACAGCATGTCCTCATAAGCAAGAGATGAAAGCCAACGGGTGCTAAAATAAATCTTCCAAAAGAAATTATGAGGAGACCAGTTCTGCAGCCTTACTCCAGCATGTAAACATGGCCTGATTATACTGTGGTCCTGAAGTCCATTCTCAGACAGAGCTCCATTAGAATTCACACATCAGAGAACCTAAGAGAATTCTGACTTCTGAAAGAAGCATTTCTCCCCATCATGACAGAACTGTATAGAGAAAAGCCACTGACAGTATTCAGCTTTTTCTTTCGTGAAAGCCACATGAAAACCAAACGGGCCAGCTGCAATAAAACTGTTAGTTACAAGTTTATTGCTCTTGTAGATTTAAAGCCTCAGTTTTCTACATAATGGTTTTCAGACCAGTGAAAGATAATACAGGGGCCAGCTCGAGGCTTAATGAACTCAATAGATTTATTCTCAATTTGACCACTTGCTCCAAACACCTCTTGTTCATATTTCAGATACACGCATTTTCCAAATCCCTTAAAGTTTTATGTTTTAACAAGGATACTCTGTCAACATGCAGCCCAGTATCAACACTGAGTTCCTCAACACGTTTGAGCAAAACATACACTAGATAACAACACAGTCTCCTAATCTCCCAGAAGGGCATTGAAAGCCCAGGACATAAACAAGGGAAAAAAAAATCACATAAAGACATCATTTATTTACTTACTATCAACCTTAAAGATGTTATGGGAAGGAAGGTAACATTTCTCAGGCAGATGAGTAATAACTGAAGTCAGCCAGTCCTACCAAGAGATATCTATTTGAAGAAGAGGACGGAAAAGCCCTCAGCAGGAAAGTCAAAGCATTTCCTAATCAAACATACTGATGGACAACCTTATGTGGTGAGTACTTTTCAGGGCTATTTCAATCAATTTCTCCTTGGATTTTGGTGTCCCATACATTCACAACTGTTCTTTGTTTTATCTGGCTGGTTTAGCTTGGAGCGTTGGAATAAAACATCTAACTATAGCATAATTTGCAACTGCAAAGTCAAGCATTAGTATAATCCATGTAAACCCATGTATTCTACCTTACAAGGAAAAGACCACAGAAATTCAATTTAATGCAACTGAAGCCTCCAATGATTAAACTCACAAAGATATTCGTTAGATTCAATGGACCAGCGTTCTCAGCAATGTCTGTAAATTAACTTTTACATCAAATATATGGGGACATGAAAATTATAAAAAAGAAGGCTGGCAGTATTATTAGATTCTACTAAACTATTAACTGCCAGATTTCTTAAGTAGAAGAAACAAAGTTTAGGTACAAATTTCCTGCTACAAGGAGCAGTCAATGCTTATTACGCTCAGTGCAATGGCATCTACAGGATCTGAAAATTAGAAAATGAAAAAAAAGGAGTTTCATTATCCTTACCACCTTGAGAAATTCCTCCATTTTATCTAATACCACAGTATCTCAGAATAATAAAAAGCCTGAAGTTTTTGCTTACTACATCCTTCAAGCCATATCATCTGTTTTGCCATAGACCATTTTGTAGAACTAAAAAAAACACGACTTTGTTTCTCTTCTCTCTCATTTTAATACAGACTAAGTTGCAATGTTTTCCTTGCACACCTTTGAGTTTCCCTCTACTGGTAGTCCCAAAATGCTGCATATGCATTTGAAAATAACCTGTTTGCTCCAGGCCATGAAATAGAAAGATAAAAGTGTAAGGCTGTCAGCATACTTAAGGCTGGTTACAACTTAATGTACCATTCATTAATTCCTACAACCACATTAAGATTAAGTATCAGACCTCTTTAAACCCTACACAAGAAGAGTTGAGAGGTTGGTCACAGTGTGTGATTAAGCTAAATTAAAGACCCAAAATGCATTCTACATAATATGCTACTGTATACATTCACCCCCAGTCAATTACATGTTTATTATGGTATCTCTGACAAGCTAAATTAACAATAAATTAATGTCTAAGTTGTAATTTCACTTTTAACAATAATATAATATAACTAAGCCTTAAATATCTGCATGCAACTATTCAGCTACAGACGTAAGTGAAGGTAATGGAGTCAAAAACTGCAGACTAATTGCCTCAGATGAAGGCTTATTATCTCTCCAATTTCAAGCTCAGGAGCAGTTAAGCAGTAATATAAACTACTTTAGTCAAAGCATTGTGAATCTTTATATTAAATTTACTTTTATTTTTATCTCTTAATTTTTATAAACAATAAAAGCAACAGGTATTTGTTTTCAGACTGGCAAAGGTAAGGATGTAAGCTGAAGGGTTAAAAAATCCCAAGCAACCAAAAGTTCAGCCTTCAGATTTGCTTGTTTTTACTATTTCACTCCAACTCTTCCTCTTCCCCTTTCTAATGGGTTTTTGCATGATTATTTCATGTGTAAGCTCAGCTTAAGTCTTCTCATGCAAGTGCTTCAGCCTGCCTCATCCTCCTTTCCATGAGAGATAATCAGGGCTTCATTCCCCACTCAGCTTAGACTTGTGTATTCACACCTGTAAAAGCAGATGCAATGAGGGCACAAGGCTTTCCCACACAGGGATGGTGGCAGGGTGTATGTCCACCAAAGAGCTGTAAGGTACACACCAAGTTTGAGGCAGCAGCAGGGAGACGATGTCTAGACACTCCTGCTGCCTTGACGATTCACCAGAATCCCATCGACTAACTCTCTCCATCCCAGCACAAGGCAATTGTAACGAAACTAGTCTATCTTCTACACAAAATCACCTGTAATTCAGCTTTTTTAAGGTGATCACAGAGACAGGGAAATGCTTTCCAACAGTACTCCTCACTCATATGGATGCAGGGAGGTTGCCCCATCCTTTCACCATCCTTTTCCACCACGGCCGCTGGGCCTGGAGGCACAGCCACAATGCCAGAACTGCAGGGCTATTTAAGACGACAAGATCCCCAAACAGAGTCCCTGCCACACCTCCGTGGCCAGATGTTGTCCAGCAAATGCTTCCCTCAAGGAAGGCACATAAACAGTTACCAGCGTGTTACAGGATGGAGATACTGAGACTGCCCAAGGCCACAACATGAATGCCCAGCAAATCCCGTGCTGAGATCCTCCACTGAATGTGTTCCTGGGAATGACAAGTGTCATTGTTGTTCTGTACAACTTGGCTGCTGTATAGAGGACCATCACCCTAATCATAACCTTGTACAATATGGTCATAGCTAATTTTCCTTCTTTCACTGCCTCCCTGCTCCTTCCTGTGGGATGGGAAAGGGTGCTGCCATGTGTCCTCTGCCTCATTATGAACCAGCTGCCCACCTGCAGCTTCTTTTTCCTCCACAAGCTTCTTTCACCACCAAATCCAGTCATACTTCTGCTGTAATTCCCATAACTCCTCCAGATAGTTAATAGGTACTCTTCAGCTTACTCATCTTCTTCTCTCTCATTTTCCTTGATCTGTGGAGCATTTTCACCAATGGTGGTGGGAAGTAGCCACGTCCTCCTCATTTCCATTACGCTTAAGAGCTGTCTCCACAACTTCCACAATTATTGTCAGGGCCTTCTCTCTACAAGTACCAGGCACTGGGCTTGGCTCATAGCCTCATCCTGACTTTCAGGAAGATGCTCTCCATCAACCTCCTGGGTCCCAAACTTCAGCGTCTGCTTTCCATTTCTGAAAGGTTTTGGTTTTACCTTTGACCACACATATCCCTGGCTCATCATCCCCACATTTACTTTTCCATTTCATGTCTATGGCTCCTAATTACACTGCAGTATTCCTATTGCAAAAAACTGAATTACCCCTTCTCGGAAAAGGTCCTTCTGCATTATGCAACAGAGAGCTGAAAGATGTATCTCTGTCTTACCATGAATTCTAAAATTGCTTCAAGTTCCCAAAATCATAGAATCAGATACAACCCCAAAATTCTATGCATTCTCTCTCTCTCATTTGCAAGTTCGCTTATAACTATCTGAAGTCCTGCCAGGATTTACCTTTATCTTGATCTTTTTCTGCTGAAATTCTTATTTATATCTAAGTCTTCAGAATGAGTTCTAACTTTCAGGTTTTCTCCTATGACCCCTTCCCTACATTCTGTAAATGTCAAGGAGTACATCTCTCTGATATCTCAGGTACTTACTTGTGCAGCCTGAGTTACGATGGTATCTCAGAACCTCATATTTCATGTACTTACCCTTTTTGGTTGGGTGGGTTTTTTTTTTTCAATTTAAGGTGGACTGCCTCAGGAGAAGAGAAGTTGCTGACTGCCACTGAGGACCTTTGTCTAACACATGCTCAAAGCCACAACAGAAGGCTGCAGCACAAGAAGCACTAAGTTCCATGCTCCAGCCACTGAACCATCACGGAAAGCCACTTGATAATCCCACTCAAACTTCGCTCTTAAATTACAAATTGATACTAACTCACCCTTTCATTCTTGATCACCTTCATCGATTTCAAATACAGGTCCCTCTCCGAATTTCTGTTTAATGAAGGTTTTGCAAAGCTGATCAATGTACTCCTCTCACATGTGAAGTCAGTTCTTCTCCACATCTGCAGCAGCCCTTTGGAGGAGGAGTGCTCTCAGCTTTCCTGTCCTGTTGCTGCTGGTACTCTCCTTTCTCTGAATCTATTTCACTTACTTAAATCCCACTTAAAAATCACAGAAGGAAGGACAGAAGGACAAAAGAAAGGATGAAAGGAAGGAAAAAAGAAAGGACAAAAGAACAAAATACCTGAACACAAAACATACAGAACAAACTATGTAAATAATGGATATTACCCTACATAATTTAAAAAGTGCTACCTTCTCCCACGTCATCCAAAGTGACCGCGATTCACCACAACTTAATGCATGATAAAGATCATAAAGAAGCAGTATTAAAGGCATAAGAACTAAAAGCAGGTAAAAACCACTGTTCATGAAATGACTGTAGTAATGCATAGCACTGCTAATGGACCACAGCTGGAATGGGGCATCAGATGCTCTAAGATAAGACTTAACAAAAAAAAAATCTAAGAAGATTTTCTTCTTGTGGAGTTCAAGCACAGTCTCATGACCCCTAGATAACTGGTCAACCTCAGAGACAAATTATTCTGCCTTGATCCAACAGCAAATGAAAGACTTAATGAGAAAGACTGCAACACAAGGTACCTCAGCCAGGAATGGAGGGAGCAGCAGTCAAACAACACTGTCCCAAGGTCAAGTGGCAGAGCACATCCCACTTGACCTGTCAAGGTATAGCCAGAGTGTAAAGCATACACCATCTCAAGCAGCATCCTATGGAAGTGTACCAGCTCTTAGAAGCTGTGTGCTTAGAAGATCACCAACCATAATGCAGTCTTGACATATCTGAGGTCTTCCAGAAGTGCTTCCATTTCAGTACTGAACACCAAAAAACCTTTCCTACAGTCTTTTCCTTTTGAGACTTCAGTTTTATGCCAACCATGCTGCTTTCCATCTCTGTCTCCCCCTCCCCATTGCTTAACTGCCTGAATTCCTCACAGCAGATTACCAGCTTGAAAAGACTGCCAGTTTGATGCAATTTCATGTTCTTGAATACAGTGTTCTCAGGAGCACCCTTATGAAAATTTAATCTCTTGAGAAATAGATCTGATACCGTTAACAGAATGAAACACAAATGTTCTCTATGACTTCCTGGAGAAAGCCTGTGTTGGGTCTACAATAAGATACATCATTTACAGAGCTGTTATAAAGAAAAAAAAAAGAGTATTGTCTCATATCAACAAATTTATTTTCTAAAAACTATGCACTTGAACAACTAACACTAAACAGTTCCTAACTAAGCCTAAAAAACCACAACCCTTAGTCTTCTATGGAAGTCAGAGTCAGGTTTCTCCTCTTTGGCAGATGCCTTCCAAAAGCAGACCTTGCTCCCTGATTTCTGCACAGCTATAATTATTAGAGCCAGAATACTGCAGCCAGTCAGCAAGAGCGAGGGCTTTTCACAAGCAGAGACTTACCTTTGGGATATGACAGTTTTCAACTCCAGCCACGAACACAGGAGCTCTGCTATCACAAGTCACTGAGATAATATGCTAAATTAGCTCATTTCCTGGGAGACTCACTCCCACCTGTTCAACAGCTCCAGGCCAAACACTCTTCAGCCCACTGTTGAATCTGGGTACTGCAAAGGTGCTCCTCAATTCCTCTGCATGGATTTTATGCCACTGGGGTGCTGCAGTGGGGAGTCCAACTGTGCCAGCTAATGGCACTGTAAATCAGGGCTTTCTTGTAACATTTTCATGGCTCAGTCTGCTCCTGAACATAAAGTTATGATGTGTAATCTCAAACCTTGCTAAGAAAACATAGAGGATTCAGTAGTGGCTCTTTGTGGTCAGGCACACACCAGGGATGGTATTGACAAATAAAAGGGGAAAGTCCTTTCCCTATTTTGACAAATCAAATTCACAACTTATAATATGTATCTGAACCTGCTGTACCGGGTATTGGTCACGTGATGTAAGGAGGCTGTAGTGTCACACAGGATCAGGACTGTTGCAGTCTTTCAGGCAAAGCATGTTGAACTAACCAAAGCACCCAGGGCTGACAATTTGCTGGACAGCACTCAGCTGAGCTCAGCAAATGGAGAATGATTTTAAGTCACACTCCATAGAAAAAAACATAAATGAATATTTAAAGATATCTCCAGGTATAGGAACATAGCTCACATGAAGGTAAATTTATTTAACTCTGTCTCCCTTTCCTGCTAAAGACATGTGGGGCACATCTGCTATTTTTGTTCAATTCAGAACCGCATGACTAACCAAATCTCTCAGTTGTACCAATATACCATGCTTTAACACACATTTGATAGTGGCATCAGAGTGCACAAACCGGCTTGCTTTTGGGTGAAGCTAAATGAGAAGATGCTGTTCAACCACTAATGGCCATTTACACCAGTCTGGAACTAGCTTGAAATAACCCCCTGTCCAAAATGTGTACTTGGGACCCCAGTAGCATCTGTTTCACCCTCATGGGATGGATCCACACTACCTCCCAATGCAAGCACAGCCATATTTTTTAGTTTAACTGCTCTGGGAATTAAGTAACAGCTCACAATGGTTGAGGATAGTCATGACCTTGAAGGAAGACAGCAGGGCACATGGGGATTGACATCCCTTGCTACAGGTATCCCAGAATCACCTGGATTATAATTATCCAGGGAAAGAGTCTTCATAATGCACCTAAAGTACACAAATTTACTCAAACAGAGGCACATTTCAGCATAGTATATTAGATACTGCAACTGTACTTACTCTTCAATATACTAAGGCTATTTCTGTGAAGTACAGAGTGGCAAGGGAACATTAGGAGTATGAAATATTAATCCTTCCATCATGTTATTCCTAAGTCTGGCCTAGGTTTTCCAAGTTAAATGTGTTATCTCTCCACTTGAAGACACCTGTTATTTGGAATTCCATCTGTTCTGTAAATTCAAAATTGATTACCTTAATGACAGCTAATAGGCAGAACTGTTCTATTGATCCGACTCCACTCCTCCACGGAGCCCACTTCAACAAAAGGCAGCCCTCAAGCTCTTTTGCCTCCTTACTTAAATTTTGGTCTTTTACATGGAGCTGCATGCAAACGATCATTAACAACCTTGTCTAGGACATGGGCACATTTCAGAGCAGGATCTCACTCACTGGAAGTCTATGACGGTTCTTCTCTATACAGTAAAAGAAATAGGAACAATCGTTTATTCTGAGTGTTCAAATATCCAATTAACAATCAACCCTTTAAATATGTTTTATAAAAGGTATTCTTTGAGAATCTGTGATCCTGTTATCCTTGATATGCTGACTCATTTTTTCAAATACTTAAAAGTCTCATTTTAACATTATGCCTATTACTACATTTTCATAAAAACCCAGCCTCGTTATTTTTATGTATGACTGTAGAGCTATTTGCATTCCCCAATGCCATTAAAAGTAGCAAGAATTGGGCTAAACTAAGATAACAAATTTACAGGCACATGTTAAGACACAAGAATCTTCAGCCAGTGTAAATTATCAAACATTGACCCAGTCAGTACTTGACCTGTTGTTATTTTCTTCTCCTTTTTTAATAGAAAAGTGGCTTTAATGGTATATTCACACATGCAGCTAACAATCCCCAAGAGAGTGAACAAGATTCACGAGTCGTCTTGAGCCAGATCCCAAGTCTGCTAGTGTCTGCAGGCTTTTCTACAGACTTCTGAGCACTGGGTCTAGCAGAAAGCCAGCTGTAATCATTGTACTCTGCACGGTATCAACTCCGACCATTTGAACAAGAAACCATAGCTGCGTCAAAATCACCTAAGCATACAGAGGCAACCACGTTCAACTTACATCTTGATCAAACAATCACAACTTGACAGTAAGAGAACAGTATTAAGGATCACTTACAGAATATTTTCTGTACATGATGCCCAAAAGACTTGAAGTTCAGAATCATGAAACAGATAAGCAAGGAGATAAATGATTAAAATTCTGAATAGTTTAACCGACATGGAGGTGAGCAGCATTGCTTATCAGAAAGAAACTGCATAGAAACATTTTTAATTAACAAAGGGAAGAAAGGGATGTTTATTGCCTGGCTTCACAGAGGTAAGGCAGTGCATTGCTTATTTCCACATCCCAATAATTTTCTAATTATTATAATTTTTGTAAATGCAAGACAGAACATGCTTTCATTTGCATATAGAAACATGGGTCTGAATTAGATTTTTAAACTTATGCCCGCAAAGCTTCTGCAGATGTTTTCAAACTTTCCCCACCCCGTTCCTGCAGTCTTTTTGTGCCCAGCTTCTGTTTGGGTTAGCGTGGTAGGACACAGCGTAGCCTTAAGCCAACTGTGTTACTTGCCTGTCCCTGGATCCAAGGGATGTCACAGCAAAGAATACAGAAAAGGGACGGTCACAGTCTCTTACGACAGCCGCAGCTGCTTCTGAAAAAGACTCAGTCCTTTACAGACAGACTAGCACTTTGCCTTCAATTTTCTCCCAGTTACAATTTTCAGTTTCTTGATCAGTTTTAAGCAAGGAAAAAAACTAAGCAATTCTTGATATGCACTAGCCTGGAAATAGAATTTCAGCTGGAAATAGAATTTGGATAGAGCCTTTCTTCAGTTATGGATTCTTTTAAATCAAATAAGAGTTTAGATCTGAGTTTGGTGTTAAAAGTGCACTCAAATCAATGGACACAGACTGGATCTGACACCCCACTGCTAAGCCATTTTACCAATGTGTATTGTGAAAACAAAAAAAAAAAATTATGGGAGTGAGCAAAGTTGCTTACATGCTCAAATATTAATATTCATCAAGATCATTGATATTTATATATGCCTGATACTTCTATTTCATGCTCACACTAGGGCAGAGCTGAGAGAGCATGTACTTTCAGAATATTTAAACGTACCATATGGGTATAATTGCTACTCAATCAGTTATAGAATATATTCAATCAAGACTCTCTGTAATACTTAAGGCCTATTCTGGGCATTTTATACTTCATAAGGGAAGAGAGAAGTAGCCAAGACACGGCATGCCAGTAGCAAGCTGGCATTAGGCAGGTAACACTACTTGAAACAAAAACACTGCTCCTCTCTAAAAGGCAACCGACTTACACTTCTTGACTTATAAAACCGCGACACTTGTACACAGCTCTAAGAAGGAGGAGGGGACAGCCCCACAGCTCTTTTTGTTCAGAAAAGGCACTTCTACGTAAACCCTTGCCCTGCCTCCCAGAAACACAGCTAGACTATTTTAAACTGCAGCAAACAGTGACAAAAATGCATATTCCAAAAGCAATGGACAGAGAAGCAGAGGAGCCTGACAGATGTAAGGATAGATGAAGGCACAGTTTCTTTATCCTCAGTATCAAAGTTATTTTCTTCTTGTTTTAACTGAACCCCTGAGCCTGTTTTGGCCATTAGTAAAACGCCACCCAGAAAATGCAGATTATATGATGCTATTTGCAGTGCCTTCCCATGCTTTTCCCTTCCCCAGTTCCCTAAAAAAAAGCACCAAGAAAAAAAAAAAACCAAGAGCAATAACACGCAAGGCTCTCAGCCTATCAAGCCAGGAAGAACTATTTTAAGAATTAATTTGTGCCCTGAGAGATCTGTTTAAATTATCCTCCTGTGCTGCCCTAACAAAAGATTAAAGCGGTGAACTTCCAATGTCTTAAGGAGACGACAAAAAAATGAAGAACTGGAGCGTACGGGCTCCTCCACGGTCCCCCCAGGCACGGGGCCGGGCGCGGGGAGGGGAAGCTGGTGCGAGGAGGATGGAGCTGCTGATCTGCTGGTGTGCCAGGAGCCAGCGAACCTTTGCCATCCTCAGCTGGGGCTCAGAGATCGCAACCAGACTCCCTTATGCCACCACTTCTTAACTACGCCTATCCTTTACAGCTGAGGGTATGTCCCTTTCTTCTGCCACTCGCTGCTTTTTTGACAGGGAAAGTTTTGACTTCATTTTGTCCTGATAAGTGCAGTCACATAGGAATACCCTCTAAAATACAGGCATGACAGAGAAAATTAAGTCCTCAACTTTCTACCTCTATAGAAACACAAACAGCACCTACCAAGAGAAAGAAAATTAATCAAGTTCAGCTCTGGTGTGAGCACTGCAATTTTCCCCAAAGTCAATGGGAGTTATACCTACTTAGAGCTGCTTTTTGCCTCCCCCCCTCCATCAGTGCTTGCACAGACACAGCCTGAGCACACGCTGTACTCTGAAGTGTCCCTCCAAGAAAATGTCAGACAAAAAAAAAAAATAATCCATGAAAGTCCACGACAAAGTAAGAAGCTGAAACCCACTTTTGCAATTTTATATCCACCTGCAAAGGGGCTGATAAAAAGCTTTACCCCCTTCCTTCAGCGAGAAGGGGCCTCCATCCCAACATGCTGCCCCCCCCACACACATAAGGAACAAGTTACAGAACAAACCTCTATAGCCTTCAGCAAGAGGTACAGGCTGTTAAAAATAGCACAATTTCAGCTTCCCCCCCTCCAGCCTCCGCACACACCGAGAAAGCAGACCTTGAACCCAGCTACACAGTACTTTCCTCCTGCCACTGACTGGTGACTCAGTTGACAATTTTAGGAATGCACACCAAGATGATTTTTAAAAAATAATAATCATACAAGAAACACAGAGCTATAAAATGCAAATCTGTATTTGTTTGAAATTGAGGAAAATAAGCATTACCTGTTCTTGTTGTTGGGCTTGTTTCCCTGATGCATTTTGCTCCTTGGCTGTAGTCATGCTCACCTATTTGTGCCCACTGCGGTGGGAAACAGGATTTTACTCTGTGTGTGTGTGTGTGTCAGCTTGTCTGTGTGTGTTCAGACATACACACGCGCACACACACACAAAGACTAAAGGGATAAGGATGAGTAACTAGTCCATCACTTAATCACCAGCTGAGAAATTTCCCACCCCCACAAAAAGAAATAAATAAAAATGCAATGTAAAAAAGCACTAGTCTAGCTGTCTTCCCCCTTGAGCCTCTAAAATAAAAGCAGAAGCAGGAGCAGAGAGAATGATGCTGTGGGGGCTTCTTCAATTAGCAACAGCCTCTGCAATCGTCACAGAAACAATGATAACTGCTTGGCAACCAGCAACTGGCAGCTCGGAGCCGGGAGGCAGCGATGTGGTCCTCGCTCCCCACCTCCACCAGCCCGCGCGTTGCGCATGCACCGGCCGCCTCGTAGCACAATGTGCTGCTGGCGGGCGATGTGCAGAGCCAGAGCTCGGCAGTCATCTCCCCTCCCGCAGCTGGGGTGGAAGGGGCCGCAGGCACCCAGTGCTCAGGAATTAATTCCCTCATTCCCTGCGACGCCAGCGACGGGAGTCCTGCGGATGCAGAGTTTCTGGCAGATGGGCTCCTGTCTTCTCCCAACTTGCGGAGGTTTCAGTGCCCTGGCAGTCCCTGGCTATGAAGGAAAGCTGTGCCAGGGGCAGCCTCAGCCGGGGCAGCTTTGGAGAACGCAGTGTGGGGAAGCAGGTTCCCACCGACGGGATGCAGACAGCACCAGTGCTCCCTGGGGAGCTGCTTGCCTCGCTGTCAAAGGGTGGCAGGTTCAAGGGGGTAAAACATGCCCCCCAGCCTCCCCCGGCCCTCTCCATGTCCCTGATGTGACAGGGGCCACTTTGCATTTCAGTCGTCGTGGCCATCTCCTGCACGCTTGCGGCTTCCGTGCAGGTCACGCTGCAGGGAGACACGCCAGCGTGCGCTGCCCGCTCCCCTCCACGCCGCGCAGCGCGCTCCCCACGGACTCCCTGCCATATCGGAGATCTCTCCAACACAGCGGAGCTGTCAAACAAGCCTTCGCAGCCCGCTCGCCCGCCCCGCTGTCAGCACGGGGCGACACGGTGTGCTCCTGAGCATGAGGCAAGTACTGCTCTCCAGCAACCCTCAGGGGACCTTACACAGCTGGACAAGACTTAGAGCAGCATGAAGGTGGTTCAATATTTGCTCGGGACTGGTGCAAACCCTAGCTCACCTCAACATAAGGCAACATGAAACTGCCATGTTGCTGCTTTTCCCCTCCTCACCTCCTTCCCAGAGCACCCGATGTACTGGGCTGGATGAAGCCCAGAGCTCACCTCTGTGCTGTAGCACTGTAGAAGAGCTAAATGTTTTCTCATTCACACGATAGTGGCATCTCTGCTGAGTCTGCGGGAAAGGGAACATCAGAGTATTTATCTGACAAGGAAGTGATTATGCCCATTTGATCCCCAACTTTACAGCACAGGTTTACTATACAAGGTCACGTTCACCAAGAACACGCCTCTGCTGGAGGCAATCTCTCCTTACACCCGGGATAAATTTGATCCTTGGTTCAGGGAGAGGTCAACAGCAGGCCAAGTTTTCCTAGAGATTATCTACTAGGCACCAGTCAGACCTTCTAAGCATTTCTGCATTTTCACCATTATGTATCACATCACTTCATAGAAACTATGACATAAAAGATCTGCAACACAGAATCGTGCTGGTAGGAAACTGGACAACCTTGCCTGGTCCCAGGTGCCAGGATCCAGGCAACAGCTCATTAAAAGAAAAGTGAAGAGCACCTCTCTAACAAGAAGCAACAATTTACATTTAAATCTAACAGCCTGTGTCAACCTCTTGCTGCGTTATACTATGACACAGCCCCAGCTTACATTGCAGTTTCATCTCTTTAGTCCCAATAGTTTTAGTCACAATATTTTTAGATGTTTATAGCGAGTTTATTCTTGCTCATACATTTCTCCCCAGCCATCAGAGCGGAATTGCTTTCAAGGTCTTGTATAAGTGGATCAGTTTGAATCTTCCAGTTGGCTTGGTCTATTTTTCTACCTGTTGTGAGTAGTAATGAAGGCCTGCTTTACTCCACACTTCTGCGATTTTTCTTTCCAAGAGGGATTCAAACTACACAGAATTGTATTTTTTGTTTTTTACTTCCTTAGAGTATATGCTGGAAATTTCTGCAAAACAGATCCCTTTCAAAATATAGACCATTCACTGTGTCCCTGATCCCAGTGCTTACACAGGCAGTCACTGAACTTAACTGCACTGTTATTGAAAATAAATCTACGTGTACCGGTCTATTTACCCTTGCATCCCCTCCCACGCATATTCAGTTCTTTCACAGTTAACAATTTAAAACACACAG
Organism: Phalacrocorax carbo; assembly: GCF_963921805.1. Lineage (NCBI taxonomy): Eukaryota > Metazoa > Chordata > Aves > Suliformes > Phalacrocoracidae > Phalacrocorax > Phalacrocorax carbo. The sequence continues at coordinate 159,511,417 of NC_087514.1, forward strand.
ATGTCACTAGTTTTCTGGAAATGGCCCCTCTTCCTTACAATGTAGATTTTTTCCAATAAGCTTGTTGTTGGACAGATAAGAAGTTAATTTTGCTAATTAGTCCAGCAGTTAACGATGCAAACGCACAGTTTAGCCTCATTACATAGGTGCATTACAACGCTGACCGTTTTCACTGCAAATCCCAATGTTTTGGCACCGTTACCCTGATGTAATTGAAATGCCCGGTGGTAACCCTCTGTCACCCCTGGCATGTGCGGGGGGTTTCATCCCCTCAGACGGCCATGAGCTCACGCTCACTGCCAGGAGGACATAGAAACGGGACAGCCACATCCTCCAGCTCTCTGCCACCATCCTTCCTTGACCAAAGGGGTTCAGAGGCTGCCAAACACCTCCTGGGAGATGCTAGAGGAGGAAGCAGTGGCCATTGCCATTCAGAAATACTCATTACTAAGAGGCACAGAATAATCTGCTCACTTATTAGCAGGCCGAGGCCATCCATCCTGACCTCTGTGCTATGTTAGTGCACCAACGTTATTGTTTGGCTGAGTCATCACTTATGAAAGATTAATATAGCCCTATCACAGGACAAGAACCAGTATCTGCTACCCCAGCACATGCCCAGGCAGAAGGATTTATAGAGACAGCCCCATTTAGGGCATTGCAGGAGGCACTGGCAGATAAGGATCCTGGGAATATGACCTTTCCCATCTATCCCACCCCACAGCATCCCAGCTCATCTCAGGGATACAGGCAGCACATTGTTCCTCCCTGCCAGGTTTGAAGTGCATCAAGCTGGTCAACCCCTACCACCCATCATTTGCAACAGGTTCATCTCCACTGGCCTCCTGGGCTACACACAGTGTCTATCTCCAGGCTTGTTCCCTGCCACACAAGCTGCACTCCCATCATGAGCACCCTCCAATAATCCCATGGATTACACAGTATACAGCACGCCACCACTGGGGCAGCTCAGGAGTACCGCTGTGAGCACAGATAGCTCTCCCTGTTAACCAAGATGCCTGTTCAAAATGCCAACGACAACCATGTGAATGGCAGCCCCACACATCACGTCAATTAGCTCCTTTATCACTGTGGCAGGACAGACAGCCGTTTCCCTCCCACTGGGAGAGGAACCGGTGACAGGTGGAAGGAAATGTCCCCAGCTTCTCAACTCATCTTCACCCAGAGTGCTTGTTTCAACAAAATCATGCAGCGCTGCAGTAAGACAGATGATTTTTAATTACCTTGTAACAAATTAGTCACACATGTCTTAGTGCCTTTCCTGTTAGAAGGGAAGTGCTTCATTCTCCTGAGACTGGCAGGACTGTTGTCTGAGATAATTCTCAATATGCTCCTAGGAGATCTTGGAGACCATCTCTACCACCACCAGAAAGCAATCTCATGATCAAAGATTATTGCAAACCTTGCATGTTGAAAATAGAAATCAAGGCTGCAATAGCTCTGGAAGACAAGTTGGACTAAAACCTTAAAAAGTCATCTCTGTGAAGACCTGTGAGCTCTTAGGAGCTAAAGCACAACAACCATTGTTTATGACCACGCATTACAGCAATGCATGCTAGGGAAGGAAGCAGTTTGTTATTGCACCCAAATGTTTTTAAGCAGATCAGTTCACTAAGACCATCCTTGATCCTGCCCCTCCATGTAGGTGGAGGTCTCTGCTGTCCATGGATGCAGAGCAGCCCCTTCATGGGAAGCAGCAATGGGCTGTCAGTAGTCAGTGCAGAGCATTCCCATCCCGAGTGTTACAGAGGCCAGATCCAACAGCAGCCTGTGCTTGCGGGGAGCCCTCCAGCTGCACACGTCTGTTCAAGGGAGTATAGGCTAAGCAAGGGCAGTAATAAGCCTGCAAGCAGCAGCGGGTATAGTTATTGGATGCAGAACCCTTCTGCTTCTTTGAAGCCTGAGGTTCTGGCTGTACCACTCTGGGCTATTTATTCCCCCTTCATTACCACATCAAGGTAATGATGTGGTGGGCAGAATGGGTAAAAATGAATTCTACTTGACTAACTATACTTTAGCACAGTCTACTAATGTTCTCCCCTCTCCAGATAAAGACCAGATCCCATGGAGAGTTACATATCTGAAATTTTTAGTGGGTCTAAGCCATTAGTAGCTGGGGTGCAGTAATGTAATACCTCCAGCAGAACACACCACATGATCTGCTTTTGTACAGCCGGTCCCTCTGAGCTTCACACTCACTACCAGTTCCCATTGGTTTTGCTGGTTTGCTTTCAGTTCAGGGAGGACACATGGCCCAGGAAAGCATGTACTCTGGCAAGCTGTGACAACAGAAAATCCTTCTCAGAGGTAGGTTACAAAGGAAAAGTCCTAAGGGCTACAGTTTTTAAGATACAGTATTATGGAGGTAGTAGATGTTAAGTAAGATAACTCGGGAAGAGACACAGTCTGCCAGCACAGACATCTGCAGTAAGAAAGATGAGGTGAGCTTGTGTAAATGTTGTAGCCATGGATTTTAGTATTCAGTCATTTGAAAGGTGGCTGATGTAGCTTGGATCAAAACAGGCCCACAGGATACAAGTATGCATCGGTGCTGCTTTCCAGTGGGGGGACAGCAGGGTGAGGACATGAGGCTGACAGCTCCCTGCAGCTCCTGCAGCAACTACCTGAGAAGATTGTCTATCTGACCCATGAAGATCATGGGCATAATCCCAAAGGGGTAAATCCATTTAATCTCCAAGACTGATTTAATATATTTGCAGCTGCCTTATTGCCCCACCATTCCAGCTTTCCTAGAGAACTTCAAAGAGTGAGGAACAAGAGGGAAGGGTCTGTACAAGGCAGGCTATCCGTGACATCATCATGGTCCCGCAGATGTGCCAAGGCATGCTGATGTCCAGGTCACTCTCCCTAGCCCCAGTGCCGACATGCCATCCACACAAAAGGCAACAGCACAGCCCCTCTTTATTCTGGGCCTCTATGGCCCAGGTGCAGCGAGTCAGAGGGATCTGTGATCCTCCAGTGCAGATCCTGCTGGATCCCCCTCCTCATATAGGGGTTGCCACAGCAGAACAAAGAGCTGTAAAACCATGAAAGCTGCATGGTTAAAAAATCTCTTTATGGGAGTTTATGCCTTTAGATGCTGCAAAAGCAGCCAGACATCCTGGCTGTTCATTCTGGAGGTCTCTGTTCTGTGCTCATCTGAGTACGCTTTGGAGAGGGAGAATTTAATTTTGTTTTGTTCTGAAAGCACAGTTTGTGTCCTGCCTCTCTCCAAGAATGTGACAACAGTAATATCACATTATTGCCCAGCAATGTCCCCATTCAGAGTTGGGAATTGGAAACACTTAGGTGGTAGATCAGCTGACATCAGCCCTACTCCTACAAAGGCTGCAGAGCATCTCTATTGCTTACACACCATCCCCAGCACTGCTTCTCAACCTTGATCCCTATTAGAAGACGACAAAACCACTTAATCTTCTTCCAAATTAATCCCTGTCTTTTGGGAAGAATTCTCAGCTTGTCAAAGGGCAACCCCAAAATGATTTCTTTATTAAAAAAAAAAAAAAGCTTTAGCCTATAAGGATAGCTTTATCTTGCACCAGCCCTGCTACTGTTGCCCCTCTCCAGTTGTCTCCAACATGTTGGTTTTGCCATGGGTTAGCCATGAGGGAGTCTCTATGTCCAGATGAATTTTCAGAGGTTGTCTGTGGCTTGGGGATCCATCCAGATGATTTTCCAGATTTCAAAGGTTCTCTGAATGTGCTAGAGGCAATACTAGATTATTAATATAGTTACAGATAAAAATATATCACATTTCCATTACCCATGACCAAGATCATTAAGAAAGCAATTTGGTGTGGTATTTTCATTTAACAGATCAAATCCAGTTTATTTAGTCAATACCATTAATTAGGTACTTGCATTAATATCTGTTCCTACAGGGGATACAGTTCAAAATATTCCTACCAGCTTGAGAACTCTGCTATGTGAGGCAGCAGATATGCGCAGCGGAGGACAACAGGCGCTGCAAGAACAACTTGTGGATCTGTATAACAGTCCCATGGTGCCTCTACTATTTGTGCTTTACACAAACTTCACTAAATTGGTTTTTTGTTTCTAACTTGAGCGTAAGAAGGTGGTTTAAAGTGTTTATAATACTTTTATTTGAAGCGCTGTTTCTGCTGCTTCCCGTTTCTCACTGCTGCTCTAAGTTCCAAGACCCCACAGTTCGTGGTAAACAAATAAGACAACACTGGGATGCAAGCTGTGAAGAAGTCTGCTCGCTTGTGCGCAGCTTAGAGCTGTTTCGCATCACATTTTTCTGCCTAAATTGTAGCATGACTCTGGGGGACACAGCAGGTACTTGCGCCCTTCTCACTTCTGGATTATGTATCCGCTTCGATTTGCTTCTCCCAAAGATGGAGCGTGTGTACCAATAGTCAGATTTTCCTACGTAAGTGGATTATATTTTTCAAAAGCATTACTTTTAATCCACTGTAGGGTTATTTTTTGAGTCAGCATATGTATTTTAATATATTCCAGCCTCAAAGGCACATGATTAGCAGTGCCATAGCTGTTGGCATTGTGTTATCGCTGCAAGGAATAAGGTCCGTACCGCTGGCTTTTTTCTTCCCCTCTGCCTGTTCCTGCTGGTGTGACCTTGGCAGCTGCAATGCAACAGATGCCTCTTTCTCGCTTGTTTATCTGTGCACAAGAGAGTTCTGAGGCCCCAACTTCAGTGCCAGCTGTGAATCGTTTCCAAATTGGTTTTTCAAAGTTTGCCTCCTCACAGTCTGGCTTAGTATTTCTGCTCTCCATGATCTTAGGGATCAATCTTCACTGACATTTTTTCCTCTCCTCTCTGGTCATTTCTGGGTAGCAGCTGAATCCCTTCCTCGATGATTCAGTATGGGCTCTTTTTGACTGTTATTTTAGGAGTGGAACGATTAATTTCTCTGCTTCCTACTTTTTTTTATCTTTAAACATAAGTTTTATGGAATAGCCACAATATATATATTTTAAACTCAAATATCCAGGTCAGAAAATGTGAAAGAGACAAAGAGACCACCAGTGATGGGAAAACAGAGGTAACAAAATACACCACCACCCCCCCCCCCAAATTACTGTCAAACAGAGAATCCCCATCTTCAAAGCAGCTGCAAACATACTAGGCTATTCAGCAGACTAGTGTTTGGAAAAGGGAGAGCCTCATCTTCATTTTTAGATGCAACAGTGATTTATAGGATGAATAAATGATCTGCATATAAGATGATGACTGGTTTAAATGTAAATGTTGTGAAAGACTTCTTATGTAAGCACATACAATTGCCTGAGAGATCCTCATACATAAAAGCCACAGCTGGAGCAAGTGGCTTTATAAGCATTTGTTTTATGAAGTACACTTTTCATTGCAATGGTTGTTATTTTTCATTTACTTTTATATCAGCTTTAACAAAAAAAAAAAGAAAAAAAACCTTGAACTTATAACATGATCTGTACACTTTCAATAGTGAATTTATGCAAAATACTGACACAGTTACAGCAGCTAGAGGCACATAACATACATTTATCTTAATGACGTCATGTTTAGTTGGAAGTTACACCACCGCAACCGACGAGGTCTCACAAGTGATGCAGGCATAAGGACTAAATGTCCTCAGTTTCTGAAGGTAAAACCTGACGGTTGGCTGCATCCTACGGTGTAGGCTGGGCAGGGCTGAGCTTGGCTCTACACAGTGGAGAAGATCTCCTTGGGACTGCTACCACCTGTAGCAAAGGGTGCGACCATTGGGCCCTGATGAGCGGTGACCCATTGAACACCACGATAGCCTCATGATAACGTCTGACAAATGTTCCCAAAGAACACCAAGAGGGGCCAAGCTGCCACCTGCACTAGTATTCTCACTGGATTTACTGCCTCCCCAGAATGCCTGCTGGAGCCACCGGATGGCTGTGGTGGTCACCTACTCTCCCTGCCCTCAATTACTAGGGGGGGCTGTGAGCGTTTGTGTAGTACTGTGTTTTTTCTCAAGTGTTTCTAGATCTCTCAGGATGAAATCTGTTATGGTAAAAATATGCTGCCCCATTCCTACTAGCTTTATGGTAGATAAGCTTTTCCACCAGCCCAAAATAAACTTTTCAAGAGTCTGAACATGAAAACACTGCAGAAATTTGTGTTCTCTAAAAGAGGCACAAAGGGATCCAAGGCCCTTCCTGTCTGCTCCATATCGTTATTTATGGAGAAGGCAAAACTAAAATATCTCCAGATCCCTATACTCAATTCTTCGAAGGCATAAGGAAGAGGCAGAAAACAACACTTGGGCATAGCTCTGCTTCCCTAGTTGGATGAAACAAATGGTGCAGAGATTTATGCCACTTCACTCCCTTTCCCCCTCTGTGCCTCAGCACCCCCCAGCACTCTCCTTTCTGGACTGCAGGTCCTGCAAGTACATGTACTAAAGCAGAGGACAGAGCTAAAACCTGGTACCAGTATTTTGAATGCCCTCTAGCGGAAATGCTATTTATGGAAAATGGGCCAACTGGAAAAGCCTACCCAGCACCCCGAACACAGAGGAAAAGGTAAGTCTTTAATAAAGAAAGAGAAAGAAGAGGATAAACAGAGTTGACTTATTACTAGTACTACTTCAGTAGTCTGCTTTCCTTGTGACGAAGCAAACAGAAGCCAGAACAATGCCTTGCTCTAATTTTTAAAAATTGACCAGCAGTTTTGGTGTGCCCCTTGGCACACCTTTGAGAGGTTCTGGTTTCAGTGGATGGGAAGTGCTTTTCGAAAGTGTGCTAGCACTATGTCTCTGTTTTAGCTGCCTCAGTGTGGTAACTCTTCAATTCTGAGAACACTGCACCAAACCAGACTCCCAAATCACTTGAAACCAGATGACACAGTAAAGGAAGTAGAAATGTTACTGCACGGTGTGCAAACACATACAATACACAACTGACTGAATAAAAACTTAAATAGCATAACTAATTCAAGTCGTGTAGCAGCAAGGTCCTGTTCCCATCCGTTTATTTGATCTGCTTGTAACACAAGATAATTGATGCAGAGGGGATGCATAAGATCTACACATCCTATACATCTTACTGAAATCTTCTGGAGAACAGTTAGTCTCTGAGCACAGCATAACACCTCTAAAAGGGGATAAGACATCCTTAGCATTGATAACGTTCATTAATTGCAGAGACACAGCAGGTATTCAGCAATGCCACCTCGGGCACTCAGGCAGAGCTGGAGCAAGGGCAGCTTGCACAGCGTCTGATGTGCTGCAAGCAGAGGTGGGAAAGCCCTCACATCTCTACTTGAAAAGACAAAGAGTGCCTCAACTTTGCCCCCACCTGTCCCTACTGGAAAAAGCTTTAAAAGGCTGCAACTGTCAGAGGCACAAGAGAAACAGCAGCAGAGATGGGATGTCCAAAATGTACAGGGAGCATAAAAAGTCTCTTGCCAGAGTTCCCTGTGTTTTCCTGTCTGAAATGTTTGTTCCTTTGAGGTCTAACAGCCAGGCAGGGGAAGGGTGAAGCAGTAAGAGTAAGAGGCAGTGATTTGGGTGCATGTAATTGCTCTGGAGGTCTAAGTGCTGCTGTAGGGTCCCAGGAGTGGTGAGCAGCATTCATTAAGGGACAGAGGATGTCTGCTTAACACACAGTGACTCAATAGGACTTTGAGATTGTCCCACTACAGTTTGCATGGCTTCGCTATTTTTTTTTGTGAATATGAATAAAATACATTACAGCCTCCTCCAAGCCATTACACAGATACTTACTGTGGTGTACTTAATCATTCCTTCCCCCACACAACCCAAATCAACAAATGCATCCTTTCTATAGCACTCACAGGTCAGTTTGTCTCCAATAACACAGTTTTCACTGTATTATTGTTTGATATGGTACCTGTGACCTTTCCATTTTACCATATTCTGAAGACAGTGAAGAAGAAAATGATACAAACATTTCAAGGTGGCCTACAGCTGAATAAATTAGCACGTCAGAATTATTCCATTTAAAATAAAAAAAATCTGTGGCTTCCTTTAGTTTAGAAAACAGCACAAGGATGGGAATTTGAGTTATCTGGAGAATAATAGAAAGTTCCATAACATTGCTACAGAACTACAGATCCCAGGAGCTAAAAAAAGGCTACGCAAGAACATGGTTTTTTCCCCCCAAACATAGTAACGTTAGTAAACCATGTGAAATTTGGGCCTGAGTGTGATGAAGTGTACCAGGCAAAACCATGTGCTTGTCACAAATAAGTAATGCATGTCTCAGTCATATACCTCATAGATCTATGTATGTAATTACACATGTAACGTGCCCATCATATCTATACATATAAAAATCAGATCACATGTACATCATGGATGTGATTGTCTACACATGCTGTAGTACAATAATACTGGCAAAGAAAGAAAAGCTGGGCCCACTCCTGCTTCCAGCTGTCAGCCAAGCCTTCTGTTATCCCAACCTACGGCCTAGTTACAAGAAGAGGTGCAGAAGGACTCAAAACCTGCTGGCTAAATGTCAGCAGTAGGAGGCAACAGCAGATCAATACAACGTGCTCAGAGCCGGCTTTGCTGTAAACAATGTGTTCTGGAAAGCACTGGGTCGTTGCCCAGCTCTGCTTGTGAAATATCCGCAACAGCAATGTGTTATATTTGAGAACTTTATGAAGTCTTACCCTCATACATGAACTCACACTGGAAAAAGGAAGTTGAAACACCCATCACTGCATGCTCTGTGGAGCAGAGCAGACCTTTTAAAATAAGAAGGGGCGGTCTTCATCGCACCCAAGAACACTATCAGCCTTTTATTGCAAATATTACCCAAAGACTGTCTTTTGGACATATTTTCCAGGGATAATAAGGCAGCTAGGGCCTCATATTTATTCACGGAATCGGCAATATTTTCATTTCTATTGTTCTCCTCTGTAGCTCCAAGACTTCTGCTGGGGTGGGAAGTCGCTGCAGAATGGGACATTTAGAAGCTTAAGCTGCAAGAGCCTGAAATAGTGGAAATAGAAGTTGGCCAGCCGGGGGGGGGGGGGAACATCAATTCCACCTGCCTTACAAAGCAGTCCAGGGCGCTGAATAGTTGGTTAACTACTCTTCACCTCGTGTTGTAGTTTGGTGATACTGGAACAAGCAACAGCTGCTCTGAAAGGATTAACACAAGGAGAAAGATAACAGATAGGTGGGAAAAGTATAGACTTTCATGCTTGCCTGTAAATCTGAGCTCAGGGTGAAAGGAAAACTATTGTACAAAGCTTTAACGGACAGGATTCTTCAGCAGTACTTCACCTGACCGCTTCACTCCTTCCATGGAGTGAAAATTCTAACCAACGGATCAGGCTTTTAATTATGTCCAGAAATGAAGTCAAGAGACAAGCTTTCCAAAACCGATTAATCTATTTTGACCGGTCTTTTTCCCTTCATAGATGCCAGAGACAGGCTGCATGTGATTAAAAGTTACAAAAATAGCAAAGTAGACCGCTGTAGTCTTGAAAGGATGCTTTGATTTGGTATTTTGTTCAAACTGATTTCACTTCAGATAGTATTGGCAGCAGAATGACATACACCTGATTCAATAGTTCATCTTACCAGTTCGTCTTACTCAGCGGCCTGAGTTGTTGGTTTACCCATGTGGTACTTGTAAAGGCAAATAAATATTTATAGTCCATCCAGCATTACATTTTAATGCTTTCTTATCAACTGGTCCATGAGGATGACATGAATTATAATAAAAATTAATTCCTTTGTATCTCATTGCTAAATAAACTCTGCAGTATCCTTTTCTTTGGTACCGATATATTCTTTAGCAACACAGAGGATTCAAGCGGTTCCATTAGAGAAACCTTTTTCAAAGATTTAATTTTCTCCCCAATAAGAGAATGGCATGTTAACAGAAGTTAATACAAACACAGATGGTAGAATAAATCCTTATGAGACATGAAGGCCTTTGCTGAAAGAGTGGAGCCCACACTGCGTTGTGGAGCATGGTACCAGAACGCTTTTTCACTTTGGCTTCCCTTCTGTGAGGAAAAGGGGGTAGTCAGTTTACCTGGGACAAATCCTTTTCTGGAAGACAGAAACGTAAGTGTATTAACCAGATTTTGCACTGTAAATAAGGTTTAAATTTCTATAATCAAAGATACTTGATCGCTTTAGAAGGCTGATAGAGCTTCCATCCTGGCAAAATCCTATGCATCTTCTTCTCCCAGGCACTAAAGCTCCTTGACATTACTCTGGCTCTGTAAAGTGGCTATAAGTGGCTGTAAGTGCAATGCACATCAATTTTAAAGCCTCCTTACACAGTCACAGAAGTGCAATGCAGACACAGTATAAATGAAAATCCAATTTTGTGCGCTGAAGTCACAACCAAAAAGTGTCTGTTCATAAAATAGTTCTGTAATACAGTTGCGTGCAATCAATATAGTCAACATATTAGGAATTCATTGTAATGAAACTAAATGAAAAATAAACTTTTTTGTAAAAAATGATTTGTATTACAGCAGCGCCCAGGAGCTGCACAGCCCAGGGTTCCCTATGCTTTGGGTGGAGATGTTTCAACAGAACTGACCCTGCTGAAAATAACTTACAATCCCAAGAAGAACCTGCCCAGCACACTGCTGTCTATTTCTAAAGACACCATTTTTACTATTAGTGAGTTTCTCTGTCCACACAGGACAGAGATTTCATCTTCCAGTACTCCCTTCTGAGGCACCCTGTTAAAAGACTCTGTGTGCAGCATGGCAGCTAACCCCACCCTTCCACAGACTGCTTCAAAGTACCCTTCCTAGATACACAAAGCTCGAATGGTTCACATCATTATTCAATACCTTTCCTTCCTGTTACGTTTCCATTTGGGTTCAGTAAGGTGCAGTTCCCTGCACAGGCTTCCAGCCTCTGTCAGTCCTCCATTGCCAGTTGAGGTTTGATGCACCCTCCACTGAACTCAACGTTGTGGTTCTACTTGCACCACCGGGCTTGGACACCGAGACCACAGCCTTGCTGGGGGCCAGGACCTGGGCTTTACCCTGCAGCTCAGCATTATAGAAATGTACAGCTTTGTGTTGAGTATCAGGAGGTAATTCAAAGTGCAGGACTTTTTTCTTTTCATACAATGCACATCTAAAGAGTCATTCATAAGACTCCTGATCCATATATAGCAGGACATGATGGCATAATCACATTCCAGAATCCATTACAGTTAATATTGCACAATTTACACTCATCTGCCATAAATCTAATACTGTTTTTATGGCTGTCCCATTTAATGTACTCTAGGAATGCTCTTCAAGCCAGTATCAATTACATTTGCAAATAAACTAATGCTTTGGGTTAAACAAAGTGGAAACATTCTTCCTCTGAGAAATTTAGTACTTTGTATCTGCATCTATTCCAAGTGAATCTTGTGTTTTATTCAATTAAGTACCACAAAAGATTACAATGATCCAGAAAATGTTAAATGAAATCATCGATTCTACAATAATAACGTTGGATGAGCCATGAACTGCTACCAATAATGTAATCATGACACATCAAACTCGATTACAACTCCAAAATAGTCCTTTAATTTCACAGTAATTATTTAATGTTATTTTCAGCTTGACTCTTTTGCCACTGATATTTTCACAAAGCCATCTTTAATTTAAAGGCTGATTTTTTGTGACCTCAGTCTAGACACTTGATACATAAATTACCAGGTAGCACGAATCTTCTAGAATAATATATGTTCTCATCCTCCCTCTTTGACATTACTCTTTGCAAGACTAGATCCTGCCTGCACATCAAGCCAGAAGCTTTGTACCAAACACTGACATTCATATTTCTTTGCATTTTGAAACCCTACAGTTCTCCAATGAGGGCCTGGATTGGCCAGTCCAAGCCCTACTGAACTCAGGAAAGGTTTCAAGGGAATCTCTTTGACCCCTTTCCCTTCTGTATTAAAAAACCAACCAACCCAAAACTCAATGAAAGCCCAAACGCAGAAATCTGAAAATGAGATACAGGGAGAATGAATTTCCAACATAATCCATTGTGCCATCATGGACTTTTGATATAACAGGAACTTTTTGCTATATAGTGTCACATAATGGGTGAGACTTTATCAGACATATCATTCCAGCCCCAGTATGACAGTTTAAAAGCCAACACCAATTCTCATTAGATCCACAGCACAGCTCTTAAAATGTCACTTTTCCCTTACAGATCAGGAGACTTTCCAGCAGCCTTCTTTATAATTATGTTTATTATCAGCATCAATTTCCATTTCACCATTCACCTCAGAGGAACAGCAGATGCCTTTCAACATTTACAAGACAAACTGACAATAATTGCTTTACCCGCTACAGAAACTGCAGTCAGTGCTGGGGTGAAGTGAGGCAGCTCTTTTCCAAAATCACATCAACCCCTAATGACAAGTTAGTCAGCAACTAAGGAATAGCATCAGCCAGTTTATTCCAGGTTTTCCTTGAGCTACCAACCTTTTGCTCAGGGCTAAAATACATTTGCATAGAGGGAAAGTATTTATGATAAAGGATGGAGCAGACAGGCATGTTTGGAGAGGCTGCTAGAAGATGCAACTAAATCTTCAGGAAAGAATGATATATGGAGCTTTCTTTAAACCCCTCACACAGTGAGGCATGTGACAAGACCAAATTCCATTAAAAAGAAAAAGCTATCAATTTCTGACCTTCTGGAAGAAAGGGAAAATCTTGACTTAAATAATACAAAAAGTGCAAAACCCAGAAGAGAGATAAAGGGGCCCCAAAATACATTCCTTTTCAAAACACCAATACTCTTTATTTTAAATGCCAATACTCATTCTCTTTTCGTTTTTTACTATGGATTATTACTTCTTGAGCATCCAGGTCTGACAGTACAGCAGCTCGTCCACCCAAACATTTAGCAAACTTGACTTGGCTCTAACAACTTCAAAGCCTGAGAAAGTATAGGAACATCATCTTTTCATACATCAGATCTGTTTAAGAACAGATACAAAGCACTGCTCACAAGCCGTATCAGAAACAATATTGTCCCAGCAATAAAACCATGGAATGGAAAAAACACAGAAGTATTACCCATTTTCAAGTCTCATGAAAAAAAAAAAACAATCAAAAGTGAACAAGATTTTGGTCATGCTGCCTTTACTGGAGAAACTGTAAAGGAAAAATATGATAACAGTTTAACACAGAGTAATGAAATTATATATTTTCCCCTCAGTGTGAAGAAGGATGCCTGGCCAAAAATGAAATTAAGCTAGTTTTCAATATGTAAAATTTAAAGGATTTTCCTATTTTCGTAGTTACTTTTGCTATTGTTATCTGTGACACAGCAATGCTAAATTGAATAAGTGCATCAATCTGTCAAATACTGTAATAAAATTGAAGCCTGTAAGTACAGCCACCTTACAGGTAAAGCCATTTCTGAAGGAAGGATATCTTTGCATCAGCAGGCAAGATAAAAAACAGAAAACACATTACATTGGATGAAACCAACGATCGGTTTAGCGCAGCTTATAGCATGACAGCCAGAATCAGCCGGAGTAAAGTGCAATAAGACTTTCACAATCCTGCTTAAAGGCACAAATTTTCTGTTGTTAGGATACATTAATATTCCTTCCAAAAGCTATTTTTACACATATTTAATCTTTATGCTTACAATTGTGAATGCTTTTTGTTCATGTTAACACAGGAGCACAGAGAAGACGTGACTAGAAAGTAAAAGTAGGTGAATTAATTATATAGAAAGCATAATTAATTCCAGAAAGTGTGAAACCCAGGAAGGATGCTGTGCTTCCAGCTTAGCTTTTATCTTCATCTCTAATACTTAAAATTTGACTTAAGTCATGGAGTTTGGCTATCCCTCCTAAAGTGTGTTACTGCTAATCAGAACAACAGCAGTATTCTTGGTTTTTATAAAAATTTCCATATTCTTCCCAAACCTGGAAGAATAATTCTCCCAGCACCTCCGTGTGACAATGAGTTCTGTGTGTGAAAATAATGTTCTTGTAGTCAATTTGAACTCAAACACTAGAAACGTTGGACTTTCCTCTTGTTCAGAAGCTTTTGGCTTCCCCTTCTCCAGACGATGCCCTGCACAAAACTTCAAGTGACATCGGGAATATGTGGGAGAAGTGGGTAGGAAGGAAAACTATTTAAGAGTCTGGGTGGGAAATATCATTGCTCTGGTTTCTGCTACCCTGGTTTGGTTTCTTCCTCTCTGCAGCTTCTTGTACATCTGTTCTACAATGACCATGGTCCATCTGCATGTGAAGAAGGCAAAAAGATGTCCTGATAATCTGCTTGGTCCTATCCCTTTCCTTTGTCCTCCTACTGTGAGAGAAAAAGGCTCCAAACTTCCAGGTGCCTTGGTCTTGTGCCCCACACACATCCCTTCCTTCTCCTGCCCTAGGGTTATTTTGCACATCCGCAATCCGAAACACACCTCTCATTGCCTGACTGTTGAATGACATTAATTTTATTTGTTCAGCAACCAACTATCTCTTCCTACAGGACACCATTAATTTCTGCTCAACTCCTTCAGACTTCAGCACCACTCAAACTCTCACCCAAACCCCCCATAGCAGGACCTTCCTATCCCCCAGCCTTGCCATAGGTGCGCTGACAGCATCCCTTTTCTGCAACTGGCCTAGGGTGCCCCAGGGCTTCCTCATCACCCCAGGGACAGGCAGCAGTATGACACATCTCCCCTCTCCGCAGGGCCCTCAGCCTCTCATCCACCACTTTTCATTCTCCTCATGCATGGGATAAAACTGGGGATGCTGATTCCTAGCAGGACACTTGCCTTTCACGGGCTAGATCTGACCCACAGCTTGACACCTAAAGAGCCCTCTGTTGCAACGTGATGTCGTCTTTGTGGTCTCCTTTCCAAAACTAAATAACACCAATATTTAACAGCTTTCCTATGTGTTAGGTTTGCTCAAGCCTCAAAGCATAGTCATCAGCCATCTCTGAGCACAGCCCTGCATGCAGCATTCCCAGTGAAGCTACAGTGCTTACTTATATAATTATATTTATATAATTACATTATAATTACCCTCTGTATTATCCTCCATCCCATTTTTTAATGCATTTTAACATCTTGTTTGCATTTTGTTAATTCCTTTTTTTCTGAATCCTGCTAAGCTCCTGGCCTCAGTGATGCATTGTGGTGATGTAGCTCCAGAGGTACAGTCATCCCGGCAATCACCGTTGTCCATTATCAACTAAATTCCATTGCCTATAGAAAAACTCAAGGTCACACTATTCCACTGCAGCTTTGGGCTCATCACCCAAAAGAATATGCCACTAATAATTACTATTTAAATGCTAGAACAGATGAATAGCAAGCACATTAACAGTGGTTCAGCTATGAAGATTATGCTACAGGAGGAGATTACCAGAAGGCCAGATCCCTGAAGGTGCTGAGTACTTACAATTCCTATTTGCATTCCTGCTGGGTCAGTGCAAGAGGGCTGTTTTGGCACGGTGGAGTGCAACACCGAGAACTGCAGCGGAGGCATGCATGGAAGGTGTGCTCCCTTTACACCATGGTAAAGATCCTATACAGTCATGGTCTGACTATAGTTCCATCTGCTTTGAATAAATATCTCAACTGCAAGAAACCTGTTACAGCTTCTTCCATCTGCAAAAGACAAAATGCCCCAAGAAAGAAATGCACATAGCCAAAGCAGGGTGCAGGGGGGAAAGATTGTCCCTCCAGTCCATGTCTACTGCCCTGGGATGTGGAAGGGTCAATGTAACACTGACCTCCATCACTTTGAAACATGAGGAGACAAGCAGAACATCACACACAGGGCAGGGATGTACAGCTGCCCATTGCCATTGCTTCTGTGGGCTCCCGCCTCCAAACAAGCATGGGAACCCTCCCTGGGGAAGGGGCCCAGTGCAGAGAGAAACGTTGAAACTATCATGCTGCATTCTTCATCTTCGGTTAAATATTTTCTGGCATCACATTCAGCAGTGCTTGAAACAACCCAGTTTGCCATCATTAATACTTATGAGGCCAATCATCACCCCAGACCGAGCTGAGCTTCTTCGAATATGGAACTGTGCCTCAAGGGCTGCCTCTGCCAATGGAGGACATAAGCTTTTACAGACTAAAAGTTATCATGAACAGCCTTGAATGGCTTGTCATGGTCCTGCCCCTTACAGAACCTGAACTGTGGCACAAGGAAGGACAAGATTTCCCCCTTTTTCCTCTACAATGTTTTAAGTCTAATGTTCCAAACAATGCAAATGTTGCATAAGGATCTGTAAGAGCCTACCTAATGCTAGTAGATAGCGCACAACACGTATTTGCTCTCCAGCTCTGTTATCCCTCTGCGATGCCACTGACACTATTTGTTCTTCTTGAGCTAATTTTTAATCATTTTCAGGAGTTAATGTGCGTTTGTTAGGTAGATCAATATTTTGCATGCTATGCTTTCAGGAAAGTCAGATAAATTACAGACTTTGCTTGACATTTGTCTTCCGGTGCAATAATGTGTTTTGGAAACTCAAGTAAATTTATAAGCCAAGAACTCCCTTTTCCTGAGTCCAAACAAACAATCCTCTGTCATGTGCTTGCAAAGGTGAAACATATTTCTACCTTATCAGTTATATTCTTACCGAAGAATTGCACTGATGCTGGATTTATTCATGAACATTGCTTATATATAGCAACTGCATTATCCCCTCTTTCCCCAGTCCTCTTGAACCACCCCATCCTTGGAGGTGGATCAAAAAAAATCTCTGCCAAATCTTTCAATTCCACTTGCTGCTTCCATCTCAGTTCTGGGATGTAACTCATCTGGACCCGGTGCCTTGTCAGCTTTTAACAGTTCTAATTGCCTAACTATCTGCTCTGGCATAATCATAAAACCTTTTAGCATTTCGTATTGCCCCAGGAAAATGTATTCTAGTCTCTGATACGACCTTCAACTTTTTCTCTTAATACTGATGCAAAGAACTCTTGGAGACTTTTTGCAATGACAACCTCATCTGTCACTCCCTACTCATGTCTCTTAATGCCCTTGTTGAGCTCAGGATTGCTACATCGTTTCTGTGATATTTAAGGATGTCGCTGCTGTTTATCCATAATCCAGTTACCGTCTAACTGGCCTAACTGGCCCTGCTTAATTTTTGGATGCCTTTTTCTTTTCCCTATCCAGATTGTTTTTTATTATTATAATTTTTAAAGTTTTTCTCAGAACAATGATGTGGCAAGACTGACAGCTGCATTGAACAAAGGGCCTAAACATTTTTTAAAGGAAAGCCATAATTAAACATTCCCTCACTCTATACACATTCGCATACACATTCATTTGGGAATTGGTTTTGGATAAGTTCTAGTTTAGACAGGTAATTTTCTTTATTCAAACCTCCAGCACATTGGGACACTCACAAGGGAAAGAGAGGAAATAATTTGAAATAAAAACTTGTGAGTTTTTACATCCAAATCTTTGAGTTTCTGATGTGTCTGATCCTTGCATTCGTCTCTGTTTGCAGAAGGGACCAAAGGGCTGAAACACTGGAGGGAACCTGCTCTCAGCAGAGACTCTTAGGGCCAGACTCTCATTTACGTTAAGCTTCCTCCTGTGCTACTCTTGTCAGAACAATGTGAGGGGGAGTTAAAATAAATTAAAATAAGAATGTGGATGACACCCCTTATCCTCTATACCATCCTTCCAGGCAGCTCAGCTTTTCCCTACTGTTCTTTCCCCGTACACTACACAGACCTCTCTAAGCACTAGGCTAAACTATCCATCACACGTGCTCAGCTCAAATGCCTTACTGCTGGCACTGATTTCCCCATTCTTAACTGCATTTTCTCATACTTCTTCCCTTTTGCTATAACGTTACCTCTGTCTTCTCAGCTGAAACCTATATCCATAGGCTGATTTGTCCCTTGGGTGAATCAGCAAAGTGAAAGTTACTTTAATCAGTCTCACTAACCAGTTCCCCCTTTACTTTAACTACTATTTTTTGTGTATATTCAGATATCTCCTTGGTAGTAAAGCACACAGACCAGTAGCAGTCAAACAGAGAGGAGAGATTCCCATGTCCCACATGTGTGTGACCTGTTCCTTGAACAGTCCAGGCGTTCAGCTTTTTGCGACCAATACCATGTAGCAAACATAAGCCTACTTTTCTCATAAAAGGCTTTCAACTAGGCCAGGTTTTTTTAAGCATATTCCTTTCCTCCACTTCACCCAAATGTATTCGTTTGTGTTATGCAGAGATGAAATTAACTCCATTATCTGTGTTTATCATCTCTATGTCCTTTGTAGTAGTTTTCTTTTCTGCCTATTACTCACAGTTCCTCCCTACACAGCATCACACACAAATTCATTAACAGGCTGTTTACTCCCTCTTCAGGATCATTAAATGAAGATGCTAAATGAGACCTGACCTAACACAGACAGCTGCAATAAGCATTTCCTTGTAAACAGAGTCTTCGCTATTTATCAAAAACTTTGTACTAATTTTCAGTCCAAAGTTGTTTACATTGAAGCAATTTCTACAAGTTTTCACATCAAGACTTGGCCCATTATTTTACCCTGACAGAAGTTAGTAAAAGGGGCCCATATCACAAACCCGAGTTCTTCAAGATGTTGAACTGATCTCTGCAGATGTTCCCTCCAAATCACTAAGAGAAGCTGAGTACATGCACAGAGTCATCAATGGCATGAAAAAAACCTAGTGATCCTCGACTCTCCCCAGAGTCAGAGAGGTTGGGTATAGGGTACCAACTGCACTCAGCTCTGGTCTGTTGAAGGATGCAAATCAACTGGAGAGAGTCCAGAAAAGGCTCACAGATTTCCAAAAATACATCATATCTGAGGAAAAACTTGAAAGAATTCAGATGGTTTAATTTAGAGAAGCAGAGGCCAAGGAGATGTAACATCTCTCAGGGAAGGCATGGGTATAATTAAACTTGTCTTCGGACAAAAGGGTGAACTAGATGACCTTTAGAGATCTTTTCCATTCCTATTTGCTCTGATGCTTTGATTGCGTAGGTTGCCTGCCCAAACTTCTCAGCAGCCATGACAGCCAGAAGCCCTGCAGCCCTGAGCCTCATGCTTTAGCCCCAAAACACGTCCAGCACTGCTCTGGGGTTGCATCTCCCCTCAGATCCTGTGGCTTAGGCAGAGGATGCTCAGTCCCCTGCCAAATCTGCATTTCTCGGGCAGGAAATTCAGCAAGTGCCATAATAAGGGTAAGCACTGGAACTGCTGCACCTCAGGGTGCCGAGGGGAGAAGCAACCCCAGAGCAGTGGGGCTGCAACCCCAGACACCCTCACCAGGGAAGGGAGACACCCAACAGCTGGTAAATCACTTCTGGAAAGGTAGATCTCGGTGGCCCACCAAGGACAGGGAAGCTGCCTGAGCTGCCTGCGGTGTTGCTGTCTGTTACAAGATTCACTCTGCCCTTTGCTGAAGCAGGATATTCCGCAAGTCCTGCTGCAGTTATGCTATTGGTGTTTTTTTACACTTCTAACCATCCTCTTGGCCTCTCTAATGAAGAGGTGTCATGAAACTCAGCACAATTTACTACCACAGATCAGTCACCTCAAAGCACTTGTCTCTTGTCTTTGTTTCTGCTAATACTTAAACATTTTATCCTCCTCTTTTTTTTGTTTGTTTGTTTAACAAACATGGCCATGCATCATTCTCCACTCATCCCTCCTTAGCTATCACACTACTGGTGCTAGTCTCCACAAACCCCTCCTAGCAACTCCCAGCACACTGATGAAGGAATATCTACCATCCTACCTCTATCCCCATCTCCAACCCAGCTGCTTGTTATGTTCTCTTGGGTTTGTGAATTTGTACAATCAATTTACAGATATAAATACTTTAACTGCAATACATCTGACATGTTTTCTTTCATAGTCACGATCATAAACCTCAGATTAAATCTGCTGCTTAATTAATTTGCACTCAGAGTGCCCATCTCTTTCCTTTCCTTGGAGCAATGCTTCTGCTCTGGTCTGTGTTCCCTGCTGCACTTGCCACCTCCTCCTCTGCTTCCCCAGGGATATTAATTGCTCCTTTTTCTCAGGTATAGCCTCATCTGTGTGGGCTGCATACAGCTGGACAAAACTTCTCATATTTAGAAACCATTGTCAGCATGGGCATTTGGGAGGGGGGATATTTGGTTTTAATCGGACACTTTAGGTAACTTTATGCATCTTTCCAATTTGATCACCAAAAGGAAAAAACTACCTGTGTTTGCTTTAGAAATCTCAGCCTGAGAGCAAGTCCTGTAATTCAGCTGAGTGAGGAGATGCACCTCTTGGTGAAACAAAAACATAAAAGCTTTTATTTGATCACAGGGATTCACGTAATCCTTTCCCCCCATTCCCTCTGCTCCTTTGCCTACAAAACATGCTCTCTCCCCATCTTCCCACTCCCTGTACCAGTCCTTTGGCTCCTTGCAGCTCTCCTCCTGCCCTGGCTCTCTGCTCAACCTCATCCCCCCCAGTGTCCTCAAGCCAGGCAGGTCACCCCACATTTCCAAGAAAAAAGGGAGACTGTTGCCAGTACATCTTTCTCCCCAACAGCTCAGCACCACACAGCCCATCAATTCCCCCACTTTCTGCACCTGGGAGCGCAGAAACAACCTTCTGCTGGGAAGGCAGACAGACATGTGGGGCACCAGGGGAGTTAATTCACTCTAAAAATACATCCCTTACAACACCCTGCTGGGCAATAAAGACTGTATAGCTCCCCACCACCACCACAAGACAGATGAGAGGAGTGTATATGCAAAAGCGGTCTGTGACAAGCCTCAAACAGAGCAATGTCTCTTGCTGTCTCCTTTCCCACCTGCAGTCAGGCATTACTGGCTCTGAGCGCTAGTGGGGTATCAGTAAAGGAAGTTGGATTAGCAATTAGCACCTGTGAGCAGCAACCCACATATAGGAAAACAGTAGCATTGAATAATTGCAGACATAAGGTGATGGATGCAGCAGTACTCTGTGCCAGTTTTACCAGACAGCAAGGAGACCAGGCACATATTCCCTTTTGTTTGGAGACAAAAAAAAAAAGGAAAGAAAATACCCCCAAAATAATTCCTCCTTTTTTCCCCACCCATCAACATGTAAAATAATACCCATTCCTACACTAATCCATTGTTTCCTTGTGGAGAAGCAGGGACACTGGACCCTGCCAATCCACAGTGCTGACCATCCACCACGATGCTACGGTCCACGAAGCGCAGGACCAGCTCCCATAAATCAGAGGTGGGACACTGCCTGACCAGACTTCCTGAAAGCTACAGATCAGTCCCTGCCAGAGCCTCACATGGTTAAAAGCTACCCAGGACTCACATTTGATATCCAAAGGCAATGCTACGATCACTGCAGAGACTTTGGCAACTGCCCTTATCATATACTACAATTCATAGATATATATACACACACACAATTATATATGAAATTTTCTGCAGTGGTTGGTTGATTTCTATTGCAGACTGCTTGTAACTCTATATACAACAGCCTCTCTAACAGCTCAGTGTGCCATCTGCATATATTTCTACTGCATCCATGACTACAAACCTGGCTGTCCTCTACACCAGGTATTGCTTTAATGAAATGCTAATACTCAGGCACAGCTGAGCAAGTGTCTGAGCAATCAGGCAGCAAAAACCAGCAATGAGTTAGAGAATGGATTATCCAGACCCCACCGTCCAGTATCCAGAAACCTATTTACTAGATTTTATTTTTCCCCAGTAAAAATACTTTTTCAGTTAAAGGAAATATAATACATAAAAGAGCCAACCTCAACCTTGAATATAGTCGGGCAATATCTTAGATTAAATCAATTTAAACAGCCTGTCAGAAATGAAGAATGGGATTATAATGGATTATTTTAGTACAAACTTTTGATGTTTTGTGTAAGTGTTTTTGGTTTGGGTTCCCCCGCCCCACCAAGAGAGATGTGCAATGATAACTGCTGAAAATCTACAAAATGCAGTACTTATGAGCACCGTGTGCTGCCTTGAAGTGGTGAGTGAAATTACATGCAGAGGATAAATATATGTCCAGCAGCAGGAGGACTACTAACAGAAGAAACAGTATTAAAGTATTTCTGGTCTAACACTTTAACACTACAAATCCCAGGTGAAATCTACTATAGCAGGCATAAAACTCATAATATCCAACCCAAAAGAAATAAGTTTGTGGAGCAGGAAAAAATGCTGGCATATCATTAAAATGTTAATCAAACCCAGCAGAGTACTACAGACAGAAGTATTCAACCCTCTAGATACTGAAAAATACCATTATCACTCAGAAAAATTAATTAACCCTTACATCTGTCCAGCACCTTTGTCTTCAACCATCTACAAGCATCAGAGTTTTGCCCAGTGCACAGAAAAATACATCTACATCCAGAAATGCAAACGGGAAGGAAACACCCGCAAGTTTTTACATTAACAGAACTGCCACCGCCGCCGCCGCCTCCTCCTCCTCACCAGCAACCTGCCAGGAAGTCTCCTTCTGAATCAAGCAGCTCAACACACAGAAACCTTTCCAGCTTTATGATAACCTCAACCTGATTCTGGCCTATCCAGAGAGTCTGTCTGGAGATAAAAGTGAGCTACATGATGCATCTCCTCTTTTCCAAGGTAGACTAAATGAAAATTTAAAACAAAATCCAGGTAATTTTGAACTGCAGTATTTGCTTGTTTTGCAATCTCAGCTTGAGCGCTCTTCATTTAAAATTCTCCTCAGGATAATCATGTCTAATTTAAGGAGAGAAAACTAGTGCCCAATGATGACTTATGGTCACTAGAAACCATTATCTTTGCTTAGTTGTGACTATAGTTGTCACTATATAAATTGCATACACCAATTAGGTTATTCACATTATTAAGGAGGTGACAGCTAATAATACAAATACTGCTTCAGCCCCTAATGATACCTCTGCTGTGGATTGTAAGAAAGTACTTGTCCTATTAGGTGATAAGAGTGGTTTCTGGAGTTTCGTTTCTATATAAAAACTAAACACATGAACAGAGCAAAGAAAAATGTTATTTATAATCCTAAATATCATGCCATTCCCCAAAGTGACAAGATCAATATTGCAGCTTGGCACTTGCTACTGTGACAGATGGTGCTATTAAAATACTGAACGTATCTTTTCTGCAGGGGGAAAAAAAAGTCATAAGCGAGGACATTATAAGTTGTCCTCATCCAATTTGCATTTTAGGTTACTAAAAAATGGTGAAAAAGAAGTAGAAAACACTTATGCGTTCCTCCTTCAAATATAACAAAACACTAAAAAGGGCTGTTATATCCTTTTTGGAACAGGGAAGTGAGGGATGCTTGCCGCAGTCTAAAGACTGTCAGAAAAGAGTTTTCATTATGTTCCCAACTGTATTTTGCATTAATTTCACAGGGCTCTTTCATTTTTAATACAAGTCTGTACCAGAACAGATGAGGTTGGGAAGATTACTGACGTCTTTGTGAGCAGCTCCATTCTTCTGCTGGGAGCCTTTTGCAAAACGCACCTGAGAAAAGCTCGGGTAAGTCAGTTGCTTCCTCATTCCCCAGGCATTTTAAATGAAGATTAGTTTAGATACTTACTATGGGTCAGCACTCACAGAGCTCATTGTACTGCTGAAGATCCTCCCAGCTGAAATCCTCTAGGCTGAAAGCCATCTGCAAGTGCTTTGGCAATTGAGATTACTCATTGATAGAAAGTTCCCCACTTTTATTTCTACCTATTAAGATTTCCAATTTGTTTTAATTACCTCTCCTCATCCCCATCCCTAGTGTTTAATTCTCCATTGTGAATTTCTCAGAGTTGCAACAATTGGCTTTGCTCTACTTATTTATTTGTCTGCTCATTTAGATACTTGTACTTAGAAGAGGAGGAGACATAAGATGTTGAATCAGGATTTTTTTGTATTAATCACAGCTTTGCAGATTTTCTGTGTAAACCTAGACCTGACATTTCCTTTCTCATACTCTTTTAAAGCAGTAACTTTTCTGAAGCAAGTTCTGTTCATTATGTTCTTTTCACTTCCAAGGAATTTTGGGCATCTAGGAGACTTTTCTTGTTTTCTTCCCCCCCCCCCCCCCCCCCCAATGAGTATTGGCTGGAAAAGACATTTCCAGTGGGAGAAAACCAAAAATCTTCCTATTGAAAACAGTTCATCTTTTGCAAGAATTTTCTAAACGACAAGCCTTTGAAGTAAAGCAGGGCAAACTTAATGCAGAGCTCTCAACATTTGTGTTAGTGAGTGAAAATATTTTTTCCTGCCTGCTTCTGGTTCCCAGATTCAACAGCCCCTGCTTTGTAGCCCCATCCACACTGCCCAATTTGTGTTGCTGTTGCTGTGGGGCAGAGGGGTTTTCCTGCTGATGGGGTTACAGCACCCCTGAGCTGTGTACACCCGCCCCAGACTACACACCCTTCCTCTACACTAGGAGTGTTGCATTAGCTATACTCCTAATAGTAAAATGAAAACAAGTTACATGTTTAGACAAGGCCACAGTCTTGATGGTGAATTTCTATTAAGATGTCACAGAAACTATACAAAGAACACTTCCTGCATCAGGTGCCTGTGTGTGGCGGGAAGGTGAGCATCCTTACCGATAGGTAGCCTTTGGAGGACAAAGACAACACAACCTGACAAAAATTATACCATCAGGAAAACACTTGTAAGCCCCATCAGTTCAATTTACTATCTAAAGGACGTGTGCCAGCTACTCTAAGTTCCTCTCCACAGTGGGTTCACTCATTCAAACGCTAGATTCTTTAAAAAAGGGCTTTGTGGGTTTCTATGCTCCTTCAGTAGTGCTGGGCAGACTTGGGTAATGACATAAAAGTTTAGGGATGGCTGCTGATGGTGATTTTCCTGGTTTCTCCACAGGAGGAACTAGATGGAGGTGTTTTTAAGGCTTGGAAACCAGAGAGTGAATGCCTTTTCAGGTAAGACAGGAACTGTAGTCTCTGGACTGAAAAAGGAGATTGGGTTAGTCCTAATGGATGCAGATGTTTTAGGAGACTACAGTCTGAAGGGAACTTTTAATACAGCAGAATCTAAGAAATAATAAAATATAAAGTTCAGTATAAAGCATATAGTCATTGTATATGATATAAAAGAGTACAACAGAAGACCAAACTGGAGCTGCTGAATATATCATGGAATCATCGAATCATTAAGGTTGGAAAAGACCTCTAGGATCATCAAGTCCAACCATCAACCAAACACCACCACATCTCGTAAACCATGCCCTGAAGTGCCATGTCTACAGGTTTTTGCACACCTCCAGGGATGGCGACTCCCCCAGCTCTCTGGGCAGGCGGTTCCAATGCCTGGCCAGGCCGGAGTTAATTTTCTTCACAGTAGCTAGTATGGGGCTATGTCTTGGATTTGTGCTGAAAACAGGGATGTTTTACTCAGAGTCAAGGCCTCTTCTGCCACCCACCCCACCCCACCCCACCAGCAAGGAAGCTGGGGTGGGCACAAGAATTTGGGAGGGGACACAGCTGGGACAGTGACCCCAACTGACCCCAGGGATGGCCCACACCACATGACATCATGCTCAGCATATACAGCTGGGGGAAGAAGGAGGAAGGGGGGGGACATTCACAGTGATGGTGTTTGTCTTCCCAAGTAACCATTACACATGAAGGAGCCCTGCTTTCCTGGGGATGGCTGAGCACCCACCTGCCCATGGGAAGTAATAAATGAATGCCTTGTTTTGCTTTGCTTATGTGCACAGCTTTGGCTTTACCTATTAAACTATCTTTATCTCAATGCATGAGTTTCCTCACTTTTACCCTTCTGATTCTCTCCCCCATCCCACCACAGGGGCGGAGGGGCAGTGAGCAAGCGGCTGTGTGGGGCTTGGTTGCTGGCTGGGGCTAAATGACAACACGTGATCAGGAACTCGGTTCAAAAATTGGGGTATAAAATGGAAGAATGGTGAAGTTCTCTGGACAGCGCAGGATACAAAGAGGTGCTGGTCGATAACAACTAATTCAGTCCAACGCAAAGGGCATAAAGTCTGACTCTGTTTTAACACACCTTTTAGCTGATGCTTGACTGGGGCTGCAAACCTGTTTTGGAATTGAACAGCGTAGCTCTGCATTCCAGTTGCTCCAGTGGCAGGGTAAACTGCCAATTGTATTTTACAGAGATTTAAAACAGTTGTAGCTCAATAAGAAAACCCAACAAACCATAATTGCGTTGTTTCCATGTGTTAAGGACATGACAGGGTGGAAGAATGGTGGTTAACAGTTAACTTGAACAGGCACGGGGAACTTCTTGAGGATGGAGCCTGTTAAGAAGGCTTGATTTACACAGCAGACAAAAAAATGATGCACACCGTTGGTAATGAAAATAAATAATATCTGAGCAACTATAGAAGAGATTTGGTAAGTGGGGAAAAGGAAGCCAAAAGGTGCTTTGGAAGAATCATGTCAGATGATTAATCCTACAAGGAGCAGAACTATGTATTTATAGGGATCAGATAATAGTGGTTTAGATGTTGGCAGGCAGGGCTAAGAAAGGATAGTCTCACAAGAACAAATCCAAGAAACCTGTTAGAAAAAGTTAACGCTGGAGCTGCTACATAGAGTGTAGTCAGTCCCAATGTCTAAATCTTGGAAGAAATTAGATGTCTAATTTAAATCAGAAACTGTTCCATGTCTATAAATTTCTATTCTTGCTGAATTGAAAAATAGAAGAGCTGAAATTTTTAATGCCAAGAATAGAATGTAAAATGAGAATAAATAAATTCAGTAAAGAAAAAATGAGGAAATTACATAAATTCCAGTATCATACAAGCACTGTCACTGTAATTAGAGATGACTGAGTCAACAAGTCAAAGCAGCCACATTTTAAACAGATTAATCTTGAAGTTAGATTCTGCTAGAGGCAGCAGAAATAGTGCTCTTGATATAATCCTTTCTTGTGCCTAGGTAAATAGGGGAAAACAAACCAGCCCCAGAGCAGACAAGTGGGGAATATTGATGCCCTCCTCCCACTGCCCAGGAGAGGAAAGCCCTGCAGTACCAGCAGTAATTCCCTTCCTCTTCAAGGGGTTTAAAGACACAGACTTCAGGGCATAGGCCATTGTTTACTGACTTGACAACCCTCCTGGCACTCCAACAAGGTGTTCCTTTCTCCTGCCATGCTGATTTAAGACACTTTTTATTATTCTCTTAAACTTTCCTTTTAGGGAGTTTCTAAATAACAAAGAAAGCACAGTAATTTATTTAAAAATTCCCCCCCTTCCCTCCCTGCCCCCAGACACACTTGGGAGAAAAAAACCACCAAAACTAAATCTGTATGCCGTTTAACAATGCCCAACTTGTCAGAATCCAGAAAAGTCCTCAGAAATCTAACAAGCAAAACTACCAGAGAGCTCCCGTCCTTCCCCCAAATACAATTAACCATCAGGACGCATGAGATCAGGCCAGATAAACATTCAGGCAAAGACAGGCAAGCAATAAAGTCACTCACATACATACACACATTTACTTTCCGGGTCTACTCCAAACCTCCTACTAAAGAGGGGCTGGTAGAGAGGTGAAGATGAATTAACCAAGACGGTGACGGTGAGGAATAACCCAGTTCCTGGTTCATCAGCAGCAGGAAGCCCAGAGGAAAGTTCACTAGAAGCACCACTGTGTTGTAAAAGTGGTGGTCAAAGAAAATGAGAAGGTAAATGGTTCCATCTGAGAGCAGAGAAAATAAATGGATTTCTTCTCATTTCTCTTTCACTTCAGAAGGTGAAGGGGAAATATCCATCCCAAGGTGACACTTTACAGGTAATGAAGATGAGGCGCTCGCAAAGGCAGATGTATTGAGAATAGAGGTGAAAGAACAGTTCAATAAATTAAAATGCAATAAATCATTCAGGCTGGTTGGTATCACTCCAAGAGCATAGAAGAAATTAAGGTGAGCAACTCACGTAAACGTATATTTTAGTATTAGACCATTTGAATCACAGCTTCAAAATGGGAGGGGTGGCCAAAGCAATGCCTGTCTGTTAAAAAGGAAGCTAGAGGGGGAGAGAGGGCTAGGAGCTATGCGTTACCTGGTCTTGCCTCAGTCACAGGGAAGTGCAGAGGGGACACTGAATGAGAAGAGAAAGGATGGGAAAATGTAAAATTCAGTCCTTATTATAAAGAACGGGCAGATATGGCCAAACCCACAAACCACTGTACTATTTGCCAGAGCAATTGAGCCAAATAAGATGAGAAGGGGAAGCTGGGGTCAAGCCACTAAGCATATTACTCTTTCTTAGCACAGACATAACAAAAAACCTGAATAACAGCAGATTTCCAAAAAGACCTTCCAAACAGACTTTCCTCAGGATATTTGAGTAATAACCCAGGGATGGAGGGGAACAGACTTCTAACACACTTTAGGAAATAAAGCATAATATTAGATGTGCATTTATTCTTGGCACACTGCAGGATGATGGCAGAGAGTCCTAAAACCAGAGGGCTGCTCCAGCTCCTGGGCATGGCCTTCATCTAACTAAAGGAAGATACCCACACCTGAGCTCTTCATACAGTTGGTGGCTTCCTAGTCAACAGCTACTGCCTATATGGTCCATGGGAAGCCTGAGGGAAGCTGGGTCAGAAATCACACCCTTAAAGGGCCATTTTCTCTTCTATAATTATATAGAGACCATGAGGTAACCAAGTCAAATAAATACAGATATGAATTTTGCTGGCATTTATACTTCAGAGAAGGAAATGCCATACAGACCGACATCACTGCTTTTAAGCATCATCCTTGCTTTTTCCCACTGCAAATACCTATCAAACCTGTATAAAACATGCCAATGTTACAGAGCAGATGCACAGCAAAACAGAGCCCTGACTGCAGCAGCACATTAGCTGCTCTGTAGTACTGAGGGATGTCAAGTGAAGGTTACAGACAAGTTGTTTCTGAGGTACCCCATAGCTGAAATGCAAATCAAATCTTGCCAAGCTCCTCAATGCACGACCAGCTGTTAATTGTGGAGGTTTACCCTCCTCACATCTTTATGGAAGAGCAGCAAGCAGGTTTTGCAGAGAAGGAGGACTGAAAACACCAGACCGCTGGAGTGCCTTCCTAGAGAGCTGTTATCTGCTCAGCCAGGGATGAAGCTCCAGGGGCGACACCAAAACCTTCTGACCTACTTTTCTCTCCAGTCAGACATTGAAATGCAGCAGCTGTTTCCCCATGGAAGGCAGTGCTGTGAACACAGGTGGATTTTCACTCCACAGCTGAATCCTGCTGAGGCTACAGTCTCCTATGGAATGGGAATGGATTCTCTCGCAGAGGCCAGCCCAGCTCATGAGTTATCAAGCCTGCAGGCAAGCTGATTGACAGATTATATGCACTTTATTTACTTGCAGGAAAAAAAAAATCTAAAAACTCTGAAAAAATATTTTACCTGATTTATTCTTCCTTTCATCTGAAAGATTACCTTTTTCTGACCCTATTTTCTTAAGATGGGCACAATCTTATCAGGAGAATAGATGTTGCAGAAACCTCACTGCACGCGGATGAGGCTATTTTAGCTGACACGGGTTTGGAGATGGCAGAGGAAACCACACGGCCCCAGTGGCAGGTTCAGGCACTGGATCACCCTGCAAACCACAAGCCATGTGCTACGCTACAAAACCCCAAGGCCGGATGGCAAAATCATAGCAACTATCTCAGATCTTGCTGGAGTTTCAGAGACATCTAAATCTACCCACCTCTTCTCCCTCAGTTCTCCTTCTCTAAATTTAGGATTCAGACAAACTAAGAAGCTAATGAAGATTTTTAGAGACATCTGCCTTACATAGCTTCTCTCCTAAACTCCTGAGCAAACAGTCCTTGCACTCTCTTGGTTTCTGGCTCCCAGATCTGTCGGGTCAGGTAAACAGTTTGAAGGGGTCAGGCCACAACTCACAGATTAATTTAAATGGCCATCCAAGACCCATTTAACTTTAGGGGTGAAGTTTACCACTTGCTGTGCTGCTTTTAGCAATTTCAATCCACAGCTTCAGGAACTCAAGCCCAGACGCAGGGAACCACCGAGATCAAATGCTCAGCTGGGACTCCAGGATGCGCAGCCTGCATAAGCACTTCTCAGTGCTTTTAGTAGTCCAACTCCAGTCCCCAAGACACCCTGTGCCGAGCAGATCCCAGAGGCTACAGGAACCTGACAGGTTTCCTCAAGCTCCCACTGCAATATCTTGTGAGTCTGGAGGCACCAGAATAACCTGCTAAGAGTTGTCCTTCTGCACTCAGGAAGGAAAGGAGCTACCCCAGGATCCTCAGGTGTCAATGAGCATCACCTGAGGGCAATCTGTGCTGTCCTCTGCACAGGTGTGCTAGTTACAGTATTTAATTATATTTAATTTAATTATATCAACACCAGAGCAGGCTGTGGTTGAGGAGGTTTAGAGAATACTTTTTCCTACTTGGTGCAACTGAGGGCACTCACTTTGCAAATGTAGGACACTATTGAGCTATTTGCTTTGCTCCTGGGGGATCATCTGGCTCTCCCCCACACAAATACTATGGGCCCCATTTGCAATCCTCAGGTCTCGAGAATTTATGTGTAGGTGCTGAGGATCAGGAGGATACATTTTAGGGAAGTCCCAACACTTTTAAATTGCAATCAAGCTTGGCTCACAGAAATGTATTTGCAAAATCTCTTCCTAATTGAATACATTTATCATACAAACATATACAGGAACCCAAAAATCTGCAAAACCTAGAACTGCTTGACATTTGGAGCTGAACTCATTTCTACCTGTGCCAGAGGGAGTTTAGTCATAGCAAGCATTGTACAAGACGAGTATATTTATAGGCAAACCTATACAATTATCACATGGTTACATCATTTTTTTTGTTCTCCTCTTTTTTTTACTGAGTGCACACTCTCTAGACGTACCTTTTCAGACATTGAAATGATTGCAATACTTCAACACTTGACATTTCTTCATCATCTTTCTTGCAAAGATCACAAAGGAATCTAAAATAACAAGCATGTCTCACAGCACCACTATAAACTCCACATAATTATTTCCATTTTAGCCACTGGGAAACTTAATGAGTGATCTGCCTAAAACGAAGTAGCAGCAGAACCTGGAATAGAAATTTGGAGCTCTGGCTCTGAATTCTGATCTAACTGTTAAATATCCTTGCTCCTATATGGATCCAATAAACTTCACAAAAAGAAAAAAAAAAAAAAAAGAAACAAAAACCCTACTGTATAAGGAACTGTATTTTCTCATTAATTCTCTTCCAGTCATCCAGAGAAAGCAGACTCCAGTGGATAGGGTGGTGATCTTAAGAGACATAAGTTCATCCTTGGCCTTCCAGAATCATTGTGAAGAAGCCACAGTCTCTGGCTCTTTATTTCCTGAAGCAATAAAGCTAATGGTACTACCTTATTGAGCAAGTGTGTTGTTGGAATTAACCCATTGCTTTAGTTGGTGCATTGCTGCAGATTATTGAGTGCTACTGAACATCTGCATGCTAGGAGGAAGTTAAATTTAGCTTTTGCTTTAGTTGAAGTTATCTCGATTTACCAGCAACTATTTCTTGAAGCTTTCCCTCTCTCTTTCCTCGGCGCTCTGCAGCTCTGCACTTATGCTTAAGTGAAATGATTGTATCCCACCAGCTCTTTTGAGCAGGATAATTGGCAATTACTTATTTTTGACATATGCAGGAAATCTAGTAAAGCATAATTCAAATTCTGTTACCAGTGATGAACTCCTTTTGCAGAACAGTGCATCACAGTGCTCATCTCCACTGCCAATATCCCTGGCAGTTTTAATTCAAATCTCAGAAGTATTATGTGCAGCACATTGTTTCTTATCGGCAAGCTCCATGCTAGAGAGTCTTTTGTTGTGTAACCTTGAATTCTTTTCCTACACTTTTTGAAACTCGTGCAACACTTGACCGGTTAAAAAGAAAACAGAACTGATTTTATCTTGTTCCTCTTTATTTTCATGGGTGAAGCTTTTTGTATAAAGTGTATTAATTATCTCTTGCTCTCGTTATAAACAAATATATCTAGCCATGCAAACTGCCAAACAGCAGCTAATCTTACTACGATATTTTTTAATGAGAGTACGAACAAAACTGCCCACAGATATGCCTGGTGGAACTCTACCTAGAAACCAGCGTAATAGGCTCATTACAAAAAGATTACACATTAGATATGCTGCTCCCTCAGCGGGCACAATACGTGAGTGCGGATTATCAGTGCGCATTTAGGAAAAACAATTTTGCCACTGGTAAATTATACCTTAGGCCATGGGATACAACAGGTATGCAGCACATTATTGTATTTTAGCTGCTTCCAAACCTTTATGGATTATCCCAAGTACCAAATCATGCAGTGGCGGAATAAAAACCCATTAGTGGGTGTTTTACTTTTGCAAAACTGAAGTTGGTTTGGAGACTGTGGAACAGAGGGAACTCTGGATAAAATTTTATAATTACGATCTCTTTCCAATTAGTAGAAGTGTTCTTAGTTTTGTTTCTTTGAGAAGAAATTAAGAGGATTTGAAAAGAAATTATTGGAAGTTACACTGAAGAGTCTTAAAAAACCCTGTGCAAATCCAAGTAACATTTCTAGGGAGAATTTGGTGCATAGACACAGAAAACTATCCCACCCAACTCCAGCTGAAGACAAATAAGTAAGACTAAGTAGGGAAGACTTTGTCCCAGTGTAATGTGTAAAGGGAGATCCTCCCTCTTCAGAAATATCAGGGCAACATTTAGAAGTACATGCAGCACAAGATAACGTACAATTTATTTTAAAAGAGTACCATTTCTAACATTAGTGTTTATTGAGAATTTCTGTACAATTTAATTATGTGGTGTGTGAAGTTATTGATCTGGTAGTTTAAACACTTTTAAAATAATTCACTCAGTTATAAGCTATTGGATTTTGTAATTATGTCATTCTTAAAGCTTACCATTATCAGTGCAATAAAAGAGAAGCCATTTCTAATTAGATTTTCTTAATGGGATACTGTTCATTATGGATTGATTTTCTCTTTCCCTCTGCTATTTCTAAATGAGTTAGGTGAAGTTTCATTTTTGTGCAAGTGGAGGTTAATTTTCACTGGCAAAGAAGCAAAGATATTGTACAAAAGGTTTATGAAAACCTCCTTAGGCGACTTTGTCAGATCACCTCAGTGTTAAGTTTCAGTACCATTAGCATTCAAGCCCCAAGCTTCAGCTCTAATAGATGTTGAAAGATTTGCAATATTACACAAACCTGTGAAGAGTCTGAAACTTTTTTCTTTAATGAGCATAGATTGCACTACAGCAAAGCACTGCCGTTCAGCAGCGGCGCTGCTGCAATGAGGTGATTCACAAAAATAAATTAATGACAGCTACTACTGAAGTAATTTGCAATAAGGATTTTAGTGCTGGTAAGTAGAGATAAATGAAGGACCTTTGATCACGGGACCTCTGTAAGGTTATGTTGAGAAGACAGGCAGCATATGTGCCTGTCTGCATACTTGCCACCCCCCTCAGTCATTCACAACTTGATCTGGGAGTGGAAAAACACCATGAGGGATGAGGACTCCATTTGGTCTTAACTTTCAAATTTCAAATTAATTTCCCAAGTTGCACGTGCTCAGCAAGTACCAGTTGCTCAGCTCCCACTGGGTTTGGGTACAAATGAGAGGTCTAAATGCCATGTATGGTTTGAGATGGGACAGCCAAGCAGCATGTGAACTCTTAAGGCCAAAGCACAGGGATAAGGTTGTCAGTTTGTACACCTGACTGGTACGAATAGCACACTTCTGACAGCAACAGGGCTGAGCCAACTTCTCTAACGCCATTTAAATGAATGCCTAAATGAGTCGAAAATAGATCTAAGGCAAAATATGAAATGCTTTCTTTTTATTCAGGTAAGTGGTCTTGAACGCAAACGCACAGACATACAAAAAGAGTTAAACAGACCCAAGCTCATTTCTGCCATGATCTGACACAAAAGTCAGTGCACTAAACACGCTGACTTGGGCCCTGAGCCATCCCTTTACCATTACACAACTGATAAGTACCTTCTTTTGCCTTGTTAACTCATGCACCTCTAAATCAATGACACTATGATTTCCTTTACTTATCTTACTGAGATTGAATTAATTCCATAAAATCCACCTATACCCTTTTTTTTTTTTTAAAGACTAGCGAGAGACTTGGCAGAGAGTGGCATTACCTATTTTCCTCTCCGCATGGAAACACTTTTCCCACTGTCACATTGCACCCATATCAGATGTGGTAGGAACTAGGAACAGGAGAGGAGCTGCTGCGTCATGGAGATACATCGTCTACCAGTATCTAACAAAGTGAAAGCCTTAAAGTTCAGATCGCTGCTGGATCTTCCCCAGCCTTATTTAAACCAGTTGATCATTTTAAAATATCCCTTTTGGATATCATGAACTCAGAGCCTTGCAGAGAAGCATGTTCTAAGGTAGACTTCAGTGAATGCATAGGAGTTAATGGACACATGATAAAACAGAGACAATCCCACTTCTAAAAAGCACAGAAAAGAAGCTGGAAGGTGAGAGAAGGGGAACAAGTTTCATGCCGTTGCGTTGGCATCGCAGATTGATCCATCCCATTTAGCCGAGTCAATTTGCCAGAGCCCTCTGGCCTGCCCCATGTTGTTCAAAGAACAGTGGAAGAGAAGTATTGATTAAATTGCAGCAGAAGCTGCTGTGCAAACACATCCTGGCGGCATCCTGGTGTGTGTGGAAATTTGGAAGGGTTAAATGTAAAGACAGCCACTCCGGACAGTTGCTAGGAGATGGTGTCCTGCCGTGACATCATGCATCAGCCTATGACAGGCTGTTCCAACAGCACGATAATCTTCTGAGTCACCGGTTGTGTGTGCCTTCACTCAGTGTAGAGAAAACAGCTCTCACCCAAAGATGAAGCGCTCTCCAGCCCTTTCATGTGTTTTCTCAGACAAATTCATTTTTTTAAATAAACAAGTTATTTAATGTGGTTTCCCTCAGGGCTCAGTAAATGCTACAAAACCCAGCAAAGCTGCAGAGATCATCTTTGCTTATGCAAAAACAGCAGTACTGATGCAGCACTCATGGCAGTCTGGAGGACACTTACTCTGAGCACAAGTGAGTTGAATCAAACCGACCAGCAGAATTTCTGGTCCAAAGATCTTGAAGTCAAAGGGATGCCAGGCAAGAGCAGGAAGCCATGAAAAACGAGTAACATATGGATTATTAATAGCAGTGCCTGCACAGTGTAAAGGAATCCACCCTTGGAGAAAGATGTCAGTGTGAACAAGGTTGTGGCTGGGCAGAAGATAGGAGGATGTGCTATGCCAGTGGCTTAGTCCTGTTAATTTCTAAGTACTTGCTGCCATCTTAAAGTCAAATTGAATGGCTCTGGGTTGTACTACTCCTACTCAAGCTGGCAGGAAAAATTACTCCTGTGAAGAAACACCGACAGAAGAGCTTAAAGAAAGGAAATCACTTACAATATTTGCGATCGCTTAGGCTAAGAGAGGAACAACAGTCTTGTCTTTAAGGAATACATGACAAATCTAGGTATTTTGTCTCAGTCCTGCTTTACCACTTTTGACAAATCACTTCTCCTTGCGGCTCTGTTGTTCATCCATAAGGCAAGGATATTGATGTTTCCTCTCACATTCTTTGTCTGACCTTTTTAGATTATA
Source organism: Phalacrocorax carbo (assembly GCF_963921805.1). Lineage (NCBI taxonomy): Eukaryota > Metazoa > Chordata > Aves > Suliformes > Phalacrocoracidae > Phalacrocorax > Phalacrocorax carbo. The sequence continues at coordinate 159,547,102 of NC_087514.1, forward strand.
AATACTGCAGGCCAGGACATTTCTTTATCTTTATCATTAATGTAATATGCCAGCACTTTAAAAGCATTAATGGATTATACCTTCACTGCACCTCTCATGCTAAACACTAAAAATAATCTCTATTTTGGAGATGGAGAGTTGAAAAATGGATGAAAGTAACTGATGTGCCAAGGTCACACAAGAAGACTACAGCTGAGATAAGGTACTGACCCCAAGTTTTGCCCTACGCTTTTATCAAAAAAGCATAGAAAACAGGCGTGGAAGAGCCTGGGAGAGGTTATTTTGTCTAACTTCCCTCCAAAAAACTAAGTAAACTCCCCCTAGCCCATTCCTGAAAGACGTTCATCCAGGATGTCCTGAAACAAATCCAGTAATTGAGATCCCACGCTACCAAAAGGTGATCCTATCCCCGCCTTTACCTTAATGTTACCATTATTTCCTAATGTCCGATGTCAATCACGTTACTGAAGCCTGTATTTTCTTGTCGTAATCACAACAAACCCATGACTCGTAACACATTTTTCCAACACTTTTAATTGAGCCTTCTTACAGTGTTATTTCTCATGTAAAGACATGTTGCACAATGATTTAAATTAAATTCTACAGCAACGCATTAGTTTCTACTGCTGTAACCCGTGTCCCTGCCCTGTCATCCTTTCACCTGTACACCTCCAAGAGGTGTTGAATCTGGCTCTTCTCCGGGCTGGACAAAGCCATCTCCCTCAGCCTCTCCTCACACCGCCCCTTCCCCAGCCCTTGACCATCTTGGTGGCCGCCCCTGGACTCACTCCAGTTTATTGATGGCTTCCTTTTTCCAGGGATCCCAAAACCAGACACAGTACCCCAGATGAGGTCTCACAAGTGATGAACAGAGGGGAAAGGCCAGTTATAAAGAGCAGAGGAATTGTACAGAAATTAAAGGCAATGGGGGGAAAAAAAATCTGCATCTGGCCTAGCTGGAGGAGTCTGTTAGATAAAGCATCAGCTGGTCAGCATTGTTTTGATGAGAAACTGTTTTCAACACAATGAAAGCATTCTTAACAAATTTATCTTTTTTTTGTGGTTTTTTTTTTTTTTTGCAGCAAATGTTAATTTTAATACCAAATGACTGTAATAAAAAAATGCTGGTTTGACTAATGGAGGATTGGCCACTTCATCTATGCGTGACCCAGGCTACCCACAGTAACCAGGCAATTTATTTTGTGCTAGGCATGACCAGAGGTGCTCTTCAGTCCAAGAGAGAAGACAATATGTAGTTCTGCCAGGGAGGAGAAGGGAATGTGGAGCTCAGGAGCTACATCTCCCATGAAACATTGCCGTGCCAATTATAAATATATATTTTGGTTTTCACTTCAAAATACATGAAAATGCACTCCGCACCCTCCACACACCAAAAAAAGAAATCCGAATGCCATAGATTTTTTTCTAACTCATCTTTTTAAATACTATTAGGCAAATACAATATCAAGCTAGTTTTGCTGATGAATGCTTAATGGTTTTGGCTCATGATTATGCCTCCAATGCCAGATTAAGTCAATAGGATTAGGCCCATTATGTCTCTCACATTTCTGTTGTGCGCAGCTCAAGTTCAATAAAATATATTTAAAGGATATTTACCTGTCTCTGAGGGGTGGTGTAAGGATAAATTCAGCAGTATTTCTACAGTACACTGGAAATATATCTGAAATTTTCAAAGCCACCTAGTGGATTTTGATGTACCATTCCCATTAATGTCATTGGGAAGTATATATCTCAGAAATCTCAGCTGTAAAGCACTGCAATACATGAAGAATAATAGCAAACACAAAATTTAAGTAGGGAACCTAAGAAGATATACCTAAATTAGTGTTCCACATAGAAATTTTATTAATATTTTTTATGTCCTTATACGGACTATAGGAAATGAAATCAGTAAAATGTGAATCATTTTTCCTAATTACCCTGTTAAAATAAAAGCTAATCAAATTATTTTTGGAGACCAAATCTTATGATTCCTTCATTAATATTCTCTCTTATCCTCAGGATAACCACACTTACTTCATGTTTTATTAAATTACGGGATTCTAGAACCAATTGTACAAATTGGCCTAATCTCCTTAACAGTGATTCTGTACACTATATTTGGGAGATTCTGCAATTTACATCTTGACAGCAAAGAACTTCTGAAGGATTAGATTTGCTCTTTTTGAAAAGTCTGGCTGCTGTGTTTTGTTTAAAATAAATTGGAGAGTTGAAATCCACAACTCCTGGCTTCTGTAAATTGTTTTTGCAAAAAGGAAAGCAGATAAGAAAAAAGCAGCAAATGGAAAAAAATCCACATTGTTTTTAGTGTGGCTAAGTGTGTAGCACACGAAAAGGGGTAGTGAGTAGCTTTTGCTGATGGATTCAAGGGGGCAAATACACAGTCCACTTACTTCTTGGAGCAATAGGAATACCTAGGAAATCACTTTCCTAAACATGTGTTATTGCTCACTGGTCATGACTCTTCAGAGCTGCCCAGCTCTCTCCATCGTTTGTCCTTCTGCTGTCATTCTAGAGTTGACCTACCTGAAATTTTACTTCTAAAAGTGGATGAACAGTTGCAATTGATTCTACAAAGTCTCTTCTTTTGGGTAAGCCTAGTTAATCAGGAATCAATCCAAGCAAAACCTAAAACAGAAGATCTCCAAAGTGTTCAACACTTCGTTCCATATCCTGTTCCATAAAAATAACTTTTCAAACCTGTTATATGATTAGGGCTAGTCCACAGCAGTCATTTCCATGAGAAGATGGCAGCTAACAGAGTTCGACTGGGTAAATGAAATTTTCTATCAAATTTGAGCCTTTGCAGCAGGTCCTAACACTCCAAGACAAGCTTAATGAGCTCCCTGATCCTCTTCTGTTGTTACATTCTGAGCTGTAATGTGCTTTAGAGGGACCAAAAGGGAACAGAAGGGGCAAAGCTTCTCAATGAGAAGCTGACCCTTCTCCACTAGGAACACATGTTAAATCTTCATTAAGACTGACACTGTGGTTATATTCTATATACCTCTGGTCCTGAACCACATTACCTCCTACAGGTCCTCTAAAGCTCAGTACCTCCACACTCCTCTCCACCCCAAGAAACTGGACAACTTATGATCCTGCAGCCCTTGCCATATAACTGCTTCTCCATGACAAAAGTACAGGGTAACATCAGACTGCAAGTGACGTGAATGGAGAATTCTAATTTAGGAGTATTTAATCCTAAATCTTCCCTAGTGAGAAAACACCACTCGCGTCACAAGGCAATGGAGAAACAGGTTCCTAAGCTAGAGTTTGAGCAGTAATCCTTATTAGTATATTCTACTGCGCTTGGAAATATTTTGTAGACTATGCATAAAGATTAAATAATATAGAAACAAGGTTTCCATTATATTAAGGATTCATTGGATAATTTTCAAAAGTACAAGTTATCTCTTACCTTTTTTTTCTGGTAAGTATCGCTCCCCTGAATAAATATGCTCAAATGACTATCAACTAAGTTATCAGAAACAAGATAAATCCATGACAAAAGGAAAGCTAATGCAGCAGGGAAGGAGAACATTTTCAGCACATCACTGAGAAACCATTAGCAAATTAAAAAAATCAATGGAAGATTGTTTTCAAGTAATAACTGTTAATCTAACTCATGAAATGTTAACACACACACTGTTTCTCAACTACTTAAAACCTTAATTCACAGGTGAGGATAACCAGGGATCCTTGAGAATGGTATAATGCTATTAATGGGATCCCTTTGGTTTGTATCAGAGTGAAAGGTATGTGAATTCATACTAGAGGAATGGGAAAAGTTTAATAAATGAACCTGAACTGTGCCAAAGGAATAAGAATTCTGGTGGTCTGTATGAACATGGAAAAATGTGCACTGCAAATCCTCTTGGTTTTTAGTTGTATTTCAGACTGCTCCTTTTTTCAAAAACTAAGGAAAAGCAGCTCTGAGTTAATTAAGATAGGCTAATTTGAATCCAGATGCTAAAAATGTTCATTAACAGTAATTATTTTTTATTTATGCAACCTGAGGCCAGACCCAGTTTAGGTTGGAGAATTCACAAACATGCTTATAGGGCTTTGAGAATGAACTAATAGTGTTGTACAACTGGTTTAGTGCATTATGTTTTGGGTTTTTTTTCCCTTTAGTCCCTTTTCTGAAACATCACATATTGATCATTTCCAGAAGCAAGATACAAACCTAATAGATGAACACATTTTTGACAGGAACTAGAAAACCAGGCACTAAGCAGGGCTCAGGCTGGACTTGGAACACAGATTTGGTGCCAGGCTTGAGCTGAATGCTACCTATGCAAAATTGCAAATGGTGATTGCTTTCCCCTGCAGTTCAGTTACTACATATGCAACAGGACATCCATCTACTCCAGTGCCTCTCAACAACAGCGTAAAAGTGGCATACAGTGCTAGCACTAAAATATGCTCAGGTAGCTGGGAGGAAATGGATCTTACTGTTGTGGTTTAATGTGGCAGGCAGCTAAACATCACACAGCCTCCCTCCCTGCTGCCGCCCTCCGCACCCACAGAAGGATGGGGGAGAGAATCAGAAAGGCAAAAGTAAGAAAACTTGTGAGTTGAGATAAGAACAGTTTAGCAATTAAATAACAACAATAATAATTTGTAATGAAAAGGAAAACAAAGAGAGAAAAAGAAAGAAAAAAGGGAAAAAAAAAAAAAAGTGATGCAACCACTCATCATCTGCTGACCAACGCCCCACCAGTCACCCAAGCAGCGATCGCTGCCCCCCAGCCAACTCCCACCAGTTTATATACTGAGCCTGATGTCATACGGCATGGAATAGCCCTTTGGCCAGTTGGGATCAGCTGTCCTGGCTGTGCCCCCTCCCAGCTTCTTGTGCACCTGGCAGAGCATGGGAAGCTGAAAAGTCCTTGGCTAGTGTAAGAACTACTTAGCAACAACTAAAATATCAGTGTGTTATCAACATCGTTCTCATACTAAAGCCAAATCACAGCACTATAACAGCTACTAGGAAGAAAATTAACTCTATCCCAGCTGAAACCAGGACACTTACATATGGTAGAGAAGAGTATAACCTAAGGATCCAAATGGCTGTGGAAATGTCCAGGACAGTAGACGAGAGCCATAATTATAAATTCCACATAAAAGGTAATCTCACTAATTTAGAAGATGGTTCCTTCCCCTGCCTCTGTTGTTAATTCAGTTATTTTTGTGTCTGGTATTCGCTTTCTAGGGTTACTGTTTCTTTTACTGTCTCTGCTGAAATATACATTTCCAGTGAAAAATCTCCTCAGCGTACCTGAGGGATATGTATCTGCCACAGAAGCCCCATTTGGATAATAAGAACTTTCACTAAGACAAATGATGCTGAGGTCCCAAAGTGTTCAGATCCACAAGGGTCCACTTCATATACCTGGGGCAGAGTTAGCAATGCCAAGTGCGTAGGAAGGCTGCAGTAGGGTGTAAGTCATTCAACAGTTCCTTTGAATGCTGACCTTTGAGGGGAAAGATAGGCCCAATCTAGCTGTGCAAACCCAGAGTTCGAGAGCAATCCTACATTGAGATAGCCAGTAGAGAGGAGATATAAATCTTGATAAAGACTTTGAGAGACTGCAGCAATCTATTAAGAAGACCCTGCTCATGAAAAATGAGCATGAGCAATGCCAACTTATCAGCAGTTGTTTCCAAGGGCAGCATGAACAACCCAAAGCAAAGGGTTTAGCCCTGCCTAACAGACAGGGTGCTGATGTCTCTGAGGAGATCCAACAGTGCAAAGTGTCCCAGAACGTGAGTGAATAGTGTTAACTCAGTTATTAATTGATGAGGAGCACTTGGAACTCCATATTGTAATAAAGCTGCTTGTTAGCTATAGCAATGTATAGCATTGCTTGACTGGGGAAAGGCATGAGGGAGCTGCTATTTTGGAGGATAGAGGTAGGTGGATGGAGCCCGCTATTGTGCCACCTTCATGGTGGGGCTTTTTGTGTTGCAGAATCCTCCCTAAATCACTTTGGCTCATTCATACTGTGAGCAACATGCCAGGAAAGCAACAGGCAGGCTCTTCCCAACAGGAACCACCTTTTGTGTTCATAACAGACGCTAGTAAGATGGAGCTCTGGGCCACTTAGCAGCTTCAAGGCACCATACTGACCAAATTAAGTAGGTTCCCTGGAAAGATTCACTATTTCGCAATGGAAGACTTTCATGGATGTTGCCTTAGTGATGTTTTCATCCACTCATCCACAAGAAACCTTTTGTGATACAAAAAGAAGCAACAAATGTTTGTAGACCTTTAGATTTTGTGTCTTTTTGTGTGAAAAATTAAGGAGGTTGCCCTCTCCTCCTTTTTCTTTCTTTTTTTCCTTTTTTTTTGTTTGTGGAAGGGGGAGTTAGGTCATCGCTTTAGCAAGAGGTCAACTTTCACACTCAAGCACTCAAGATTATCATCAGTTATTTTGTTTGGATAACTATAAATTCTATTTGTTCATATTACAAATTTAAGGAGCCCCAAATGGACTCTGGGTATTATATTGAAGCTTCCAACTTAGATATTTAGGTTTTCACTGCTTTAACAAATTGGTCCACAACGCCAGTTCTACATCAACATATACAGTAATAGTTCAGCAGCAGTGTATTTTCGATGAGTTAGATGATAGTTTCACAGTATCAATTATCTTTAGATTTGTGAAGTAGAACAGAGGAAAAATGATGAAGCACACTGACCTAGCTCTTAATGCAGAACTACAGAATGTATAATTTAGCATTTATTTTATTGCCAGCATTATCTATATAATGTGTTAGTGCACAAAATAGCCTATCAAATGCATTAGCAAACAAAAGCTATATAAAGACTCCTAGAACCAAAAGGCAACTTATGAATAATTCACATTTCCATGCATTAGGAGTCATCCAGATAAAACACATAAAGTGCACTTAACTTGTCCCAAAGAAAACTTATAAATTATCTGAATAATTGTATATAATATCAAGATAATATTTCAGTTACTTTGAAGGATAAAGTTGCTTTCTTGGATGACTTTGAAGACAATTTGCAAGCTTGCTCAATTTATGCTGACAGTAATTGCTGTACAGTTGCCTGATTTAGACAGAGGGAAAAAAACCAGGATGCACTGTGCAAGTTACAACTACAGAAGAAAAGCTGCTGGGCTGCCTTTTGTGGTACCTTTTGTACTCATTGACAGGACTAGTGCCAGCTGTTTAATTACTTGTCCAGAACAGGCACTGTTTTATTGATAACTGTACTCAGAAAAAAAAAAATACTTTTGAATCAGATAGTATTTAGCGCTATATAAAGTCAAGTCACATTTATTAGATTAACATGGAAGCTTTTGGGAGTATCCCAAAATTATGAATACAGAAAAAAATATATGTTTCATGCCCAGAAATATAAAAGTTATCACGGAAGTTACGGAGTGCTATGATTCTAAATGATTTGTAGAGTCATGCCTTTACCTATTTCTGGTTTATTATCATTAACAAAATAACATCAAACTATGTGTACAAGCCTGCAAATACACTAACACAAAACATTTCATGCGTTCACAGAATTAGCTGTAGACATTCAATATCAGAGGCAGTTTTCACTTCCATGCTGAAACCCATCCTTGCATTACCATCAGATAGACTAAGATGCAGCAGCCACAATTCATAGCATTGTGTCTGTGGGTTTCAAATTTTGCCAAGAAACCTTCAAGCAGGAGCCGTGCTGCAACAGTTAACAACTGACTAATGACAGACAGATCAAGTCATCAATGTAAATGGAGGGCAATGGGGTGAACAACTGCGGTTTCACGATTTAACCTTACAATGGAGGTCACACAGCCTAAAGAATATATAAGTTCCCCTATTTATACTTTTCATAGGTATTAACTCATGAACAAAGTGTGAAGCATGACCCAAGATGTAAAATGGGACAGAATTTTGGTGTTTGTGCTCCACTGAGAAGTACTCAGGCAGCGTACAGCAAAGACCGAGGGCTATGGTGTAGGCACACATCCTCCCAGACACACACACAGGACGGCAAAACAGTACCTTGCTTTTAGGTAATCACTGTCGGGTACAAATATCTCTTCAGGAAATATTGCCACTATCCTCAACTTATTATCTTCCTTAGAATTGCAGCTGACTAATTACCGCAAAATAATTTAGGAATAATTAAAAGCATTTCTCATTGCTTGTCATTTGACTGAGAGCAAGTTTCTTGACAGAGTAATGAGCAAAGGCGTACACTAATCACCCATTAACTGGCGGGGTGCTTAAACATCTTGCTCTAGAAAAGGTTGTGTGCTGCTTAATTTAGTGCCACTGGTTTACAGGTTGGCTTACAAGTTGAAAGCTGCTTGCAATGGGATCCATATCTCTATTTAGTTGAATCTCACATGGGATGGAGCTCATTTTCTTTTGACTGCAAAGATTAGAGATTTATGCCTCCTCTTCCATCCTGTGGTCTTTTGGGAGGGGTAGCTGTGCTCCAGAAAGGGTGTAACAAATTGCAAGACTAAGACACCACATACAGAAGTTACAAAAATTATTTTCACACCAAATATTAGAGCAAGACAATCAGGCCTGGGTTCTTTCCAGGATATAATTTTGCTGTGCTTTACTGAGTGAAGCAATTCACAATATGAACTAATGCTGCCCCACCTGCCCTCAGCGGCAACAGATTCATAAACTGGGGAATCAGCTCTGTTACCAGCAAAGCCTGAAAAACTAAGCACAAGGAAGAAGACCTCTCATGTCCTCTCTTCATGTGTCCCCCAGAAGGCAGAAGGCGTGGAGCGAGAGGGCGAACACTTTGTACCATCTCCACCTTTACCTCACATTGCAGTCACTCTCTGCTTTTTTCTTCGCCATACCTCCCACTCTCTTTGCAGAGAATCTGCTGCAGAGGATCCTGAACAAGTTATGAATTGTTACCTAAATCCCCTCTCACTGCTCTGGCTTCTGACTGTGGACACCAGCTCTACTGAGACCCTGCAGAGCATCATCATGTCCTCAGAAACACTGGAAATGTGATTCACAGAATTCCTCACTGGCTGCTTATTTTCAATCTGATTTTTTAGATCTGGTTTTCTGAGGAAGCAAATCTGATGTGACTGTGCTGTACGGGTGTCTGCCCTGCTCACTTCTGGACTTCTGGTAACTCAACAATATTTGACAAAGAAGTAAAGTTCAACAAATATGTTAAAGGTCCCAGAAGTTTTGTGGAAACAGGCAGCCCAGTAAGGAAGACAGATGACAGTTGACATCCATATGGAACGAAGTGATAGATGATGAACACAATTATGCTAGGAGGCACTGTAGAATCTACCCAGAGACCATCCACAGCAGTCAGGATTCAGAAAATTCACTAACAACAGAACTATGGCTTTTAAATAAAGAAACTTCATTTTTACAAGGCTGCTCAGATACACAAAACTTTACTGGGAAGATCTGTAATCCTCTATTGCAAATAAAATATGCATTTAACCTTTACAGAAGATATTTCACTTGCCTTTATTTATTCTTTGTCAGTGAATCAGACTTTTAGGTAGCAGATCACTTTTACAAATGACATAACCACAGAGTAACTGCTCAGTACTTATAGAGTGCAGAAACCAAGACACAACTGGAGTGACTCTCTAAAATATTTCAATGAGATAGTCAGCCGAGGGTTCTCGGTTTTTTGAAAAGTGCAGGGTTTGGAAGATAGTGGAAGACTCTAGGTCTAAAAAAGCAAAAGCCACGTATATATTACAGGATAATGGTTAATAGTAAAATATATTTTTAAATCCCGCTCAGTCTAGGAGCTTTCTACTGAGCATTTATAGATAACTGGTAGGAATTGGTAGGTAAGAATATCATATGTAAGCCAACCAGAAAATTATGCTGAATCCTAGGGGGTATGTTTTTGTTTAAAGCTACACTTCTTTCTGTCAGTCCTGCTATTATTGACTTGCTACCCATGGCCTGGGGTTAATTTACAACTCTCTGTCAGTGACCCTTGTGGCAATGATAGTGGGGCAGATGCTGTGTTCCTTTTATACCGAAACTGTTACGGAAATTACTCCAGCCACTGAGCCCCAAAACTCTAATTTCCTTCATGTTTGTGTAGAAAAGGTAGCCCTACTGCACATAGCCATTTAGTGGAGGAATTATAGGATCCCTTGAGATTATCATAACCTTTTAGTCACCCAATGACACAAAATGAGATCATTAGGCAAGTCAAATTTTGCTTTGAGGCAGAGATTATTCAAGGGTGTTGCACTGTCATTGATTTATGCACAAATCCAATCCTAATCACTGCTGTGTCTGAACTCTTCTCTCTCCTCTGGATATTATCTTCCCAGCATGCTTGTGCAGTGTGGAAATGTTATTGTAACCATTTTTTAAAAAAATAGGGATAATCAATTTGAAAGGTAAAGCAAATACTTGTCAAAGCATTCAGGACTAAGGAGGGAAGTGGGCCTGGCTCTGCAGTTGTGCCTTGTCTGGGGGACTGTCCTCACCCACTGTTCATGGAGCCTCAGGTTTGAGGCATGGAGGACACTGCACACAACATATCTGAAGAGCAACGAGAGGGTAGAAGAGGCACCATTCCTATCAGAGGGCTGCAAACTCCAGATAGCTGCTCCTCACAGCCTCAGAATAAATGTTTGGTGCAACTAATCCCTGACAATACTGTAAAGGTACTTGCAAAGGGACCTTAGCCCATTGGTCTGGGAAAATGGTCGAGATTACAAGACTATGCAAGACAGTGGTGATGACTGCAATACAAGCTTAAACCAAATACTTTGAGAGTAGGCTCAAACCGGCAACGACCTGTTTTTTCTCGATTAAGTTTTGCAATAGCAAGACCAGACAGAATTGAAACTCTGAAGGCAGTTGTCAGGAAGGAAGCCTCAGTGTGGATTTCAGCGAGGCTGTAGCTGAAGCAGAAGTTTTAAAATATTTATAGGAAATTCACAAGTTATAGGACATTCAACCAATCACATTGTCAAACTCTCTGAACAGCCTTCTATTCTATATATACTCAGCAATTGCTTTATGGTAACAGTTGAAGCATGAGGGTACTGTAAAAAAAAAAAAAAGAAAGAAAGAAAAAGAAATAATAAAGGGTTATTTTCTCCCTGCAGAAAAAATGTATATCTACCACAAGTGCTTAATAGCACCTTTACCTGTGTGTTATTTTACTGCCTGCTCAGACACCACATAACCCACACAGCTTGCCACCATCCTTTCATCTTGATTAGACTTTTCTGAAATCCAGCCTGTGACTGTGATGGAGAACAGCCGATAAAGACTGAGACAAGCCCCAGTCACAAGACTGGGTGTGCACATCCCTGGGAAACGTAGTCTTAGGTCTCGAGCACAGTCTTGGTGCGTTGGAATGGAACTCTTGCAAGTACCTTGTGCCTGTGGAGACAGGAGCACGAAGGGGCTGATCCCTTGGCCAGAGGGACTGCAGGGACCCAGCTCTGTTGCAAGGAGTTTTCCAAACCAGAATAAGAGGGCTTCTCTCCCTTAAGTGAAAAACAGGAAACCTTCATCACGGTTAACGTCTCTTCACAACTAAGTTCCCTATGAATACTGCCATGTTCATGAAACCCAAACTACTTGGATATCTGATCTCTGCTCATTGCAAGCCCTCTTTGTGTCCCTGGGTTGTGAAGCTTTTCATCCTCTTACCCTGCGGCAGCCAACTAGAAAAGCTGGCTGCCCTATTCTGTGTCCCAGGGCCCTTTACATTGGCAGGGTGATCTTGTAACATTGCATTTGGTTGGCAATGCCATACTGCACGGCATTAGCCATAAACTGACATTGGGGCTGGAGAAATACACAGTATAAAGAGAGACTGGCATACAGCAATAGCTCATATAATACAGTCATGCTGATCGGTGCAGGTGGGTATCGTTTATAGACTTCTCATGGGCAGGAGGTTTTCCCACTTCAGTCATTCCCTCACAACATGCAAATTTCCACTTCAAAGATTCGGTGGTGTTGAAAAGAGGTTTTTCAACCTACACAGAGTTCATTTAAGTGAAGAGAGGTTCATCTTCCCCAACTTTGTACTGCTGGAATGGCTTTAACCGGTACAGTGTTCAAAGTTCTCTCTAAACAGCTTTTGGTGAAGCAATATAGCTCTCCTCCCTGCGAACAGCTACAGTACGTGTTCATACACACACAAAACCACGCTTAGTGGGACCGTGGCATATATGCAGTTTGCATGTCCATGTGTATATGTAAGTATATATATGTAAAAACAGAATACAAAGATTTTGGGAATCTGCTTCTGAATTCCTTTGAATCACGCTTGATACCAAGACCTCCATATCTATACCAAACTGCTTTTTTTTTTTTTTGAGTATGTAATTTCTTTGCCTTTTTTCTACTTTTCCCCTGTAATGACTTTGTGAGGATAAGAGCAATTCTTGCCTCTGGCACTGGGCTTGCAAATGAGGGGATTTTGCCATTATGAAAAGCTCTTTTGCACGAAGCATCCCTCAGCCAGGGTTTGGCCAAGTCCCAGACAGGCGGGTGCTTCAGCTGTGTTCCACTGCAGGGAGGCCAGAGGAGGGGTTCTGGCTGGTAAGTAAATAATGGACTTTGATACTATGGTGAGCCATGTAAGAAAGGTATCGGAGCACGCCAGGAGCTTATAAACGAAAGAGCATCTCATGAACCACTTCAGAGATGTGGGAAGAAGAGCACCTGTGGGACTTAATGATTCAAAGAAAACCTATCTGCTAGTTGGGAGATGAATCCTTAGATGACGGACCTAAATCCCAAGTAATGCTGAAGAATGACAGAAAGATTGAGCTAAGTGCAGTCCTATCATTTAATCTTCAGTCTTTCTGTAGTCCTATATGTATTACTTAGCAAAAGATAATACAATGAACGATAGTAAGATATCCAGAATAATGTAACAACACATGAAGGAGCTTAGCATAGGCAAGTAATAATGGTAGGTTTCATCTGCTCTCTTTCGTTACACTAATAGAAAACAAAGATTTCCAGAAAACATTAGAAATTAAGAGATTCAAAAGGAGTGGCCTGTAGCTTTCTACCAGCGGAAGTCAGAAAGCCAGCTGAGTTCCAAAGCAGTGAATAAATATACTCATTATCTTACATAGAGTAAAATAACTTCATATTAGCAATATCGATATTTGTTTACCATGCCTGTATTAAGCTAATTTAATAATACCATATTTAGTTGCCGCAGAGAAATTAAGGTACCTTCATACAGGTTATGGGATAATAAAAGGCAGATTGGTTTTGTACCGAGAGGGTGTTCCTTGGCGCTGAACCTGCTTTACATTAGCAGATGGCCAGAAACCTCTCCTGAATCTTAACGTATACTTCTGAACTGAGGTAAGACAGGAAAGATCTTCTCCCCAGTTAAAGTTACCCGCCTGTTGCTGTTCTCTTTCTGGTTTGATTTTAACAAATTCTTTTCTTTTCTACATTTAATTTCTTTATCACTTACTATCCACATAACCAAGCATTCATATATTCTGTGTGAGTGTAATGCATAGATCTGTCACATCATCTCTGTATCACCTTTTACTAAATATGCAAAATTCAAAGTAAAATTATGTGTATTTAGTACTATAAGAGCTCTATTTCTTTGGAAAATGCTCTTTGAACCTCATGGATCGCAATTCATGTCTGGAGTCTACACAGCAAATTGGATACTAGTGCATTCCCTTGAATGGTATATGTACATTGATAATGCAAAACGATATTAGTTTCTGAAAGCCTTGCATAGGTATCGTGTCTCTTTGCTTCCATTATGGCACATCTCCCATCAGGTGAAATGGTACCCCCAGACTATTCTCAGACCGGACCTCTGGGGAGAGACACACTTAAGATTTCCGGAGCTGCCGTGTGGCGAGGTTGCAGGAGGCCTGCACTGGTGCAGGTACCGGCCAGCCCAGGGAGGATGGCAGCGCTGTGACCCACGCAAGCCTGGGGAAACATCGTGCCCCATGGGCCCGCAGGCTGGCTCCATCTCCCTCATCTGCCCAGTGCATACTCAGCAAGGAGAGCTTCACCCAGGCTGCAAGACAGGCAGATGTTGTTGAAAAACCTTTGAAGAAACTACGAGCACTAGAATGGGGGTGCCTGTTTAAAAGCAGACAGGCATAAAAGTTAGAGTAGAGGAAAAAGCTAGTACTTCACATTATAATTTTGTCTTTGCCATCAGTTCCTCTGGGCAGTTTTCTAATCTAGGAGACTAAGCCCATTTGTAGACACTCACAAATAGGCTGTTTTTGAAAGGTGCTGAGTAACTCCAGTGCATACAGCAGTGGATGTTCACATCATGCCTCTAACTCTGGGAAGAATTAACATCTTTCCAAGGAGCCTAGCCTGTAAAATGAGGATACTGACACCTGCCCACCTCAGAGGGTTGCTTGAGAATTAATTTCTGCTTGTGTTGTCCTGTGAAATTTCTAAATATTATAGAAGGGCTGAGCACTAACTTTTGCTACAGGTAGTCTGAACATATTATTTTCTCTGCACTCATATCAGCCACATCACCCAGACACAGTTTCTGCTAGAATAATATTAACACTTCTCAATTAAAGCACTGCTGGTGCAAAAAGGAAATAAGAAACTTTTTTTCCCCTCCAGCAGCATCAAGCTAAAATAGAACATAGTCTGCAAAGCAATTAGATGCGATACCATCTTAGCCTCATGAAGGCTGGAATTCATTGCAGCAGTTGCTGTTTATCCTCACTGCAGAGCACAAAACCCAGAAATTACGTCTCTCAGGTTGTTTACCCTCTGCAGATCTTGCCAAATTGAAAGATCATTGGATCCTGGGAACTGGTGATGGAAAGCAACCCCAAACATTAGAGCATTCAGACCACCTCTTTACTGATGCAAGACTGTTCTCCTAAATCAATATTTCAGTGTTTCCTCTAGGTCAGTTGAAAATTTTCATATAATGGCAAAGGGATTTAGCTTCGTCCCCTGGGAACTATTCTATAGCTGAAGAGATGTTACAGGCAGGAAGTGTTGCTTTATATTCAGCATACACTATTCCATTTAAAATTTCATTCTTTAAAAGTAAATTAAACTCCAACTTGTTATGACAAATAGTGTATCGTTTTCTTCATGTTTACATCTTTCATAAATATGTAGACTATTATAAACACATCTCCACGTTACTTGTCATTAAATCAAAGTATTTTATACATATTTTAATGTTCTTTTATACACTAATTGTTCCAATCCTTTGATCATTTCCTCTCGCTCCACATGTAATCCTATGAAAGATTGCTCAAGGAGACAAATGAATTCATAGCAGAAAGCAAAACAAACAGACGTAAGGCAAATATGATATCTGGATTTGATATGGTAGGAAGAGAGGCCAAGGGGATCTCTTCAAGATATACTTTCAAACACTTGTATCACAAATCAGGAGGTAGAGTCTTCTTTACATTGCCCTGGTGTACAACAGGCAGACAAGAAATTAAATTAGGTGAGGAGAGTTTACACATATCTGAAGGGTACCAGCAGCAACATGCCCACCTGGCATCCCCTGCGAGGCAGAGAGCCCTGGGCATGAGGCTGCACCCAGACCTGCTGCACCCTGCGGCAAGGAGCAAACTCCTCAGGGGACTCCCGTGGGCTTCTGAGCACTCAGTCACAGGAAAGCAGGAGCAGACTCACCATCAGGAGCAGTGCCAGTGGTGAAAGAAAGAGCCTGAGAGTTTTTAATAATGAATTACACAGAGCTCACTCTCTGCAAAACCTCCACGAGCTGCGTCTGGCTACTCAGACACAGTCCCTGAGCTAGATCTCAGAACAGACCAATGGTTTTAGACTGTTTATAAGTAGAAACATTAAAAATACTATCAGTTTATAAAGAGGCATGATTAGAAGTAGAGGGAAGAAATGAGTACAGGAGGAGGACTTACCACAGAAGCTAAGAGCTGGCCTGAGCAGTAGGCCAGTCTTACCAAAAGGATCATGATCCCCGCTTTTTGGATAGCTCTGTCAGCAGGGCCTAACTTCTGCCAGAGTTGTACCTAGTATTCAGATACCAGGTTCTAATTTAGATTGTCACCCAGAGGAGCTCTATGCACAGGACAGCTAGAGCAAACTGCACAGACTTTGAACCTAGAGAGCATCATGGATATTTTGTATGCAACCCCATTGCAAAATCAAGTCCATAATCTGCAATGGTCAAAATTAATGTGCATACATACCTAAGATGCAAAGTCTGAGAAGATCATCAAGCCTTAGGGGGATGAAAGGGGAAAGCAGAGGCCTTTGCCGTACTTAATACCTACAGTTTTCATATATCAGCTTTTGTAGTATCAAGATTACTAAACCAATTAGTTATAAAGCAACAAAAGCTAGTTCACATTTAAAAGGCAAAAAGTTGTTGAAGAATCCATAAAGAGACATCCATGTGTCTTTCAAGAAAGATCTCGGCTTCACTTTATTATTTTATTGCTTTTAAAATAAACCAGATTTATTCTAAGTAATATATGCCATTACTGCTTCATTTTCTAAAAAACAAGTGATTCTGGCAGAGCTACCAGGGAACACAACTGAAGGCTGGAAGCCTCTGTTTCACATCTCTCTGCAGTACCTCTGTGAACAACAAAGTGCCAAAAAACTTCAGTTCACCCTAGTGTGGCTTTTAGTTGCAGCCATCTATCAGTCTCGATACAGCTCCAGGAGGGATTGCTCTTCACCAAAAGACAGTAGGATGATGGTCCTTCTGCAGGAGGACTTTTTGCCCTATCAATTGCTATACATAGCCTGAAACAGTAGCAGATGTTGAGGAGGGTAATATCCCATCTACTTATTGTCAGTCAGGTTACTATTTGAGAGATACTTAGTTCTCAGGAACAGCTCCGTGAAAGCAATAAACTCAGTGAAATTCAGGAAGCAGCCATAAACCTGTTTCATTCATGTGGTCCAGCAAGTGCTTGCTCCAAGCGTTATGGGGAGCAATAACAGGATAAGAGAAGGAATGGCAAGAAATGCTCAGCAGAAATCCTTTCCACACTGTACAGATCAGAATCCAGCTTCAAACCAAATGATCATAAATTCTATCATACTATTGATGTTGCAGCTAGGAGCCTGGCCATATTCCCAAAGGGCCAACCAAGTCAACTCTAAGGTCTCCCTGCTTGCAAGGGCTCAGCTTTGTACAAGCCCAAAGTCTAGATGTGAATAGCAGCTTGGGGTAAACCAGCATACCGTCCTCTGAGTCACTGCACCTCCTTATTCTCTGAGAACATCTGTGGGATGCAGCTTTGCTACACTTAATACAGCTCAGCTACTCTAATACATTAACACAACAGAGACGTTCAAAACAAATGGATACTTTGATAGAGAGCTTTCAATAACAAAAATGGCTTTCCCAGATGGTTAAGTCTAACAGTCAACCTATTAAGAAAGAAGTTTTTCCTCCCCTTCTCAGTCTCTAAGGCTGACAGAATTAAGCTACGTGTTCTCAAATGTACCCTACCATGTCTCCGTCCACCCTCCTGGTTAAATATGCCCTCTTGGGCTTTCTGCCAACAGGAGGGTGCCTGCTGGCATCGCTCAGCTCCAGATGTTGTCCTTTCCTTTGTGCAGAAAATGGAAAGGCCATTTCCTTTTTGCCAATGAGCAAGAATGGCAAAATTAAGACTGACCTTAGAAGGGTGCAAGAGACACTCTTCTTCCCCCTTGTAGGTATTAGAGGAGAACAGAGTCAACACACAGAAATACTTTTCCCCCTTGCCTCACACATGAGTTATTTGGAAGCCAACAGTAATAAAAGGAAATCATAATGGGAGAAAAATGACCATAAATACAACAATGGTATGTCTGAAGCAAGGACAAAAGCGATCTGGGAGTTGCTCCGGTAGTGAGATGGAAAGGAAAATTCTTCTGTTTATTAACCTGTGGTAAAACTGTTGTATTCACTGGAGAAGGACATAACCACCTTCCTTTCCAATCCTCAATCTTAGGATACTTTCAGCCTAGGCTAGAGATCACTCTGGTTTTCACAATATGACACAAGGTGTGGGCAAAAGCCGGTCATCATGCCTGAAGACATGAACTGATAACTGCAGGGAAAAAAACATCTCGTCCCAGAGCACCTAGCAAAACACTTAAAAGCAAAGAGAACAAGTCCTTAGATTTCCGTAAACTCCAGAGTTTGCATAAACAAATTCTTCATGAACTGAAAGACTTGCCATTCTGTTTACTGCCATCAGAAATTATTACTTTTACATGGTTTTTACACTCACCAAATTTGTGTAATTACGCAAACTTCCACATTTGCAGAGGCATTCTGAGCTATTAGGACCGTTTCTCTAATATGTGCAATTTTTTTGCCAGAAGGACACCATACCATTAATTCTGTACCCTCTCTAAATGCAGCAATTATCTACCAAACAGATATTCTGCGCCACACTTCAAGGATACTTTCACCTTCCCACCCTCCAGCGTTGTTGCTGGGCAAATGAGGAGAAGTCGCCATTACCCTCTAGGGAGACAGGGTCAAGAGGAGTCCCAGTAAAATCTCAACAGTTATTTTAAAAACAAACAAACAAACAAAAAAGCAATAATAAATGATTATAAGTAGGCCTTCACTGATGGTGTTATTTGCCGTTAAATTCTGCACATAAGTTTGCATGAGTATAACCTATAAAATTTTCAGATCAAACATTCAATTTAGCACAGGGTGCATTCAAGATTAACCACCAGCAGTGTTCCTCAGGTGCCAGCTCAGACCAGGCCCATGTGCTTGCTTCCTTATGTAAACTTTTCCTCGCATCAAAGATGCATGAGCCCTTGGGTAATAAACACTTGCCCTCCACTTGAATGAGGCAAACTAACGGAGTTGTATAAGAAAGCCTCTGTAAGAAAGGCACTTCTCAATAGTGATGCCAGCAAAAGGGAAAGGGGTGCTCCCCGCTTCACGTTTTATATTGGAGAGGGGACCGATTTCACCAGCTGTCGTACCTGCGAGCTCTGTCATAACTCAGCCCGGCTCCCACAGTCCTGCTAGGCCTCAGGGACCCCTCACCACTTCGGGTGATGGGGAGGTAGCATGTCCCAGTGAAGATCTGCCTTTGTGCTGGCACCATGGCACAGGGCTGAGCAGGATGACCCATCTGTCCCCACAGGCCCTCAGAGGACCATGAAACTGCCAGCCAAGAGAGACTCAACCCACTGGAGGTCAGTTCTCAGGCAGAGAAACCCCCAAATCCTGCTAGTGAAGAAGAGATTTGTAGTACTAAAATGTGTGAGAGGGGAGCTTTCATTTTACATCAGCATTTTGTCAGTCTTTTAAATATGGGCAATAAAAAGTCCATATTTTTTTGCATAAAAAGCTATTTTTGCTGAATGTAAACACATTACATTTCAGCTTCTCCCCCATTAACATTTTTGGGAAGACAAAACTGTTCACAGCTTTCCCCCTTTTTCCTGCTTGAAAAGAGAGGGGAAATGCTAGATCCTATTTAGGAACTTAAATTAGGAGGACTGGACTCAAGATCCTATACCCAATAGTGGCATATGGACCCTTTATTTTAATAAACCCCCAGACTCTACCAAGAAGATCACTGTGGCTAAATAAAATTAATCAGAGGCCAAATACCAGATCCCCATTTTTGTTAGCTGAGAAGCTCAGTCCATGGCAGCTAAACACATGCTGATGCAGCCCAGGTGGGTACTTTCAGAAAAGAGCAAAAGGAGACTGAGCTGTGGTGGTAAGAGGTCCTTCCACCCTGGAGGTAAATAATGCAAAATCAGAGAAGCTACTCATGTTGTCTCTGAATAGAAAGGAGAGAATTCCAGTGCTGTCCTTGCCCTTTCCCCTCTCCTTATAATTTAAAAATAAATTAAATCAATTAAGAATATGTTGCATCTCATTTAAATAAAAGCAGAATATTTGGAGCTACCTAACTGCAAGCAATGTAGCTAAGCCCCTGTGCCACATGGCTTGTTAAATTAGATGCATTCACCCAGAAGACCCTCAGCATCTAATTCTTGGCCTATCAAAGCTGATGGAGGTCTGCCAGTGACTTCAAGCAGGCCAGCATTTCAGTCCAGAAACCTCAGATCTCATCAGTCACAGGGAAAATGCTGACTAGAAAAGCTAAAGTAAATTTTGAACAACATGCTGTCACTGCTAACAGTGATTACAAACAGCCATCAGCAGAGCGTCAGCAAGACTGACTTCTAAACAGATGTGCAGTCAACTTCTTAGCACATTCTATCGTGAAGTGAGGATTGCAGGTGAAAAGTGATTTACAAAAAAAAAAAGAGAACACTTTAAAAAAAAGTTTTAAATGCATATTTTCATTTACTTGCTGAGTTTTCCATTTTAGCTTTACGTTGCTGAAGTGCTTGAACTGCAGTGTGATATTTTGAAAGCATTAATTCTTCTGTAAAATTTTGTTTAAAATGCTGTCCCTGTGCTAAAGAGATTCTGATGTCATTCCTGGTATGACTGTAACTCAGACTGAAACGACGTTAATAAACAAGCAGCCTCTTCTGTATCTTCAGGCAAAATAGACTCTAAATGAAAGGAACTTGCTAAGACAGCCAAAATGTTGGGAGGAGCCCTCTCCCCCCCAAGGGAGGTCTCCTCAGCAGTTTATTGCCACGGTATGCTTTACCATATTTGGGAGTCCCTTACTGACCTTGGGAATGAGCAGTGATAGATCAACCACTTACATATGTAATGAATTAAGTAGTTCCCATTTTGAATCAATATACCAGATATTACTAGTTACGTGTAATTAGAAACATAAGAGTTGTAAAACGAGCAATACACAGCAATACCTGTACTCCATGTTTCTATTGATTTATAGTTTGTTTCACTAGTTTCACAACACAAAGGACAGGTCCCAAATAACTAAGACCAGTTCAAGCAAACCTATCTTTGCCGGGAAGACATCTGTAGCACTAATTGCCATGCTCAAGAACATATTAAAATGTTTTCCATTTTTATTTAAATCAATGCAGTTTGTTTTCAGCCATCCTCAGCAGCAAAATGCATCACAGAGAGTAGTCCCAAGTGACCTCCCCAAGATGGACATTTTCAGTTTCATAAACAGAAAGTAATAAGTGATTGATTTGCATTTATGTGCAATTGGTTGATGTTTAATAGTTTTCCTGGTTCACTTTTCTGAGCACTTTCCAAGCAAGTCATATCAGTGTGGCTGAGTCCTGGGCCAGGGCACAAACCACCGGTCTGGAGGGGAGAACGGCAGAGCCTCCTGACTCAGCCATGGGAAGCCCTTGAAAGTAGGGGACTTGAAGGGGATATGGCCAAATCTTTCCCCAAGCACAGGGACTACAAGGCACATAAGTTACTCTTGCTCCTTACCTGAGGACAAAGACTCTGAAGGACGGGAGTTGGTCCCAGCAGACACAGTGGTATTGTGAGCCGCTGCATCCAAAGCCTTCCTTCCTCCTCCTTTCCTCCACGAGCGGGTCACAAAGCCATCAAAGGGGAGGAGAGGAGAAAGCAAAGGGAGGACCGCAAAACCAGAAATCCTGCCCCCTCTGTTGCCCTGTGCCAACACAGCGAGAAGTTCCTCCAACCCACCTCCCACCCCTGTACTTCAGATTCCAGGGGGTCTCTGTCACCTTTGTGCCTCTCGGACCCCCATTCCTACCTGCCAGCACTAACCAGATCGGCGTCAGGCAGGTCCCCGCTGCTCATGGTGCGGGAGGGCTGTTCCAGCTCTGCCCGGGCAGGCACCCATGGGTGCTGCAGGCTCATCCTCTGCTACAGGAAGGGAGGAGGTGCTCAGCCAGGGGCCAGAGGCTGCCCAAGACCTTCCCTGCCTGCCTGCGCTGGCGGTCATCTGAAGACTTTCAGATGCCTCCTCCCTCTTTCCCACTCTTCTCCCAGGTGTCCTTCTCCCATTAGTGCCTGCTGCAGAGGATAAGAGAGGCACCCTTAAAAATGGAAGCGGGGAGGGGGGAGTGCTAATTGATGGACTTTTGCACCCATTAGTCTTCTGTTAAAAGCTACCAGAGGAAGAGGCAGAAAAGAAGTCATCAAGAAATTTCCTGAGATGGAGGCACCCTTCCTAAATCCATCTTTGCTCGTTCAAATCTTGTGCCATCAGCTTTTACTACACGCATACGCTTTCTTGGGCAGAACAGGCAGAGCCCCTGACACATGACACAGCATGACCCAGAAGTATCTGTCCTGCACGCTGCAAGGAAGAAATGGCATTTTCCAAAAAGGTTTAAAGTTACACCATACTGCTGCCTGATGGGTGTGTTATGGAGAGCAAACAGAATATATGAGGCCACAGTAGCTGGAACTTGCACTCGCACCCTGTGCCTCAGCAACGAACTGCAGGTCACTGCCGCTTCAGTGAGGGTGAAAGCCTCTTTATGTAGAAGTCAGGATTACAAGACTGGATATACATTCTGTTAACAGGTTTAAGCATTTTAGCCTTGTTGCTCTTAGGGCTGGGGTGTCAGGCTATAATTCTTTAAAATGATAATGTATTTTAAAAGCACTTAAATAAGACATTCCTTTTACATCTCAGTCCCTATGCATACTAACACAAGCCACCTAAAATAATATTTATCAAGATATGTTTTTAAGAAGCAGTGAAACAGAGAAATTGCTCTAAAATCAGTGCTTTTATACCAATTTGCAGCCTAAAATACACAAATTATGAAGTAGGAAAGTACAGCTTCTTGATGAAATCACTGACAGTTCCAGGAGCTGTTCCTGAAGAGATCAAATTGCTTCAGCCCACCACCATAAGTACTTTCCACAGCAAATTACAGGGATTTTTTAAAAAGGCATATTTACTCCAAACATCCCTTCAAATACTCAGCATGAAAGACCATAATAGGGCTTTACAGCCGTCACAGTCTATTGGGTCAAAAATCCATTAAAGAAAACGGAGCTTAAATACTTATAGGTATGATGGATCACAGTGGGGTGTACTCTTGAGTAAATAATGTGTGCTCTAAACATTTTCTAAATAAGGGTTTACAGAAGAGACTTTGAAGTAGCCGTTATATACCCTCATATCAATTTTCACGTTTCCATGACGATTGCTTTACTTTTTTATTACTAACAAAACTTGGCCCAGTGTTCCTTCCAAGCTTGGTGCAAGTGTTAACCAGATATCTCTGTATCATTAACAACTATTACTAATGAGCTCTCAAGACAGCTTAGTAGGTAAGTTAGATATTATAAGCTTCAGTCCTCACGATAACCCAGCATGCCCATTAAATATCATACTCTGTAATCTTCTTTATAATGACTGTAGAGAGATATTTTTAAGCAAATATACTCAGAATTGAGTACAGAAAGATTGATTGCTTATAGTTGCTGCCAGTTTTGACCCTAACATTCATTTTCCTGTTTTTTTTCTGATAAGATTGGCTTTCCATCCTTAATTAGCTGAGTTGGCCATATTTTCAGGAGTGTTTAGTTACCAGCCACTTCACCAGCAGGAGTGGATACTTGCTGAACACCTTGGAAGATTTAACTGTCAGTGATATATGCCAACACTTTGTAGATCCACATGAAACATAGGCTAGATCAAGAATTAACTGAAAACAAAGAGAGGCTTCCCATGGATGTCAAAAACCACTGGAGAAACGAAAATGAAGTGCCCCTGCCTTCTGCTGAAGGACATTCCATTTTGTGTGAAAAATGAGTGATACTTTTCAAGCAATTCTATCTTTGAATGTATACAATACTTAAAAATATCTTGAAAGCTTCGTATTTTAATAAACAGTTCCTACATCCAATTTTTATTAATATGTTTTTAAAGGGGAGTAGATAATTAACAGCATGAGTCAGATCCTCAAGCAGGCATAAATCATCACAGCTCCATTGGTTTCAATTTATACTGCCTGTGAAAAGGCTCTCTACACCTTTCTGGAATCACAGAGTGAATTCATCATCCCCAAATAATTACGGATTTAATTTAATTATCTGTTAATCTCTTCATTTTATGACTGTATTCTGAAGGATGGCAAGAACTATGCAGAGCTATTGCAAGGGATGTTAATGATAAGTACAATGTAAATCATCATTTTGATATATCCATAAATACTGAGCAAGTTAATGCAGAGACTTAAGTGGAGGAAGGGAATGTGTGCCATATCATAGACATATACTGTCCTGCATAAATACATTATGGCTTTTTATAAATGCAGACTCTGCGCAATAAAAGGTCCATCCCTTTTGTTTTAATCCCAACCATAAAAGCCCGCTTTGAGATTTTGACATACTTCTATCCCAAAGAGTTTGAAGTAGGAAAAAAGAAACAGCATTTAAAACTGACATTTGCTTCTCCAGAAATTTAATTTTGAGCTATATTACCCTGAAATATCAGGCACCACAATCATGGAATAGGGACAAATGCTTTAGGGAGAAGAGCAGAAAATGCGTTAATTAAAGGATGCTTAATAGCCTGCAGTTTAATAGCTTTAACAAATAGGAGGTAAAGGACAAAGTGTTCAGCTGCAGAACAACATACACAGCTATAGGCAAATGAAATAGTTCTATTCAAGAAGGGCATTTGCCTCTTAAAAATAAACCACTCCCTGAGCCCGTTTAAGTACCATGCTTTGGCTACGGTAATTATCTCATGTCACTTAATTTGATATAATATCTACTTATGCTTAATGGATATGTTTTAATTTCTAAGGAAACTGTGCCTGTTTGCACAAATGAAACTTGTACGATGATTAAAATATAATTTTCACTCAGGCAATAACACTTTTCAACAAACAAAATTATAAATAGAGACATTACTTCTATTTCGAGACAAACTTAAAAATGTGGAAATCCTCTATTACTCAATGTCCTGGCTATAAACTGCTCTATATCATGAAAATCAACCGTTTCTTATCATTGACAGAATTTCATATCAAAACTACTTCTAAATACTCAACTCAATATTACCAGGAAGCAAGCCAACATTTTCAGATCACGGAAAATACATATTATTTAATTAACAAAGCAAGATAATTTATGTAACTTCATTAACTGATATCAGAGACCCATATTCCAAAAGCATCCAAATAAATTTATTTAATTACTTTAAAACTGCTTTTAAAATGACTACTGTTTGCATCATATTTAGCAATGAGGAAAACTGACCCCAAACTTCTCAAGAAAACACATAAAAAACACTTTACGAGACACCAGGGAGATGCCCATTTCACTTGTTGCACCAAATTAACTTCACATTTGGTAAAGAATCTCTGTGGTCTTATCTCCAACCAATAAGATATTCAATTGTTTCTAAAGTAAGTATTCTATTTTTATTTGATTAATTCCACCATCACGCTGGATTCCAATGCTACATGGGCTTTAAGCACGTTCCATATAGTTCAGCTTTAGAATATATCTCAGCTCTAAAATACAGCCTGAGGAGAAAAGAGGTTTTTTTTGTCATGCTTTTTTTATATTCATCCACCTTTAAATGGCATTTTTAAAGGCCACTGAGGAAATCGGTTTAGCTTAGTTTCCTCAAGGGTTTTTACTGTATAAATGTTGTTGTTCCAAATTCTCTAAAACTTTTCTCAAAAGTCAAATTAACCTGAATCCTTAATGTCTCTGGAAATTTGCAAAGATGCAACTAATCTGCAAAACAATAAACATACAGTCAAACCCGGCAATGAAAAGTCTGATGACATAATAGGCATGCAGCAGGACAGCTTGTCCGCAAACATCAGAACTAGCTGCTTGTAATTTATTTGTTACCATTGCAATCTTTCACACAGGCTAATGCATATTTTTCACTCACCCTCCATAATTTTTTTAATCTCTTCACTCTGGACAATTTGGATTTGTTCATCTCTGATGTCTGCAGGTCAAATATGTATCCTATATGGCTGTAAAAATATTCTACAACCAGTCGGGTGCCTAAAACAGTAGACTGATAGACATTCTTGAAAACAGAGGCACTCCCTGGCTTTTAATGCTGCTTCCAATAACCACACTGTTCACAGCTCAGCATAAAGTAACCAATAGCCAAACATGACATTAAAAAAAAAAAAAAAAACCACAACAAAATCCCTCCTTTGAGATCATAGAGGGAGAAGTCTTGATCCATCCAATACTTGATTTAGGTCAGTGAAAAAAAAAAAGATGCTATTATGTCAGCCGCCCAACTTTAAGATGACTTGTGAGCTGACAGTCACGGCACTTTAAAGCACTGTCATGATGGGTCTTTACAAAGGGATTGTTTTAATCCCACATTAAAGAAAAAAAAAGCTGCTTAAGATGTATGGAAATGACCTGATATTACAAAATGTCTGCGATGTGCTGCAATGGAATGATGCTGACAAATACTTCATGTAGCGTTTCCTACTTTATTTTTGTGGTTAGGATGTGAGGTTCATGTGATGGCAGGAGTGTGCATACCTGTAATTCCTCCCAAATGATTTTTAACCCTTTATCCCTTTTTAAATGAAAAATAAAAAATCCTATAAAATAGAAGTCTCAGAGATGCTAATTTTCAAGGTTCCTGAAAATCAATGAATGACTCAAGAAATTGTACCGATTCTTATTCTAAGGGAAAGGCAGCAGGGAGAGAACCTGTCCAGGAGGGAAATCCCATGGAAAGTCCCAACCACGAAAAAAATTTTTATCACAGTTCATGTTATCCAGCTCACAATTCGCTGTAAGAGAGAAGATTCATTTGGTTTTATTGTTCATAGGTCTGTGTTTTTTATGTTCCCTTTCATAATTTCAGGAAGTGGAAAAAAAGTTTGTTTGACAAACACTATGATTTATTATGGGCAGCTAGAGCTCCAAATCTGACCACCTGTGGTGCTGTGGTGTGCAATGAGCCTTCTCTACAGACGTGACTATGTAGAGGACACCCTTTCTAAGTGTCAGCTCTGATTGAATGCCTGGTAGTGTAACAGCCCAGGTGGCTGGAAGGCAGTCTTTCAGCAGATATGTAAAAGGGTTTTGCTTTGAATATCTGGTTTATAGTGTGGCGCTCTCCACAAGAGCTGGAGGGGAGACCACCACTTTCTCACGTGAATTATGCTACTTTCTTTGTCACATTGTGCTACCCTAGACAGAATCACAGAATCACAGAATCACAGCATGGTAGGAGTTGGAAGGGACCTCTGGAGTTCATCTCGTCCAACCCCTCTGCCTGAGCACACCCAGAGCAGGGGGCACAGGAACGCATCCAGGTGGGGTTTGAATGTCTCCAGGGAAGGGACCCCACAGCCTCCCTGGGCAGCCTGTGCCCCTGCTCTGGCACCCGCACAGGGAAGACATTTTTCCTCATATTCAGGTGGAACCGCCTGTGTCCAACTTGTGCCCATTGCCCCTTGGCCTGTCATTGGGCACTGTTGAAAAGAGTCTGGCCCCATCCTCTTGACACCCACCCTTCAGATATTTATAGGTATTGATAAGATCCCCCCTCAGTCTTCTCTTCTCCAAGACCTTTATCTTGTTGTTATGGCATCACAAAAATCTTTCCTTCCTGTCTTCAAATACCGTGCAGTGTGCACTTGATCAGATTACACTGCATATAAGGCCACGTTTGATATTACCAATGCAGCCCTTATGAAACTTGCCCTCTCTTTCTCTGCAAAGAAAGGTCTCAACAGAAATGCTGTGGGTCTGAAACCGCAAGGTTCTACTTGTGCAATGTGTTGTTACTTACACAGCATAGCAAACCCCTTATTGGGGATGTGCATTGACCAGCAATTCAGGACTTGACTCGTGCTTTCAAATGGTCATGAGATGTTTCACTAAATGTAAAGTTCCTTTTCAAACGTAGATACCAAATTCATTTGAGTCCGAGAGCAGTTATGCACCATTTTCAGAGGTGACAGACTGGTCCTAGGGATATATTTGCTCATTTTATTCTCACATTTGATGTCAAAGTCCTAATATTCCACTAGGAGCATTCCCAGTTATTTTAATGGCAGTAGAATCTGGCCTTTGTTTAATAAAGACTCATGTCTTGTTTTTATCCAAAAGGACTAACTATACCTCATTACATCTTCTGTAAGCGCTTCATCCCACCTCAGTAAGCAGCTTCTCTAACAACAGTATTCCAAACTTTAATTTTTCAGACTTAATTTTCAGTCACTCTGACAGTAGGTTCTTAGTCTGCCTGCTACTGAAAAGACAGATACTAATATTTAAAATTCTTTAGCATTTATTGTTAGTTAGATTAGTTTACAATTAGTTAGATGTAAGAGAATTTCTAGAAACACCCCTTCTTGATGTTAAGTGGTATCAGTACTGAGGTACGAAGCACTTGCAGTTAAACTAAATGCAGACAAGTGCTGTTACGGGAGCAAACGCACTAACTGTAGATGCAGTTAAGGTGCAGTTGTATGACTTCTGCCTGTGACTGTGCCTCTGACCAAAGCAAGACTGACAGCTCTATGCTAACATGTTGCCTGCCTGGTAAAAGCCGGGTCAGTTATCTCAGTACTGTTCTCCTTTTCCGTATGTTTCCTTGTGCACCACTAGACACCTGCAGCTGAAGATGCAGCTCCAGCGATACCCAAAATGAAATGGAGCAATTCCTTGTACTGGTTCTTCTAAGCACTAGATGAATCTGCTTTACCTTTCTTTGTCCTCAAAAGACGGACATGAGCTTCTGGCTTTACATGGTAAAATAAGTGAAATTGTTCAGGACATGCCTGTCGCTTGGCATGATCAGGGCTTAAAAATAACAGTGCACGCCTAGGCCAAGGTCAAGCCAATCATGAGTCTACCCTGTGGCTTTCTTCTCTGTGGTTTGAATGTTATGGTTAGAAGCCAAGAAAAACGTTTCTTATGAATTAAACCCACTTCAGAATCATTCAAAATGCTTTCACCAATTTATGGGCTTTTGAGATTGTCATCTGCTGAAAAGTGGCTTCCAGCACATTTTTACCATGGTTTCAGGATAAAATCCTAATTTGTAAACAAACTGATGTAGTTCATTCACTACGCTCATTACACTGACAGGCGTACTTCAGGAAAATAGCTTCTCCCTAGACTTATAATGTCTGAAGTCCACAAATGTCAAAGCACTGGCATTTTCAGGATGTCTCTACTAAGGTGAGGGAGCTGGAGGAGGTCGGACCAGAGCCCAGCGATTCATGATCAAATCACTCTCTCAAATCCCCCAATTCCTTTCCATAAATTCTGACCTCAACACAAACCTCCTTAGAGCAAGTATAAGGTGTCAGTCTAATTCCTGTCCTCTCTTCATTAAACTGTAGAACTTCTCCTACAAGAGCTTTGTAAGAAACAGAGTCAGATGAAGGGAAATAAAAACAGATACAAAAAACTCCTATTGACTTTTTGTAAAAAAAGAAACAGAACATATTGGACATGAAATCTATCAAATTCTCCTCAAGTTTTTACAGATCATTCTTCAATATTAATTTTCTCCGTTTGGCTGCCTTGGTGAGTTGCACATTAACACGCTCTTTGTGCCATCCAGAAATAACTGCTGCTGTGGGTTTTGCTGCTTTGCTTCCAGTAAGGTGAGATGCTCAGCTTTTGCACAGTAATTTAATTAAACATAATGGAGTAAAATCATCCCAGAATATTCACAGCAAGCTCAAATTCTCACCTTACATGCATTTACTGAGAACAATAGCGCTCTATGTGTGTTCTTGTAAGTATAATAAGGTTCCTATAGGAGATCTCAAATTAACAGAGGAGGAAGAAAATTTGATTGCACTAATCGATTACAGGATTATAAACCACCGGTGTGGACAGCAGTGAAAAAGAAGACTGTAATGCAAGGAGTTATTGGGAAAGCCTTTACTTTCCAGTAAAGACTGAGAAATATTAGTAGGAAATCACAGAGTACTGCTGATACCTCAACTGGATAGCGGGGCGGGTACAATTTTGGTCACTCATATTTGTGAGAAATGAAAGCCGAACTGGAACAGACACAAATAACGGCTGGCAGATCTGGGGAATGGAGAACCTGTCATGTGAGAGGAACTACAGGAGTCTAATTAAAGTAAGGCTAAGAGAGGGTATGACTGCCATCTATAAATACACCGGGGAAGGAAACAGAAATGGGGAAGAAGAGCTATTTAAACCCAACGTCAACACCAACACCGGACAGATGTCTATAAACAAGAAAGGACAAATGTAAGGTAAAAATCAGATGATGGTTTGTGACCATCTAACTCTAGGATACTTTCCTAATAAGAATAGAAAGGAAAAAATGTTACACAATTCTAAGATAACAGTTTAGTAGTTTATGAGTGGGACAGAATGATAGACTGCCTGCAGTATGAGGGGTGCAAACTACCCTGAAAAGCTGCTAACAATTTCCTAGTCCTCTGAGCAGCTGGCAAAAATGAAGTTGAGGCAGCTGCTTCAGGAGAGCTTTTCTAATGCAGCAAGTCATAACACAATCGTGAAAAAAACTACCAAAATACATATATCTACCACAGGGGGAAAATCTGGGAATATATACTAGTGACAAAGTATAATTGGGCTTTCTCTGCTCAGGTGAAGGATCCACAGAAGTCTTATTTCAAGCAAGCTCGTGACGTCCCGCACTGTTCTCTCATCTGACAGAGATGTATCCTGGCCACGGTGCTCTCATGAGGGAGTTAGACACACAGCTTTGCACGCTGGACCTGATGCTCAGCTGCGCTGTGAGCACCAGCTATGACTCTCTTCTCCTGGCAGGCATACACTGCCCCATGAAGTGGTCTTAGGACTGCTCTAACTTTCACCATCTATCCATGTAAGCCCATGGGTCCATATGCCACCAGACCATTACCTGCTTATCAGGTCATGATCTGATCATAGCCCTGCGCTGGGGATCAGTCACAACAGCCAAGTTCAAATTCGGAGCTGCCCAATTTCAGGAACGTACCAAAGGACAGCATAGCTGAAACCTTACCTTCCTCCAGAATTAGATATCACCGTGCAAGCAAATTAGATGCACATGGTGCATTCACACTGCAAATCACATCTGAGTTTGAACCTTTCCTTTTAAAGCCAACTCAGCTCATGTTTCAGCTGGTTGGATCCCCAGCTGAAGGCACAGGACCCTCTTGGTTCACAAATGTGACAACACTCAAACTGGTCTGTTATCAAGTCCAAATGTGTCATCCCTAGCCTAGGGTTTATCATCATATGAATGCTTTTATTTTAACAGCCTCCGTCTGCCATTAAAACTTTTCCTGGATTCCTGACTGAACAGGAAGAAGCAGCTACTTAGTTGTTTGAACATACCCCATCATTATTAACGGGAGGAATTTGGGGGACAACATGATTTCTCTAACAGCTAACAGAACCAATATCTGCACAATACCATGGTGATACCTAAGGTAGAAGATGCAGAAATTTCAGACAGGCAAAGCGAAAAAAACCAAACCAAACAATAGTTGAAAGCTACAGAGAGGAAAAGATGGCAATCTGTAGTCCTGTTTGCTCTCATGACGTTCTCATGAGTGAGAGGGCCAGAAGCACACACTGACTCCAGTCAGAGCTCATGACCTGTCTCGGGAAATGGGTATGGTGCCTAAAGCCACAGTCCCAACGAATGGGCGGGATAAATGAAAAGCTGAATGCATGGAGAAAAACAGACAAAAAAAAGCCCAAACCCACCAGTATTATTGCAACAAGAGCAGCACCTTCCAGAAGTAAAAGGAGGGGAACTGAAACACCCAACTCTCCACCTTATTTCATGAAAATCCTGTAATGGCTGAGGCTTGGACACACATGCATGCATGGAGCACTGTGATGAAAACGGGCACAACCAACCAGCGCTACAGTGACCGGTAGATGCTGTGTCCAGCTCTGCCCAGAGGGAGTTGTGGCTCATGGTCAGAAGCCTGGAAAGAAAAATTTTCACACCTAGACTTTCCCCTATCTCTCCAGCCTGAGCAGCTCATTGTTGTCCCGAAGATGACAGCAGCTTTTGGTCAAAACCCAGACAACTGAAGTGTTCCGTTCTTCCCTTGCCACCAGGACTGGTTGTACTCAGTTTGCCACGGACTGCACTGATTCTGCTGCGTGCTTAGAAGCAGGGCTTTGCATGGCAACCTTTGCCTGTTTGCAGCCATGAGACAAGTCACCCCGAAACACTATTTTCCTGCTGACCACTACCATCAGGAGGCTAATGAACAACATGCCCACTGCCAACCCCACATTGCCCTGTAAGGCAGTGCCCATGTGAGCTACAAAGATGGCTGTTCATGAACTCCTGTTCACTTGACTTCCATAACATTAACAGACAAAACCAGGAGATACTTTTAATGACACTACTCCCTTAAACGTGAAGCACGCTGCAGTGTGCGACCCCCTCAGTTTTGCCAGTGCAACTGCTTGTGGGGTCACGCTGTGAGGTGGATCAGAAAATTCATCTTTTTTACCAGGTCATTTTCAAGGCAGGTCAGTTCACTTATCAGCACATTGATCTGGTTCACAGCACGGCTGTGCAAGCGGTTATGCTGGCAAGCTGAGGACAAGCAGCTCCCTTCGCCGGCATTACCTTCCAGCCCTTCACGCTGGGAGCTGCAGTGAACTTCTGAACCTGCTCCCCACTCCTTGGAAACACCAGCCATCGCAGGGTGAGAATCAGCTGTGTGCAAGCAAAAAGCACTGGGAAGAAGTCACAGTACAGCAGTGTGAAAGTACTGAAGATCGTTAGCAGGAGGAGATAATGTATATTTAATGGTCTCTACTATTTGCATATATATTAACTCACATGAACACTTCAGCCGCATCCATGCACTGTGCTAGAGAAATATAAAAGGAAAAAAAAGTCCTTCTTCATGTATGACTGTGCACACTTGCAGACGTGGAGCCTTTGCAAAAAGTAGCACCTATTGCTTAGTTATTCAAAGCCACACTCAGTGGCTATTTCCAGTCTGCAGGAAATGTGGGAGAGAAGCCTTGAAAGCAGCATGTGCTCCGGGTGGAACAAAATACTCCGAGACAGACTGCCATCACCACTGTCTGTCACAAAATGCCCCATTTGCTGCAGATTTGACACTTTTTGCAAGCAGTCTCTTCATCAAACTCAGCTACACAGATTGTAGCGTTCCAGTATGAGGCATTTAATAGGGTCCCCTTCTCTCTATTGCATATGTTTTGAGTGTCAGCATATATAAAAGCTGTTGAACTCAGAGAAGAAAAAGCAACAACATTCTCACATCTCCACCAGTGTATTTAGAACATGGCATCCAAGATACCCAATGCCTTCATGAAATTCAGTCCCAAGAGGCAAAACCTTCTTACTCATATTTAAGGTAAATATAGTAAAAAATTAATCAGATTTTTAAATTTTGTTTTCTAAATCAACCACCTGAAAACTTCCATTCTCACCCATGTGGCAGTTTTACAGCAACAGTGATTCCTGATTTGTGCCACTGGGTTCATTGGGAAGGAAGTCCCGGCTCTTTCACCAGCAGCACCAGCGTTACATGACATGTTGTTGCATTCAGGAGCCCAATGTCTTGAACTTCTGGACTGCAGAACCAGAAGCAACAGAGACTGAGGGCTGTGAGATCTCCTGTACAGTCTGAGAGATATCTGAGTGAACCACTCTTCTTGCTTGGGAGCAAGAGGCCTACGAAAGTGAGCAGGAGAGAGAAGTGGATAAACAGAAGCACAGACAGAAACACAAAAGACAGGGCAAGCCTCAACTACCTTGACAGTATATTAAGAGGCTAAATTTATTGCAGATATCCAAATAGGCATAGACAAGAGATCTGGAGTCTGTGGGAAGATGTGCTTGTCTGAGTTACCAGATCTCTCCGAGCATCTCAGCTTTCCAGGTACCCTGCAGCTGGGGCTGCCCAGAGGAGCAGTAATACTCTTAGGACAAGCAGCTCCAGGGCTGTCCTCCACTGAATTTCTGTAGTTCACAGAATCACAGAATCACGGAATGGTGGGGGTTGGAAGGAACCTCCAGAGATCATCTCATTCAGCCCCCCTGCTTGAGCAGGCACCCCCAGAGCAGGGGGCACAGGGCCGCGTCCAGGCGGGGTGTGAATGTCTCCAGGGAAGGGACCCCACAGCCTCCCTGGGCAGCCTGTGCCCCTGCTCTGGCACCCGCACAGGGAAGGAGATTTTTCTCCTATTCAGGTGGAACTTTCTGTGTTCCAACTTGTGCCCGTTTCCCCTTGGCCTGTTGCTGGGCACTGCTGAAAAGAGCCTGGTCCCATCATCCTGACACCCACCCTTCAGATATTTATAGGTATTAATAAGATCCCTGCTCAGTCTTCTCTTCTCCAGGCTGAACAAACCCAAGTCTCTCAGCCTTTCCTCACAAGAGAGATGCTCCAGTCCCCTGATCATCTTGGTAGCTCTCCGCTGGACTTGCTCAAGGAGTTCCACGTCCTTCTTAAACTGGGGAGCCCAGAACTGGACACAGCACTCCAGATGTGGCCTCACTAGGGCAGAGTAGAGGGGGAGGATAACCTCCCTCACCCTGCTGGCCACAGTCCTTCGACTCAGAGTTCAACTGAGCTCAGAAACCAGGACACTGTATACCTGTCCTACATATAACAAAATACAGTGAATTACATTCCATTTTGTTGTAAGAAAGTCCTGATTCTCTGAAATAAAGTTAAAAAAAAAAAACAACTTACAAAGTATGGGTAGAGAGTTAAGCCATTCCTGTCAGGTATTTGTCCAGCTCCAGTTTAGAAAATTCCACTGATGGAGACCTGACAATCTTTGTAGGCAATCTATCCCAGCCTCTACAGCTAGAAAGGTAATTTTTCAAGCTTGTTATTCTACACCATGCCTACACAAGACCTAGGGATAGTTTTTCCCTCTTTGCAATTACTCTTTAGATAAATAAAAACTGTCACTGTGTGTCCTTGTGAGGGAAGGCATTAAACAATACCTGGTTTTACACTTTACAAATTAATCTTCCATCCATGGTGTAATATTCATTGTCAGACCTGCTAACACATTCTTTTATAAAGGCAGTTTCAGTTTCTCTCTTTTATTAGGTACAGATAAGGATTTCTACACAGTATTTAATGGTGTGTTGCTCTTTGGGGGAGTGTGGTTTGCCTTTCTGTATTATGTTGCTCTCTGACGTTGATTGCTGATACAATACTGTGCCTTGCAGTTTTCTGCTTTTGTTTATGCATCCTGTGTAGGCCTAGGTTGTTAGGAACGGCAATGGGCTTCCAGCCCTGGTATTATGTCCATTATTGTTGCTCAGCCACCTAAAGTCAATTTGTCCCCCATCATGGGAGATAAAGATTTGTAAATTGAAAGCTCGACAAAATAAACCTAAAGAAAATATATACCAAGCTACTTTCTACCACTAAGAATATAACTTGAATTTTAGATAACCAAATACTGAATTATAAAAAACATAGAGATATAAAGCAACTAGGACAAACACAGACTTAGTACCTTCGGAAGACACCAGACTTGGAGGAGGCAGGTAACTCTCTGTACATCTAGCTATTGTGCAACCATCTCCTCAGGGTTTTTCCACCTCCTTTAAAGGACAAACACTACAAGGGAAATAGAAGCCCAATCACTGCCTCTGTTCAGACAGATTTTTCATGTGAAGTCTCCACCAAAGTGACCAATTAATGTTAATCCAGAGGGCATTTCGTGTGATCAACCATTAGCGATTCAATCAACCCATTTCATGGCCATCTACTGCTAACACATTTTGATCATTATGAAGACGGATCATTTTGAGCTGCTAGTAAAAGGTAAAAATCTCTTTATCCCACTCCCATAATCATCTAGACTCTGTTAGATGTAATTACTGCCCAGCTGATAAGGGAGACTAAGGAGAGGGGCAGACTGAAATATGTCCCCAAGTGCCTTAAGTATTTTGGATCTTAATTCTTCACAGCCCCTTATCATTCTAAAAATATTAGCTTTGCCACCAAAGGTGGGACTCATTTGGTGAAACACAGGCATCTGCCCTGCAGAGGTCTCTCTCTGAGCTAGTCATCCTGGAGTCCTCTGCAGTCAATGGAGCTGAAGTCAGAGGAGTCACTGACTCCTACAGCAGATGTCTAAACCTGGTCAGAAGAGTCATGACCTAGAAGTGCTGGTACTGCTCTTCTGATTATAAAAGGAGCCTGGGGTGACTAGATCAGATGGAAATGTCTTAGCTTGATTAAAACTAATTCTGCCCCATGAGCCTTCTGAGCAACTCTTTACCTCCAATAAAATCCATTGCGTTGCAACCCTTGCACATTTTTGCACTTAGAGAAGAGGATTTGTGTGTGCATCTGAATGCACACGTGTGTGTGAGGTCAGGAGGAATGATAAACGTGCACAGGGCTGGGTATTGCAGATACCGTTATCCCGCAGGGAAGTGCATTTCTTTGCTTTA
This sequence comes from Phalacrocorax carbo, assembly GCF_963921805.1. Classification (NCBI taxonomy): domain Eukaryota; kingdom Metazoa; phylum Chordata; class Aves; order Suliformes; family Phalacrocoracidae; genus Phalacrocorax; species Phalacrocorax carbo. The sequence goes on from NC_087514.1 coordinate 159,583,410, forward strand.
TTTACTAGAAAGGCAGAAATGCTGGCAGGCTCCTTCTGCCACTAGGCTTCCTAGCAGCTGCCCAACGACCACATCAGAGGTTGGTTAAGGCACTTATAGGGCTCTCTAAATGTTTAATGTTTTATTCCTCCCTTGAAGCATCTGGTATAAGTCACTTCTGGAAACAGAACACTGGACCATATGGAGCATTAGTCTGTGACATTCTGATCTGGTAATTCCTATGTTAATTTTTACAACAATTTAGACAGGTGTTGGCCACGGAGCTCAATCTGAGTCAATTTTATTATAGAAAAAGGACATGTTCCCCCCCTTCCCTTCTTATTGAGAAACTTTTTTTTTTTTTTTTTTTTTTAACAGAGTTTTTCACAGCACAGTACCTGGAGAGAAGAAAGGGGCATTGCAGATTTCAGGAGTCAAGAGCTGGGCTCCCACTGCTACTTCAGACACACAATGAAAAGGGGAATTTTTCTGAATTTTTTCACAGTGGTTATCTGCAGATTCAGCAGATGCCTTTTAAACTTTTTACAAGCTTACGTACTGCATGATATGTACCAGTAAATGCAGTGTTTAGTTGTATTGCAGTCAGCATCATACAGATGCCTGAAGGTTCCCTTATGAACCCCAGTTGTGTTGGCTGGTGCTTAGAGGGATATGGAAAAAAAAGCCTATGTTACAACATGCAATAAGGCAAATTTTTTAGAAATGGTCAGTAATCCCGAGCATATCAGAGTCCAAAAGGTCCAGCACAAGCGATCATACAAGGAACTGATTTTCACTACATTTCTGAATATCAGTTTTCTTTCCATGTTGCACTTAAGATTAAAGTCATCCCAAACTATCAGGCATCATTGAAATGCCACTGCACGATACCAAAGCCTGCTATAAACTGCAGAAACACAGACAGAAGGTTAGGTTGTGCCCCCACTTAAGGACAGTTTGATTGATCAAGGTCAGCTATATATAACACTGACAATTTTACAGCCACATAATTTTCTCTAATTAAACCCCCAGCTTCTATCTAGGTGCACCTCCCCTATGTTGTTTTTGCTTATACATCCTTATGATGCCAAGCTGTGAAAAATTATATGGGTCACATAATCTTGTCATTGTACTGCTCTTACATTAACATATTAATTCCAAACAACATAGAACAAAAACATAAACAAAAAAAAGTAATGACTGAGGTACTGTAGTTAGACTGAATCCTTGCAGGCATTATAGACATTAGCAGTGTAACAAATTATTAGTTCCTCTGAATATCTGGATCTGGCTAAAGAAACTAATGATATAAAACTGAATCATTAGCCTTTGGCAAACTGCCTCAGTTTCTGTTAGAACAGGATGGTACAAGTTGAGAAATTCAATGAGTTTTCTTTTTTTTTTTAAATAGCACAGGAAAGTAGACAATTTTCCCGTTAATTTTTATAAAATGAATAAGGCCTGAAAATACCCAGTAGAAACAGATTTGTTGTTTTCCAGCTGAGTTCATGAAGGATTCCCTGTTGCTGTATGGCCTTCTAACATACATACTATGATTGCACTCAGAGGTCGATAGGAAAATTCATATGCCCTTTTTTTTTTGGCCAGTTTTTGTTCCCTTAAGTTACAGTGATGAAATGTCGAAGTGGTGACTTTGCCAATGAGTTTCACAGGGCTGCACCAGCAACAACATATTTGTCACCGCTTAAATGGAGTTTGCTGCGTGCACTTACACTGGGGTGGGTTTGTAGTGATAAGGCATTGCATTGAGTGGAAAGGACACAAAGCTGCATCGCTACCGGTGACATAAGGCATGCAGCCAACCTTCCCGTGTGATGCTGTAGAGGCACAGCACAGCACTCTGGAGCAACCAGAGGCAAAAGCTACCCTCGTACCTGACACGCAGAGCCCAAAGAAGCCAAGCTTTAGGGGCAAGAGGTTTCGGCCATCTCTGTATGCCTTATGAAAGAGGGACTCATTGCTCAGAGAGCTCAGAGTGAGTATATTATCTTGCTGAAATGACTCTTTTTCAGCTCACCCCTCACATCTGTGTGGCCTCTCTTCCAGAACAAGCATTTGCTAGAATTGTTTTTCTGCTTCACAATATAAACCAGTTGGACTAAACCCAGTCTTGTGAGAGTGCATCTGCACAGGGGAATGGCATCCAAGAGACTGTTTATCTCAGAAATGTCACTTGGAGAATTTTTTTGTGTTACCTGAATAGCCAAGTGTCTGATTTGCACTGAATTGAATATTTTGACTGTATTTTTTCACATAAAGAATTAAAGTAGATTGAAATAAAAGCCTGAACAAATACAGTCTCATACAGTGGGTTCACAGACTCCATAACAAGCCCCCAAATCAGCTGTTCCAGCAATGGAAGCATCTGTGGGTGGGGAAAGGGCAGAGGATGCACACACACACACACAGAGCCTGTATTTGGCAAAAAAACATTCATATCAAGGGGTATGGAAAATTCAGTTCTAGGACTTTCTGCAAAATATGGCATAAAGTTTCTGGTTGCCTTGACATGCCATCCCATACCTCCCCAAAACCACGTTTGCACAGGAAAGAACAACTGAGGCAGCAGTGTGGGGCTGCTGTGCCTGAGGGCAGGAGGTAACCTGCCAGGAGTGCTGCTCTGGGGGTAATAAATGTCCAGGTTGGGATGTGCTGGGTACCCTCGGGAAGCACGGGACTGAAGACTCTACGGCTGTCTCTACCTAAGCCTTCCCACAGAGCAGGGAGGGAGAGGAGGCTGAGGGAGAAGAAATTTATGAGGAGTGATAGGAAGACAAGCCTGGAGCTGAAAGGTATGGGATAAGAAAGATCCTCTTAGAGCACATCTGAGGAGATTGAAGGCCAGGGAAGAAAGAAATAGAGAATCTCAAGGAAGCAGTGATAAAGCAGCCTGGTGAGAAGGATATGAATAAGTGAAGGTTATGGGAGGGGGAGGTTGCTGAAAGGCGAAGACAGGTGCCAAGAGGAAAGACACCTGGTCCTGACAAAGTGAGGACAGGCAGAAGAAATGTTGCTATCTGGGACAGAGTAGCTCCCAAAATAGAACATCATCTTCTCCCCTATTTAGAGTAAGAAATGGCGATTCCTATCTATAGACATGTTTTTAAAACTTCCACATTTTTTCCTTTTCTTCCCCCCTGCTGCCTCCATCAAAACTTTCAACTGTTTGAAGTCACAATAAGAAAGTTCAAGGCTATGCTAACATTCACGTGGAAAAATTAATCCTTTGGGAGGGGGGGTAACGCACATTTGTAACATTGCCTTCACCTGCACACTGGGGCCAACATTTCCGTGGGATGAGAGCTATCTCCTCCTAGCTGAAGTGCTTGTGAAGGTCACTGAAGTTCAAGGAGCAATCCATTAGTTAGAAAGGCCTGTTTTGGAAGAGTTCTGGCTGTTTTGTCAAGACAGATGATTTTTTTCTGAACTGATTTCTGAAAGGAATAAGCCTTTGAGAAAATCATTAATTCCATCCTGAATACAATGAACAATAAGGGGAACAAAGAAAAGGCAACATCCTGCTAAGTTCTCTGAAAGGATATAGATTTCATTTTTCTTAAAAGATAATATCCGAAGCATTACTAGGCAATTTTTACCACTTCTGTTGATTTTTACAAGTGTCAAAAGATGGACGCAATCTATTCAGTATGCAAATGGGATGATTAAAAAAAGCTTCCTTGTTGGGTCTCTTGGCCAGTTTGTTTCTTTGAAGCTGCCACTCTTCTGTTGCCACTGGAATTTAATCAGCTAGTACAAGATTTTGGGAGCTCTTGTGTGTCCGTCAGAGATAAAACTGAAGTGGTGTCACCAATTCAGGCAACTTTCAGTGAGAAAGAGGATCCTAAGAGAGATCAGTTTTGTCACTGGAAACTATAGACCACACTGCTCTTCCCCTGTAAGTGATGAGTTTGAGAATGGTTCAAAAAACCATGGCACATCTATGCTCTATTTAACCCCCAAATTTACACTGCATACAAATCACTGGACAAGCAAATACGTGCTCAGGTTGGATTCAGTTAGGGGAGTTCTAGAGCCTACTAGGAGAAAGCGGACATGGGCTTCTCCAAAGAGCTTGCACAGCCCATGATACATGGAGGTAACATCAGATAGCAACGTTAGCCAGATAAACTGCGTGACTCCCTACCTAGAAGGACTTAACACCAGAGCTTTGCAGACAGCTGAGATATAGCCACTTGCGTCACAGCAAAGTGGCTTTATGAAGCCTGGAGATGGGGTGTTGTGATCTCCCAAGCTCAGCCCAGGGCAGAGGCAGGAGGCAATGCTTGGTCTAGATTTGAAAAATGAAGAGTCAGAAGAATTTCTATGTATGGTTGCATCTGTCAGCCCCCAGTGAGGACCCCGTCGGCAGCCATCACAGCTGAAGTGTGTTTCCCATCCATTGAGAAGGAAATAAAAAGCCTGTTGCTTACAATGGGCTGATGAACAAAATAACCTGTTTTGAAAATATGGACAGCCAGGAGGAAAATCAGGCCAAAAAAATAAAATCATATTTCTTCAGAAGCATTGTGCTAATACAACACTTTCAGTAAAATTAAAAGAAGGGGAAGTATGACAAGGCAGCAAAGCTTGATAAGCTGATATTAACGGCCCTGCCTCTTGTAATGATCAGAGGGGAACTACCTAGACCAGGAGACTTATTAAGTCTTTGAGTAAAAGCAATAGCTCCTTGCAAAAACGAGAGGTTCAATTAAATAATCTGAATGAGATTTTGAAAGTTTGGCCAAGGTACCTTGTCTAAAGGAGACTGCCTCTGAAATGAGCCTCCAGGCCCCAGTGGAATGTGCTTGGCTAAAAGGTAGCAAATTCCATCAAAATCATAGTATTATCATTAATGATGTTACTTTCTGAATTCTGGAGGACGGGGGATAGCCCTTGGCTCAGGAGGACCAGCAGAGAGATTAGCTGAAAAATTACTGCATCTGTCAGAACTGTCAAGCTTCTAAAAATAATGTTTGATGTTTTATTCATATGGGTGAATTACTTAATTTTAAGTCCCTTCATGGTGCTCGGCTTCCAGCATGGCTGGGATTTACCTTCTGCCATCCAAATGACTTGTCTTCGCTCCTTCACATATGCCTCAGAAAGAAATCAGTGAGAAGGCAGAGCTGAAGGGAAACTGAGGCACAGGGGACTGCAGAGGAGTGACAGAAGAGGGTGCAGAATAAACTTTCAGTGTCCTTTCAACACTGACTCTCCAAGCACAATTATTTATTCTAAAACCAGGCAATTTTTTCAAGGTTTTTTTTATTCTTTCTTTCCCGCCCCCCCCCCCCTGAGGTTCAGATATTAGTTTCCAGTGTATAACTAATGCATGAGTTAATACATTTAGTAAGTGACATTTTAATCTACTTTTGGAAGTATATACATGCACCCCGTGTACCTACACCCAATAGCCCCATTCAGTCAGTTACTTATATATTTTCACCTGACCACCAAGAAAGCCAAATGCAATAGCATTGGTTGGCACAATGAGAGATCATTGCAAATTTCTGATAATCCCTTGAATTTTGATCTGCGGGAAGAGTGTGAGAGCTCATTACACATGCCAGACTGTCATCTACTGATTATACATCTTAAATATTAATTATAGCTCCCTGTGTTTATTTTCCTCCCTGGTAGTGCAGTTTTTATAAAGCCTTTCCATTATTACTCACCAGGCCTGGACAGGCAAAAGACACTAGAGGGTCTGTTTTTATTTTGTTTGATATTTTGCTTTTAAACTACTACTTTTGCCCTAGGAATTTCTTCCATTGCCATTAGGATGCTATGAAATTAGGGGCAGCAGGGAATCTCTTTGAGCCTGCAGTTTCAAAGAACACCGACTCTACTGCAGTCATTATTTTCCTTTTTCATTAATAATTGCACAAGTGTTGTACAGATTTGATGAAATATCCACATTCTCATACTTCCTTCAGTATGGGAGAAGCAGTCATATTTTTAGACCAATAAAAACTATTCCCTTTTGATAAGGGTTTAACTATTGGAAAAGAGTGAAAGTAGTGAAGAAGAATAGGTTGGTAAAACCATTGTAAATGAAGAGGAGCATGAAAAAAAATCCAGCTAGCAGAAATGAGATGGAAGTAACCCCGCATCTCAGCTCATCAGAGGCAAAAATGTTTCCAGGGTAAGAATAACAGTACTTCAGGCTGTAGAATAACCTTCCAGTGCATTTCACCCAAAACAACGCTTGAAGATATTTAAGGCAGAAGCGGACAAGACATTGCGCAGCAAGGGATACACAGCCCAGCGAATCTAATAGATATTTTCCAATCCCAATGCTTGATGGTTTTGGCAGAGGAAAAAACCAATTGTTTAAGTAAATAAAATAATTCTCTTACAATGCCAAGCAATAACGCAGCAATTACTAAAGGTCATGACTGTAATTAAACAGCATTATTTATTTTATTTCCAGAGCCTCATTTTCTATTAAGTTAGACACTAACCCAGCCGAGCTAACAGTCACCTTTACCTCCAAATTAAAAAAAAAAAAGATCTTTGAGAAACTTTACTGCCAGAGATTTTAGCCCCTTTTGCTGATGCAGTTTGCACCTTTTCACACAAACAATACATAATACATATAATTTTCAGCAATCTCAAGGTTAAAATTAATTTTCAATACTTGCCTTGTATTTCTAGCTGTATTCTTTCATTTTTTCACTGCATGCATACTCGTCTCCAATCCTACTTGCTTGTCACGTCCTCTAAGTCACATTTTGTTAATGAATCTCATATATTACTGGAAGTACAGACCAAAATCATGATGCTAATTTCTTCCATTTAAAATTCCTCTTTTTAAATGTTGGGATGGGGACTGTTTTCCACCTGATGAGGTGTGCATGCTCATTAGTAGACTCTACTGTATTATCTTGTCAACTGCTACTTCTGACAATCACATTTGTGCTAGTACTGTTCAGGGTCTTGATTCCCATCTCTGTACCTCTTTTTGTTTCCCTAGGGTTTACTTGCAGACTTACATGGAGTTTTGCCCTAGCGCTGCAAAGGTAATTTCTGGGTATGAAATTCACGTCCTCAGCTTCCCACTAAAGGCCGATGAAAAGTCATTACAAATTCACAGTGCAGAAGAGCCTCAGCTAATATGGAAAATACCAAGAAAATGAGTGGAATCGATGGAGCCCCTGAGTCCTACAACATGAGATACATAAACCACATAGCTCCACGCTGCCAAAGCTCCCATCGCTCTGCTCAAGCCAGCAGCAGGGCTTCCAAGGAGGCTGTCAAAGGGCTGTTCCTGCTCTGCATTTTGAACTTCGGCGCTTATCTCAGTCTTCCTTGTGAATTTAGCCCGGAGCTATTTACAAGTGGAACTGATCCAAAGTGAGGATCAAATACCTGCTCTGAACAAGCAGTTCCTCTTTCAGTTTAACAGCCAGCAGTTTGGGCACTGAGCGAGCAGAGATTTCCTACAGATGTTACAGATCAAACTCTTCCCAGAATCACAGTCCTGAGCCAACCTGTTCGTCACAGTGCGGCCCTGTGGTCTTTTCCCTAAAATACATCTTTTTACTCTCCTCTCCTCACAATCATACTCTTCAAACTGTTTTCTAAGTGGTCTCCAGACACAGTGTATTTTAGGCTTATAATCTCCATGTGTTAAAACACATAATTCAGCACAGCCAGAGATGCTGAAACCCTGAATTCTCAGGGACTTGGCTGCAGGGACAGAAAATCAGCAGAGATCATAGAGGAAGAGAGCCAAAAATGTCAGAGATTATGAGATAAGGAGAGAGGTGACGTTGCAGAGATTGCACAAACACACTCAGGCAGTGCAGCCTTCCAGTCAGCCAAAGCTGGGGATGAGGAGTACCTGGCACCTGTGAGCCATACTCCTGGACCAGAGAGAGTAATTGCTCACCTACTCGCACTACAGAGTGAGTGGCATTACACAGCTTTTAGTTACATCAAATACTGCAAATATTATGACTATCATCCTAAGCTATAGAAAAGCCTCCGCTATTTCAAATGTTTGTCTCAGCTAAACTGAACCCTTTGAAGTCTTTGATTCATTATATCTCAGCTAAACTATGGGGACCTTCAGAGACCTCCATGGGCTCAGGCAAGGGGAGAAAATGACAGCTCTGAGTTCCCCCTCTGCTTTTCAACATTCACCCTGTGCAATAGATTTATACAAATTGCAGGATCCAGGACAGCTCAAGAGTTCAAGTTGTGCAACTTGAAATTCCAGTGCATCGCCCTTCTATCTCGTATCTGCATTTCAAATTGTATTTACCAAGTACTTCAAATTTTTCTTTAGAACAGGTTATTAATCTGACACAGGAATTTGCAATACGTGGGCATTCAAATTCCTGCATAGTTTAGCAGATACATCTGACCTTGTTATTATCCTTCCTTTAGGAGATTTATACAGCATTCCTTCTTTGGAATGATCATTAATTAGCATGCCAATAGAAAAAATGAAATTGCCTGCCATCTCCTATGTAAATGCTTCCCCATCTGTTCCTTTCTCATTTTCTCTGCACACACTCTACCAAAGGTAGCTTTAGTTTTTATACTGCTCTTAGAAAATAGCACATTCTTTGTTGTGCAATTTAAATCTGTTAAATTGTGTTGCACTGTGAAATGTGGCTCTATTAAAGTAATATATAGTTTCATGCAGCCTTTCAGAACCTGAGCCAACTCCCAGTGAAGTCGATGGCTGTCCTTTCCTTAGCATCTATGGATTCTGTTTAAGGTCTAAAGAATCAGGTTTTGATATTTTTGTGCCTAAAACTGTAACTAATAATTTTTAAAAAATGTGGCGTGATTAAATCATAACAGCTTATAGCAGGATTCTAGTAACAGGCCAGTCAACTCTACTGGAGTTTCCACATGGCACTGTAGCACCCTCCACAGCTCTTTGCTCTGCTGTGTTAAGACAATCATAGCCTCTTGCTTAGTCAAAAAAACATCTATATGGAAGATTTTTTTAAAAATTGTTAGGGATGTTCAGAACTGACTTTCAGCTGTTACTTTAGCAAATATTTCAGAAAAGGTGGCAACTTTGTGTAGCGAAAATGTAAATGCCGATCTTTCTCCTTGAATTACCTGACAGCTCAGCAGTAAATTATTTAAGGGGAGTCCAGAATAGTTATAGTTGGCAGTGCTGCCAGGGGGCCAACAGAGGTTTGTTGTTCAATTGCCTCCCATCCCAGATGTTTTGGACTGCCCTATGACATACAACGGCAAAAACTTTTCATGGCCTCGGCTCTCCAAGCAGGAAGGGCATCAGAAGTGTTGGCTGACCTCAGCTCTCAGTTCAGAGCAGTAGGGCACGTCTGAGGCGGATCCCTCGATAGTCCTCACTTATCACATCTTGGTGCAGGCCAGGAAGTGGGTCTAGCACAATGAATAGATTCCTTCTGGATGAAATCATACTGGCAGACCCGCTCCAGATGTGCACGTAACACGCTCCAAGTGTCAAGGATAGAATAGAGGTCCAAACCAATGGACTGTGAAGTCCTCCAACATGTACTGAGCACTCATTCCACAACTTTATGTTCTCAAAACACTATGAGCTCATGCAACAACCAGAAGAGCTTCTTGCAAAATGAAGATGTCCAAATGTAGCCCCTTTCATAATTGCTGTCATGTACCAGCCCTCATGGGGCTCTGCAGGCCTATCACACACCTGGATGGCTTGGTGATGCTCTAAGCGTTTCAGTTACTGATGGGAGAGAAGAACCATTTATGGATCATTCTTAGAGGAGAGAAGAGAAGGGACCAGGACAAAAGCTGTCACTTCACTGCGGAGGGAAGCAGGAGGAGTGGTGGCCTTGTGAAGAGTGTGCCCCTCTGCCCCACAAGGTGTAGGGATCATCTGACTTTGCCTCCCTACTGCTCCACAACTCTCGCCCAACCAAGGTGTAGCAGCTAGCAGAGCTCATGTTTCCCCTCCCCTGTGCTCTCCCCTCTTTGCCATTTCCAAGGAAAACACCTCTGCACCAAATGCTTGTTGACCCCATGCTGCCTCCTGAATCTACTGCTTCTCAGATGCATTTTTCTCTTGCAAACAACTTGGGCCCTGGTCCGTGAGGTCTCCTCAGGTCTGTTGAAACAGCAGTTGCAGGCACAGACAGTGCCAAAAAGGACACAGGGAGATGTATTTGGAGAACCCATGCTTGGCCAAAGGAGCGGGGAGACTAAGCCACACTAGGGAGTGTGAGTGTATATTCCTGAGTGTGTGTTCATGTGGGGTTAAAGATGACTGAGGGACTGGGGCAGCAGGGTATGTGCTATATGGTAAGGATATGATTAAATGAGAGGCAGGTTCCATCATTATCCAAGCTGATGACCCATCTGCACAGGGACAATACAGCTTTTCTGACAATAAAGGTAGGGATGCAAAGACCACAGATGACCCTGTCCCTGCTTGGAAAGGTGCGAACATCCTTTTTGAATCTGAGACATTGCCTGCTGATTAGTTTTAGCTGTCATCTTTCCAAGGAGCCACACTCTGTGAGGAGAATGAGGCACCTGAATGACATGAAACACTGTGGTGTCATTTCTAAAACAAAATTATTTTGACTGGTTTTCAATCAGAATGCCATATTTGGATGTCCTTTAAAAAGCAGACATATTTTTCAGGGGCATGGAAGAGAGGGAGGTCCAACCCAAGGACGCCAATACCCATTGCATTTAAAAGCAATGATTTTCAATTCCAACATTATCATAAATGTTTCTGATGTGGGAGCCCAAGATTTTGACTCCCTGACTGCTCGTCCCTTCCCACCTGGGAACTGAAGCCTTGCATGATCAACCCAGCGTGTGCAGGGAAGAGCTTTCCTTTGAAGTGTGGTTGTGAGCTGTATCTTTGCTTTAGATTTCATCTTTATTTCAGGTTTAAAACAGTTTCCTGCTTACTTGTGTTCAACAAAGTTTTTCATCACATTTCCCATGAATTTTCTGGACATGGAATTTTAAAATGTAATTAGCCAAATATATTATCAAGTTGTCTTACTCATAAGTATCAAATAGTAACATAAAAGAAGCATACGCTGTTGTGGTTCTCCAACTGGGTGCCAGATGGCAATGCTAAGATTCAGACAGACTCTGTGTTAGAGTGGGTTGGGAAAATACCACTCAAATAACTTGTTCTTTGCAGTAGGAAACACGATTTCCAGAAAAATCAACATTTTCCATGGAAGACTTCTGCTCACATATTTCAGTTTTTCATATCTGCACTACTGAAATGCAATGTTTTGGTTTGTCAAAATGCAAACATCTTCATCTGGGTTAACTATACCCTGGTCTGTTGTCATCCTGAGCTGCTGGAATGCTCTATTTGTCATAGCTCAGGGGTCTGGTAGCCCCGCTTTTATTACAGACCTAGTCCTCGGGTGTCACAGTCTTGGCTATGGTTGATATGAGCAAAACACCCACCTAACACCACACGCATGCACGTGTCCTCTATGCACCAAGGATGTGCCTGGGCACAGGATGGAGCACATGGCCTCTGAACAGTGTGTTCAGTAACACGTTTGAATTAAATCAGTGCAACCATCTCAATGCATTTAAGCATCTGAAACAAAACTGGCTTAAGGACACTGAGATATTTCCCTTCAGCCAAACAAAATATCTTGCATGTCAAATCAGAGATATCAGAGATCCTCATTTTCCAACCAACAGACCCAAGAGAATGGGAAGATTCTCCAGTGTTCATACCTCCAGATAAGACAAGGTGTCCTCCTGGATGACAAACCGCACATATTGCAAAGTTTGACCCAGAGGTAGGTGAAATTTAAAAAGAAAGATGATCTTTTGTGAATTTAAACCCTATAAAACATAAGAACTTGAAAAGCAGTGCGCATACAAAATAAGCCCAAACTGTGAACTGTAAATGAAAGCTTTTGTAACAAGGTTTACAAGGTAACCGTGACTATTCCAGGATGACATGTGGCAGACACAATGACATGACTTCCAACCTTTGATCATAAATCTGACACCTCCAGGCCAGCCAGCTTACCTTGTCTGGTACCCGGCTCATTAGGCTACTTACTAGCACGCTATCCGAACCTGGATTATCTGAATTATGTGAATCTGGACTGGGATTGTTTTGTCATGACAGCATGGCATGATCTCTTCATTTATTAACAACAGTTCAATGATTTTGCGTTTCCTGCCATTTTGAAGCCTGCTGCAGGGTTTGTGCACGGTTCTGCCTGCCTTTCCCCATGCAATCTCTGCCTCTCTCACAGGTAACATTTCCCTAAAAGTTTAAGACCTCATTCATCTTAATTTTTAATTTCTTGCAAGCTCTGGTTTTCCAGACTGAACAGAGACGCTCTGTCCACTCCATACGCAAACAATGTCGCACCAGGTTTCTCCTCTTTCTTATCAATGTTACAAGAAAGGAACTTTCTGCTGCTGTTCATTATCATTTTCAGCAGCTGACTTAGAAGCTTAGAACTTTTCTTGAGTGTTTAGCCACTTCCATTTTCCCTTCTCCCCTCCACAGGCACAATGTTTTGTTTTGAATAAGAAAGATCAGCACAGAGTCTTTGTGATTTCAAAAACATTTCAAAAAAGTCCCTTATATTTCATCTTCAGTCGCTCTCGCCAAAGGCAACACTGGAAACTTCATGGAAGGCGTTCCTGTTAAGTTCTTAAGAATAACTTTCGTTTAATGTTACGTCCCATTTCTTCCTATCAAAGCAAAGAAGAAAAGGTTTTCATTTTGCAGTGAATGAGTTATATTTTTATAATAGACTGATCAGAAAATGAGTCTGCATTCTAGCATAGTTCTGTTCTGTGTATCCTTGATTTCCTAAAGTCCTTTACTTGGAGAACACAGGAAGTCTGACCTCCCCGTCCCTCCAAGCTGGCTGCAGCTGTGACACACCACTGTGCGTCTACACAATGCAATGCAGCTATGAACACGCATTCTGCATGCAGAGGTACAAATGTGTTGGGACACCGCTCTTTATCCTACCCATACAAATCTCCACTTTCCTTTTCACCCCTAAATACATGCACCTTCAGTAGCTTTGGACCCTGGAATTCTCTATCCCATAAAGCAGCCTGCTTTCAACAGCTTGTTCTCAACAAAATAAAACAAATAAGGATGGAGTTACTGAAATTTCTGTATTCTCATATAAGTAGAACCAATTAGTTTGATTTGCCAAAGTATGGGGAACATCAAGTAATCTCAGATGGTGTTGACAGATTCTCCAGAATATCTCTAGAAGAACAGCAGTGACAATCACAATGCATCATGTCTCGCTGCGAGCCCATCCATTCAGCTCTCATGAGATACTAGAGTAACCCTGGAGGGAGAGATCAGATCTGTACTGCTGCTACATCAGAATAAGGATGTTATATGGTGTTTTGCACCATCTGCTCTCCTAGGTTGTTCTCTGAGCGTCTTATGAAAATACAGCAGAGCATTCAGAGATACTGGAGTAGTACAGTGTCGCCGTTCCTTCATAACTGTACAGTGTTTTTGCAGAAGTTGGGAGTAGAACAGAGTTCTCCTGAATATTTTTTATATATATACAAATAGCATTTGATAGTGTTTAATAAAAATAAGTAGTATATTTTATATCTTATAGTTACAGTTGAATTTTTTTCTTGTCTTACCAAGTGTGTGCATTTGGAGCAAAAGGTGGCATTTCCAGAGTAGCACAGCACAAGCACCAGTCTAAATTTCAGCAGAATGTGACTTCAGCATGTGCATACAAGAAAGCAAAGGCCAGTTGGACTGACACCAGAGACTGAACGTCAGCACTCCAGACCTGAAAATTTCCTTTAACTAGTTCATGTGGCTGGTCTGACCACAGAGGAGGACAAATTATCATCTCTGAGTCACCCATTACAGCAGCAGGGTGAAGACACCAAAAAGATTACCTTTTGCATAGACAGTACAGGAGTGGTTTCCGTGTCTCTGCTTAAATTTTCCACACTGAAACATGGTGAGGAAAGAGTAGGGACTCTACTTTCATTTAACAGGCTGAAGGATGTAGTCACAGTGGTCAAGCCATCAGTTTTATGCTACACCTAAAAGTCATATCTGAGAAAGGACACTGCGAGGGGCACTCACTGAAGGTGCTTCGAGGGTGTCTATAAAATCCAGCATCATGCATCAGGGGCAGCAGGCACAGGCAGTCCTGCGGATAACTGGGAGGCATGCAGCAGAAATGCAGCAAGGGACTGGCGGGTTCCCCTCTCCAGTCCTCTCGGGGACTGGGAGAGTTGGTAGCACATGCCAGTGGGTCCAGATCCTGGGTGCACCAACAGCCCCTGCAAAACCTCGTCCTGCCTCCGAGGGTTTGGCTGCTGTGCTCCAGGCCAGCTGGGATGCAGTGCAGCTGCAGCCTGGGAGCAGGCTGCTGGGAAAGGAGCTGCGTGAGATATGCTGGGAGAGGCTCCACCAGGGGCTGATCCTTTGGCTCAGGAGCTGACTTTGCTCCAGTCCTTGCCCCTGGTCCTTGTCTGAGCGATGCTGCAGCTACATCTGATCCTTGCCATGTGCCCCGCTGGTCCCCACCTGCTGATTTGAACTCTGCTTGACTGTGGACCTATCTCATCCTACAGACATGTCTGAAAACCTGGCCTGTTGGCAGGCCCTGGCTACCATCCCTGGACCAGCTCTACTCGCCTTGCTCTACCCTGCCTTGCCAGCCCTGTTGGCTCCTGGCTGGCCTTCCCTTGCTGAGAAGTCCCACTTTGGCTCCTCCCCAACATTACCACTTTAACTGGATCCCACAGCCACCCTCCGCTTTAAACAAGAGATGCACCGCTTCAGGCTGGACTCAGAAATTATCTAACAAGGTATAAAAATAACTTCTGTACCTCAGAAGTGCATTTCTAGATTTTCCAAGCACCTAGCTATTCCAACGGCCATTTACATAAATGCCACATGGTAGCGTGACATAAAACCACTTACATTTGCTTCCTGCCTTCAAAACTACCTCAGAGGCTTTAGAAATCCACCTGCCTACCTCATATTCAAAGAAAACAATCCCACGGGTTTAAATGTTGTCTTTAAACTGAACATTTTGCTTTATTTCCCCTTTCAAATGAAACAATAGATGCCAGGGGAAGGAGCACGCTAATGTGACATCTCAAAACCTCCTCCTGCCTGCTTTTCGGGGACAACTAGAAACAGCTTGGTCCCTCGCTGACCCCAATACTCATAGGCTGAAGAGAACAATCACAGCCCTGAAAGCAGACCAAACAGTTGAACAACAAAGAACATAGAATGTATAAAATCTAACTCTTTTTCATAATGGTCCCATGTGTATCAGAAGTCTTTGATACTCATAGTGATGCTTAAATTCACATAAGCATTTTGGCCATTAGATTTCAAGTTCCCTGAGTGGGAAATACTAAAAACGTGTTCAACGTCACCTCAGACTCCTTGAAATTCTTACATCTCACTAGACCCACTGTCAGCATCATTGCAGGGTTGCAATGAATTTGGGATGAGGTGGCTCATTATCACCACAAATATCACAGAAAAAGCTGCTGCTTTTAAACTGAACAGAGTTCAGGACATGTTATTTTATTTTCCCTTGAGTTAACAGTGCCTAAACAAAGTAGAAACAGCAATAGAGAACTGTTAGGGGCTTGCATTAGCTACTGTATCCTTTAGATGCTCCAGGGCAGACTCTTTTCTAGTTCTTTAAATTTTTTAATATGCAAAGGTGCTATTATTTAGCAGACTGATAGTTCTGCAAACCAGCTACTCCTCCAAAGAAAATACAATTAGTTACAGAGGAGATAATTAATGATCCTTATAATTTTGCCCACAGCCCTTCCTGAAATTAGAGCCTGTGGACTAGTTGTCATGTAAACATCTACCAGGAGACAGCCCTTGCCATTAAGTACTACCATTAAAAAAAGGAAAAAAAAAAAGAGGACTAGAGAAGAACAAAGGGACATGGAATGAAGCGACTTCCCAAGGACAGCTGCAGATCAGAGGCCTCCTGAAATCTAAACCTTCATCTTCACTGCACCCTTTCTTCGCACCCTATGTAAAGACACATTCTGGATTTTGAGCAGTTCTTTCATTCTAACATCATTATTGGCAACCGTTGAGAAGCCCAGAGCACAGTCTGTTCCTACTGAACTTTCCTTAATTGTCACTCGATGTAGTCTTAATGGATTGCCTAAAGGTGTCACTAAAAATGAGAAAGGACTGTGGTTCAATGAGGTTAAACTTAAATTTTATCTGGGCTCTTATAAAGGATCTGAGAAAGACTGAAAGGTTCATTCTTTCTTGTTTTTACACTTCTTAATTAAACATGGCTTGAAAAGCACCTTGCACCACTCCTTTGAGTTCCTCTTTCACTTACTCTTCAGGCTGAACTGAGCTCACAAGAGAGGTGGTGGACAGTTTAGGGCACAGCAGAAAACCAGTTGCCACTTACCAGGGCAATTTAAGGATGAGCAGAAGTTTCCCCTCTCTCCAAAAGCCCTCCAAGCCTCACAACGAATAGTCTTAGAGGCAGCCGTAATGACGCGGTGCACCGAGCAGCGGGATGGCAGTGCCCGCTTGCTTGTAAAAGGGGGAAAAAAAAAAAGATGAGGAAATGGGGTTTCTGAGGAGGAGCAAAACTGTAACTAATGGAGGGTAAGAGATCCAAAAGTGTTGGGTTGTGCTGTGGAGTCAGTAATTCCCAATCATCTGCAGACATTTTTATAGCTAGGAAAATAGATCCTAAACAGGTTAAACTACCCACTGCGACAAAAGGAAGCACTGCTTGAAACAGGGAGAGCTCATTTTCTCTCTTATACCTGTTACTTTCACTGGAGTCTAATCAGTATTTAATACTCTACCAAACAGGGCTGGAATAATGCTTTTCTGTCTCATATCCCTAGGCAGAGTTGTGATTAGCGACATTTTCAGGTTGCTGTCACATTCATTTCATTAACATGAAATAGCATTGCATCTTTCACTTGCAAGTGCTGCTTCTAGCCGCAAGGGCTGTGAAGAAAACCTAAAATGTGTGAGCTAAGCAAAAGCACAGAATTCCTCCTCAATGTATAGATGGCTGTGAAACAACAGAGAAGCAGGGGGAAGAGCAACATCTGTTCTGGTCTCCTCAACAGATTCTCAGCCATGAACTTTAAATAAACCCTGAACTGGGACAACCACTTCATTAACTGTTACCCTTTTGATGATTTTTACATGAAAAAGCAAGTATAATTATCACACCTAAATCCCTTCCTGGCATTTTTTGGACCAAATGTCCTATTTTACTTTGTATTAGAACTTGCCGCTTCCACCATGACTACCTCCACAAGGCTATAATGAACAGCATATGCAGTCTCGTGCAATGCTAAAACCAAAAAAGGTAGAGAGCATGACACAGCGTTCAGGGTGGGACTGGCCTAGCAGACGGGTGCCTGAGGGTGGCCACGGAAGCCACCTCTCTGAGTTCCCACTACAGACCATGGAGATCCAGTCAATGCAGCTAATGGAGTTTTGGGCACAGTTCAATTGATGAGACATAGATTCCTGTCTTAGGCTGATGTGAATTCACCTGACTCCGTCAATATCATCAACAACCTCCGTTATCATGGGAACTTAGCGGGCTGGCTCACATTTAGATGCCTAACATTTAGATCCCATTCTTAGGGCTTGCTTCTGTTGCCTAAACACAGATGATGGTGTCATCCCAAAAAACAAGGTACCAGCAGAACTGTCTCCTGCGAAAGGCTTGTTTTCCTGAAGGTGGACTTTTCTATTCACTTAGACTGTTTAAATGTCCTATGACATTCCTGGTGCATTAGTATCAAACTAATCTGTTTGTTATTTAACTAAAAAAAAAAAACAACCAACCTTTTTCATCAGTCTTGGAGCTGTAGCCAAATGTTCTCCACTGGGTGGAGTAAACACCAAACTTCTGCCCTGAAATTTTCAGTCTAGCTTCTCTGTGAAGCACAAGCCTATTCCAGAGGTCAGTGGCAGGATTCACTGACGAAGGCAGCAAAAAAGATGTGTCACAGTATTATTTTGTGTTGCACCATTTTTGTGTTTGTATACTCAGTTGCACTGCTTGCCTTTTGTGTATCATCTGTACCGTTTTCTTTGTATGAGTTGCTGAATTATTATTTATTATTTAAAGTTCTTTGTAAGTGAATCCCAGACTATCATCTGTAACTTGCACGTGGGCTGACAGGTAATGCTACATGGTTCACCATAGTATCTGTGAATCTGTCAGATTGAAGATTGTTGATAGGGATCTGTTAGAGAGGTATGGTTTGTCAGTGATCTCTGACTTTGGAGACTCTTAATCCTTATAGAAAAAAACCCTAAATAAAATCCCTTGCTATGTTTGCCCAGCAACTGGGGAAGAGAACTGAGCCTTCCTAAAGATCTGGGTTTCTATAAATACTGCTCTACATCAAGAAAGAGTTCAGTAATATGGTAACCTCAATGGTCAAGGAACGTTCATAGAATAAAAGCTAACTGTGCACCTAGAAAAAGACAAGTTCATCAAAAGACCTATCGAAAGACTGTCAGGAATAGTATCTACCCACAGAATGGTGAGTTTATTCTGAGTTTAGTTGTTTTACCTGGAATATCTAAGTAATGCTCTGGTCAGGTCAATTGTTCTTGAAACATCTGTAGATAAAACACATTTTAGCTGGTTTAGCTGGGGTTGTTCAGTCTGGAGAAAAGGAGGCTGAGGGGAGACCTTATTGCTCTCTACAACTACCTGAGAGGAGGTTGTAGCGAGGCGAGGGTTGGACTCTTCTCCCTAGTAACAAGCAATAGGATGAGAGGAAATGGCCTCAAGCTGTGCCAGGGGAAGTTTAGGTTGGATATTAGGAAGAACTTCTTCACCAAAAGAGTTATCAAACATCGGAATAGGCTGCCCAGGGAGGTGGTGGAGTCTCCATCCCTGGGGGTATTTAAAAGAAGGGTAGACGTGGTGCTTGAGGATATGGTTCAGTGGTGGACTTGGCAGTGATAGGTTAGCGGTTGGACTCAATGATCTTAAGGGTCTTTTCCAACCTTAACGATTCTATGATTTTATGAAATGACATTGCTGCTTGCTGCCTCTCTGCTTTATCTGGAGACAGGCCCAAGAAATGTCACTACATCATTTGCAATGATACATGGTCACATAAACTCCAGTGTCCTGAAGTTTATCCTTTACAACAGTATATGCAGTCATTAAAGACTCCTGAAAGAAACAGCACAGTCAGTGACTATGTTTTTGAAAAACAGGCATCTTTTATTGGGTATCCCATTGCTTTAACTGAGCTTGTTACTTCTGAAAAAACTGACCTTCAGTATCTCCCATCGGGCCTCAGAATCAGAGGGTACTTCAAAAGTTACTTGTTGTTGTCTTGCTACAGAACAAGTGACTCGATGCCTTCGTCTGTTGGCTTAATCAACCTGTTGAGATCAAGTACACTAATGAATGGAAAGACACATCTCCTTTTTCTAATAATACAGGAAGAAAAAGTAAAATTCTGGAAAAACTGAAAGAAAATGTAAATTTCCCCGCTAACACGTTGATTTATGTTTGTGGTCTTACTGTCAATGGCTGCTGTACATTAGTTTCTTCTCCTGAGCAGCGCCTTATTTCTTCTGTGGGACTCCCAGGATGAGAAGTTACCACCTGGGTGGAAACAGGCTGCAAACTCACATGGTTGGTAACTGGCAGTGTCCAGGTTAACTTCAGTGTGTTCTGCATTACTCCTTTGCATTAGGAATATGGAAGAAGTTGGTATCTCATACATCAATATCTGTACAAAGGAATGTCACTAAAACTTACTCGATCTCTAGCAGCGCAAAGAATATAGCTCGCTCTTAGGTTTGTTTCAGGGTCATCGCTTTGAAAAAGAATCTACAGGAAGGTGCTACATGAGTCAATAAAACAAAAAATATCAGCATATAGTCACCACATTGAGAGCAGCACTTTTGTATATCCTAATGAACGAGCCCATCAAGAAGAACCCATCACGAAGAAAGGCCTCACTTGAAAGCAGATGAAAGTACACTCAGTAACTTTCTCAGAAATTTTTATGCTTAGTAAAGTGCCAGAACTGTAACCAATGTATTTTATAAAACTATTATTTCCATTCACAGAATCACAGAATGGCAGGGGTTGGAAGGGACCTCTGGAGATCATCTCATCCAACCCCCCTGCTGGAGCAGGCACACCCAGAGCAGGGGCACAGGGACGCGTCCAGGCGGGTTTTGAATGTCTCTGGAGAAGGAGACTCCTCAACCTCCCTGGGCAGCCTGTGCCATTCAGTTTAATTATATGACTAACATAACTGAGAAATGTGGCTTCAGGTTCCAGATGGTACATGAAATGTATTGGCTTTTTTACTAGGAAAAGGGATTGTTAAACTATACTAATTTTTAATGAACTTCTCAGATATGTAAAATACTTTAAAAATAATATTATTTGTAATGTTGGCACTTTTTTCTCTAAAGAAAACCCAACGCACATGAGAAAAGAATAAAGCCAAGTGTGTTCCAGCTGAAAAACAACTGAATCAAAATACAGTAAGTACAAATAAAAAGCTTAATAGGGGATTATGTTTCCCTACATGTTCAGTTGAGTTGGCAACTCCTTAGAGTGAGCAACTGAAATAGCAGCTACTTCCTTCCAACCTGGGTGCTGACGAACGGTGATTTCAAAAGCCCTTTGTGACTTTCAGGATGACTGTGGGCAGGCACGCTGGCTGAGGACTGGTGGCTGTGACACAACTAGGACAAGCTGATTCCCTGCACTTCAACCATAAGGAAATGTTCTCTGACCTGCCAAACTCTTGCTGCAATGACGGCTACGCGGGAAGCTGTTGGAAGTGAAGACTGAGTATTTCACATCTGGAAAATGCCTGGCACGCTCTGGGGAGCTATAAAATAACATTGAAATTGCTGCAAGGACAGTATGTTTCTTCATTTGCTTTCTTCTCCTCTGTGAACAGGGAGTTGTTGTGTTACTAATACGATGCTGTCCTTGGTCTTCTGGCAATGTCACTTGTGCTACTGCACCTCTTCTGTGGTGGGGAGCAAAGTCTCTCTTAACAATAGTACACTCCTAAAGAGGAACAGGCTGGAGGAGCTGGCCAGACTCGCCAGTGAGGGCAGAGGTGATCTGGAATATCAGAGGTGGCAACAACTCTGCGGCTGATGAAGGCAGGTCTTACATGATTCAGGGCTTCAAATGGGGAAAAACTTGAGCTCTCCCCATTTCTTTAACCCTGATGTGACTGGGAAGCGGCTCCCAGAGCAACAGCTTCTCTGTAGCTCCCTAAATGCGGTACCTGAGGACACAGACAGGGAAAATGCCAAGAGCCACGAGTGGGTACAGTGGAGTGGAAACAAGGCTAAAAATCCCTCAGCTCCACCAGAAAATCTGTGCCTGGTTAGTAGGGACTGTCACCAGACAGCGGTGGGACACCAGGGGTGGGATTCAACTTGCAAATTAAAGCACCTAAAATTACGGACCCATGTGAGCCTGAAAACATCTTTAGGTCTCTAGGCATGATTGTCTGTATTGGCTAGATCTGCATAGTATGTAATGAGAGTTTAGACAGTCATGCAGACACTGATATTTAGGTGACTTAATCTGTGAATCTAAGCCACCTCTCGCACTTTATAACACTACCAAACAGGCTGACATGCACACGCCAGGCAGTGGCTGTTCAGAGCAGGCAGCCAGGAAGGCTGCCATGACCGGAGAACTGCTGTATTTCCCAATTCCTGTAAAAATTCTGGGAGAAAAGAGAAAAGAGGCCCATTTAAAAAACCTCTGTGCAAAAAGACTAGAACATTTTTCCATCCACAGCATCATATGGAAAGGATATATGGCCATATTTAGTCCAATTACAAACAAGAAATACCTAGTAAGCATTTCTTTTTCTAAAAATATTAGCACTTAGACCACAGCTAAGGAGCTATACTGCATCTGTATTTTTCTTCCCTGGTTTTGTTCTTCCCAGTATGTTTTAAAATCCCTGTCTTTACTCTACTGGAAGTTTTTGGGGTGAATACAGAGATGCCATGGGAAAGTTTAACGACCTCTGCATGCAGGAATTCAGATGGGATAGTCCTTTCTGAACTTAACGTCCACAAACGCGATTATATTCATACCGAATGATATGTTCAGCTACAGCATGGGCAGGCCAAAAGTTGACATACTGTTTGGGACTTACAAAACCAGTTGACTTTAAGGTTACTTCTCTTATAGGTAACTATCTAAGGTGTTTCCTCTTATCTTCAAAAAACCCTCCGTTTACTTCCAGGACAATCTGCATCGGCAAGCTGCAAAATGGATTTGATGCTTACGTACCAATTTCAATGGAAAATCTCCCGACCCACTTTTCAGACATTCCTACAGAAATGTAAAAATAATACTCAGAGAATGCCTAAAGTCAACAGGATTAAGGACTGTCAAGTACATTGCTTAGAAGGTATAAGTCGTATCTATGTGCTAAGGATTTTATTGTACTTTCATGAGAATATTTGCACTAGCAGTCAGGGATGTCTCTAGGGTTTAGCTTTTTTCCTCTTTAATGATAGCTAGGGAGGTAAAATAATTGCCAGTTGGGATAAGAAATTGAGCCCCTGCCTTCCTAGCTCTCTACTGTCGCTTTAATTGAATTCATTGCATAACCTTTAATCTGACATCCTTTACACTGCATTATTTTACTAACCCTTTAATTATCAGTGTGTACAAGTGCTGATGACTTGAACGCCATGACCGTGCATCACCCTGCTCCCTGGGGAAGCCGCCACGGCGAAGGGAGGTCTGTGACTTGGAGAGGCTGGAGGGAAGGTGAAGCAGGAGAGGAAGCTGGCTTCTGGGGACAGATCAATCAAAGGAGGAAGCAGATATAAGGAGAGCAGAGGGTGCGTCAGGCACACAGGAAGACTAAGCACTCAGAAAACCGGGCATGGCTGGAGAAACATGCAGAAAACAGGGGAAGACAGAGGACATACACAAGTTGAGAGCAACAGGCTGACAAACAAAAACCCTGACAGGCATGATCCTGGCTTTAACAAATCCCACTGTTTTGGGTGTGGTACAAACACAGAAGGCAAATGATGGAACCCCTGTCCTGATGAAACGACAATCTGCATTTATTTCAGACACACATACATGAGTATGGAAAGTACCTTCAGTTTGGTACTCTATATCCTAGTAATGGTGAGTAGGGAACTAGGACTCACAGCGGTGTCTGTTGGAAAGAGACATATCAGGCTAATCTTGGAGCACCTTGACAGATAAAAATATAAAGAAAAATTAGAGGAAAAACAAATAGAGTTTAAATAAAAGTTATTGTGTGTTAATTTTTCAGAGAAAAAATAAAATTTTAGAAAATATCTAGAAAAATCATAGCAAAAATGAAAGTTTTCTTTTTTCCCACTCTCTTCCCTGATCTTCCCGTTTTTTCTGTCTTGCCTTTTCCTCACCTTCCTTATTTTCCAGTAAATATGAAAGGAAAAAGGCACAAGCCCATCCCTCTTTTCTCACCTCTAGAGAGGTGACAGCAGTGAGAAAGGAAGGAAGACCAGAACAGTGGAACAAAAATGCTGTGGGAAGTTTTGAAAAGGCATAAAATTTTATGCCCAAATCAAGTAAAAAGGATGGGAAAGGATGAGAAGGAAAGAGAGGAAATTTCTTCTCCACAACAAAATGCAAGTTGCTTCCTTTATATGTTCCCGGCATGTACAAACTATCCTCTGTGGAGACAAAAATCAGGCACCTCTGCTAATACGATATCTGTGTTCTATTAATGTGAAGCAGTACAACTGTAGATCTTACAACTTACTTGACATCAAAGAGTAATTTTCCATGGTGGGTTATGTATTGAATGTTTCTACCTCCATCCAGAAGGCCAGTTTGCTTGCAGATGAGGAGTAATGCACCAGACAATTACCAGATGGATAGAGCTTTTAGGGGATGCAATAATAAGGAAGGATTGCATTGACTCGGCACCATTCAGACTCTGAAAGGTTTGATAAAATAGTACTGGGTTGTGAAAGAACAGAAAAAAACTATCAAAAGTCCAAATCTTTGCTGGGTGTTGCATACGTATCAAAGAAGTTGGGGGAAGGAGGAGCTGACAAGGTCTCCTGGCCTCTCAGTGCTTATGTCCAAATGGGAGAAAACACCAAAAGTCACCAGGAGAAATGTATGGTCTGAGTCCAACTCTCCAGGGCAGCGACCATCTGTCTGCTCTGTGTTTGTACAGAACCAAGCCTGGTGGGTTCTTTGTTAAAAATTTTAAAAAATAAGATTGGATTTTCAGTTGATGGGAATTTAGAGGCTGTGTTTTTGGAACATAGAGAGGTAAACAATGACTTTGACTGCTATATTAAGTTAGCATGCTCATGGACTAATGTTTCTGGCAGCCAAGAATTTCCTGTTCTGGAAACATCTGTGTTTAACCAAAGCACACACCATTAACTGGGTCTTTAATGCTCTATAATAATACTACTCAAAGCACAGTGGTGTTATTGTCTTTTCTAACTCTAATTAAACTACCACTGCTTAAGTACCTTGCTTGACCATGAAAAAATTGCAGATTTCATCCTTCTCAGCTGTTACTACCAGAGGTGGAGAGGACTAGAAGAAAATCATCAAAGAAACAAGATCTGACATCTATGAACCACAGAAGAAAACCTAAAGGGTTGTATAGCCTGAGAAGCCTTTATCTAGCTGCCAGCTTCTTTGATCAGCTCACTCAGAGCATTTACACAGAACTGGGACTGAAGATTTTGTTTCTTAAACATCCCCTTCACTAAAGATAGCCTTTCTGAGTGCAGTACCTGCTTGTGCCCTGTGGCATCAGAGACATGTTCATCACCAAAGGAAGAGGGAAGCAAGGAAAAAAATCATGCCACTGTCCCGACTGGAATTTAAGACCCATTGCTCTTCTCTAGCCTGCAACTGCCAGAAATACTGTAGTTATCTCATTCTTCTCCCATAGAGACAGATGCTGACCATCACTTAACGTATTCAAAGACATTAAAAATGATGGGCACTATATTAGAGTTGGAATATAATTCAAATCTCCCAAGAAGGGAGAGGTCATCCTTCTGTTGTAAATGGCCAGTTTTGACATTGTTTTGGATACGATCAAATATCTTCAGGGCTTTGGAATTCAAGAAGTGGAAAATGTATTGACCAACAATGTAACATGGATTATAAGCATCTTAACAGAAGACACAAGGGTGAATTTGTGTCACCACAATTCTTGGAGTAAACAGTATAATTATGATGTTGAAAGATACAGAGTGCTTTCATGAAGCTTACTTTTTTAAATGGCTTTACAGTTTTAAGGACAAACAAGTCTAACAGGAAGGGCCAGTTAATCCAAACGGAGTAAATCCAGTCTGGGAGACAAGTCAACTTAAGGCAATTGAACTTTGCCCATGCAGTGCAAAAGGTGTACTGCAGAGCTCTGTATGACGTGCTGCAAGGCAGTGGAGCTGCTGAGGTGAAGCAGACGCAAACGTGGACAAGTCCAGTATTCGGCAAATCTGTCAGAAGAGCAGGTATGGAGCAAGAGGCGCCAGATCCTCCTCCCAGCGGCCGTCCAGGGACAGCCCAGGTTCCTCTGGCACACACAGGAAAAAGCACTCCATGTTTCAAATGAGTGGTCTGCACAGGGTGAAGTCAGGCGTTCATTTTTTGCTTCCAAGACACGCTCATTCTTCCTCTTCAGATAGTCAAGTCTTGCTGTTAAAGGAAATCCGGTAAGTCAGACTTTCTGCCAGTGGGACCAGAGGTTTGTGCATTCTGGTTTCACATTCTTTGCACCTTTTTAAGTTGAAGTAGACAAAATAATAAGCCATCAGCAATGGCAGGCTTAAAATGGTGCATCATCATGCTCTCAATGTAATTATTTCATCAGACAGAGGAAGGCTAACTGAACTGATAGGTGTGTAGTGCATGAAGATGAGCCTATCACAGAGTGTTTCGATCACCTTTTACCCACATAAGTGCCTGCTGTATGAGTTATAGAAGCTTTTCTGAATGCCTGCTTCTCTGAAGTGGAACCTGCTGTGGTTTGTTGTCATTTTGCCAGTTGTTTTCTTCTTCCAGAAGGAATTCTTTATTTTGGCTGGAATAAGACTCCACTAAGATTTTTATGAAAAATATTTCCTCATTGCTAAGCTATGAAGCATGAAGTACAGCCCTCCAAATTAAGTACCTGCCATAACCTGTGGATTTAGCTTTTGACTTTTTATTAAGCTCATACTCTGAATGCAATATCAAAAGTCAGATCCGTGCATTTATATTAGTGTTGCAACCACTTCTTTACCTTGACCATTAAGTGTTACACAAAAATGGTCTAATATCCTCTACAGCAAGAGTGACGAACTTTAAGTCACAAAAAGAGACTACAAACAGAAAAAAAGAAATCCGTGCCTATTTTAGAGGAGACACAAACTACTCATCTTGTCCGAACCACGATAAGAATTTCGTGTTGGAAGTAAGGACTTCCAAGTTTGAACCAAGAAAGCACTTCTCCTCCTTTCCCTTTTCTTCATCTTTCTCCACTTTGTTTCTACTGGAAGATATGAAGTATGACAGTCAAACCGGAGTAGAAATAAATACATCACTGTGACCAAAGTGCTTCCAATCTGATGGGCGTATTTTTCTGACTCGTTGCAGAGGGGGAAAAAATGCCAATGTCTGCATTTGTTTTGATCAACAGCACGGAAAAACCTTCTAAAATCCTTCTTTAATCTGAGCACGCCCTTGAATGAAGAAAATATAATAAAAGAGAAATCACTTCCTTCTGTGAAGTAGCCATGAAATAATGTTCTTTATTTCTTGTTCAACCAAAGGAGATTGCAACCTCTGTATCTCGGAGTCCATTTTGGATACTTCAGACCACATGTGTGCTAATGTGTCAGGCAGACTTTGTGTTTCAATATCTGTCAGGCTCAAAAGTTGTATAATAATAACAGTAACAATAATAAAACCAGCAACAACAAAAATAATAACAGCATCAAAATGAAAAATTTTGGCGTTTTTTCTTTTTTTTCCCCAGAAATAGGAATCCAAAAGCTTAACTGTGCGTATTGAACCCAATCAAGCATCTTTTTTTTGATACCAAACCATAAATACTAAACCATGGCTAGCATTCAGGCAAATTAAAGCACAAGCTTAACAGAATTAAGCATAAGCATAAATACTGTGGATTTTAATGGGACAGAAGCCCATATTCAGAAATAAATAATTTCCTTAATTGGGCTTATGATACAAACACATGTTACAATTTCATGATGTACCAAGCGCAAACTATGTTTGGGAAAGGCACAACTGTCGGAGTTCCAGTGTATTTGATTTCATAAATACCAGCTTCACTTTATGCATGTGGAATACATTTAGTAGGCTGAGAACTTCATCTGATCAACGATAAGCATGCAGTAAATCAGCAAATC
Source organism: Phalacrocorax carbo (assembly GCF_963921805.1). Lineage (NCBI taxonomy): Eukaryota > Metazoa > Chordata > Aves > Suliformes > Phalacrocoracidae > Phalacrocorax > Phalacrocorax carbo. The sequence goes on from NC_087514.1 coordinate 159,610,822, forward strand.
AATCAATGACACTAACAGAAACCCCTCTGTAATGAGGCTTTATGGAGATTTCTGTTTAGTGATTTATATCTCAATATCAAAATGTGACAAAAGTATGGAGTTCAGATCCAGGCTTTAATGTATAAAGAACTAAGGGTGTTTCTCATAGCTATGCTTAAGTTTAGAAGAAATGATTGAGTGCATGACCCAAATCCATAGAGGCTTTCTGCTTTCAGTGCTCTGAATCATTTGTCCTTCAAGGGTATTAAATTTTATTTGTTAAAGTTTACTAGTGAGAGAATGACAAGACCTAATTTATTTCCACGTTTTCAAGCTCATATTTAACTTCTCAGAACAGCATACAATTTCTGAAATGGAATGTATTTCAATTTCAAACAGAATTTGCACCATACAAAGACCTATGTTCTATTATGCATTTGTTTTCTCATAAAAAGGAATGTTAAAAAAGGGACATTCTACAAATGGAATTAGTTTTCTTTCTTTAAAATGTCATAAACCCCCTCACTTTCTCAAAGTTTAGTCAATATCGTAGCCTGCAGCTGGGACCAAAAGAAGGATGGAACTTTTCTTTTTTTCCCATTTACTGACCAAATAAAATATTTTTGATCCAAAATTATTTCGGATCAGAACAGCTTGGTTTTTTTTCTATTCCCCCAAAATAATGTATCTGTTTCAGTGTATGCCAAACTCACCAGGGACTAGTGATGCACCTTTCCCAGAAAACCTCTCTCTAAGACATCTGTAAGATACAAATATTTATCCCTGATAATTATTAACAGTATATTACCTACTAAGAGCATAAATATACTATACAGTTCTTTAGATTTAGCCCCGTACCTTCCCTGTATATATAGGGGAAAAAAAAGAGAGACCTCTGTCCCTGGGGGGGAGTGCGAGGTTAGGTCTTTAGTTTCACTGAAATATGGCCCATGACCTCTACACACTTCAGCAAGCAAAGGCTGCAAGTGCCGATCATTCTCCAACACCCTTCACATATCCCGCTGTGAAGGACAGTTAATGTCTCCTGCCAGTGCCTGGGGAAAAAGAGCTGTATTGTCTCAGCACAGTATATCCCTGCATCCCCAGGCTTAACACGGGTGCTCTGATTCGGCATCTTTCAAACTGGCTGCATTTCATTTCTTTTCTCTACTCCTTCCGGTAAAATGTTCTTTTCATAGAAGGCACCAGAACTATGATCACTGATATCAGCAGGACCAGGATTTCGTTCACCATCTTTGGCACCGCACAGTTCTACTCATGCACAGTCACCTTAATGCTCACAGGCAAATGGCTCTGAACAGAGCTAATTATCATCTGGAAACCTGCAGTGCAAACTGCCTTCATTAAATTATTTCAAGTCAAGTTTAGCGTTGGGCATAATATTTTGTATTATGCTACAGTAGTATATGTAAATATTACATGCAATAGAATACATATAGTTGCATTGCGCTTGAATTTTTTTAGTTATCTGTCATTAAACAACCATTGAGCATCAGGAATCAACAAGTGTAGGTTTGCTGTATGTTGAATCTGAGACACTGAATGGGAATAGCCTGGAAAGAGTAAGGAAGAACCTGACCTTTTTGCAAGGATGCACCTGATGAATTGCAATCTTGCCCTAGATTTGAGGATGGGCAAAGAGTGAGTCACAGAAAATAGAAGCTGCCTTGGCCAATGACGTACCCTTACATCACAGCCCCGACGACGGTGAGCACTGCTGAGGGGTGGGTAGTGAAAACAACTACTAAGCTTCTCCAGTGCTATTAAAAAGCATCACCAGTTTGGGCATAATATCCTTAATCACACAAGGTCACATTCCCTATTTCTGCTATCAACCATTTCCAGCTTGTTCCAATGCTTAATTATTCTTAGAATCGTAAAGTTTTTTCCTGCTAATAAACTTAAATCTTTCTTACTGAAAATTAAGTCCAGTCACTCTTACTCTGTTTCTGACTCACTGCTATCCATTTTCCTAAGAAGCTCTTTTGCACTGGAGATGACTTGAAATCCTCCCATTTTAAATCAAACATACTCAGCCTTGCAACATGGTTGTTTTATTTTTTTTATTATTTTTTATTATTTTCTTTTCTTTTCTTTTCTTTTCTTTTATTTTATTTTATTTTATTTTTAAAATCTTGTCATTCTTCTTGCTTTCCCCTGGATTTTCTTGCATTTGTGCATATCATTTTAAAAGTGTGGCTCAAAGCACAAAAAAGTACATATAGCAGAATAACTATCTCCTGCATCCTGCTCATGCTACTCCTATTAATACATTCCCACATGAAATTCCCTTACATCTTTACAACAGCATCAACAATGCCTATCTAGTTTATGATCCACTCTAACAGCAGGTCCCTACGCGCACTGCTGCTACAGTGAAATATTCCCCATTTTATATCTCTGCATTTGATTTCCTTCAGTCTTGTAGTTAGTATTTATGTTTATTTAACTTCATTTTAATGACTTTAGGCTATTTGGCAAGCATATCCATGTCACTCTGTATTCTAATCCTGTACTTCAAAATGTCTGTAACCCATCCCAGCCTGCTATCAATATGAAATGCTAGAAGGGTAGATTATCCTCCATCATCTGAATCACTGAAAATATTGACAACAACAAGGCCCAGCGCTAGACGCCTGGGTAAATTCCAGAGAAATGCTCTCCCAGCTCAACAGCAAACCATCGATACGTTACTCGACTGCTTTTCAAGCTGCTCTACACCCAATTCAAGATGATTGTACCCTAATGCATTTTCCTCTACACCACTTGGGAAATGTCATTTGGAATGGTGTCGAAAGCCTTACTAAATTCACGATATGTCACATACTTTTTATTCACTTGGCAGTTCTTATCCTTTTACAGGGATGACACAATTCATACTTGACAAATCCACATGGTATATTTTTATCTCCTTATTATGCTCTATGGGCTTATAAATGGATAGATCCATTCTCCTTTGGGCTACAGGAGTCAGGCTGACTGGTCAACCGTTCTCTCATGCTGCTTCTTCCCTCCTTGTGGTTCATTCTCCAAATACTCACAGGCAATTTTAGTCAGGCACTCCTGAACCAAATGCTTTTGACTTACCTATGGATTTTGTAGCCCTTTTTCCTCCCCTGTTTTCACCTGCTCACCTATCTCCTTGATAAAATTAATTCCTTTAATAATAGGGTCACAAATTTCCTTTAGAAGAATGAGACAAAAGACAATAAAAATTTCAGCCTTTTCTCAGCCATCTTGTTTTGTTTTCTTTCCACATTAAGTAATTGCCTTTCACTTTGTTTTGCCTTCCACATGTTCCTAATGTATTTATAGTACCTTTTCTTGTTGTCTTTTAGGTGGCTTGCTTGCTGCAAGTTATTCTGTGCCTCAGCTCAGTTTCCTCTCTTTCCAAATTCTCGTGTTGTTCCTTCATGTCTGGCTTTCTAAGTTGCCTTCTGAATCAGTCTGACCTCTGAGAGCTGAACCTTGTGTAACTTGTTGCCTAGACTAGAAAATATCAGAAAACCATCATGTCACACAGTTTCCCCCACAGCATGTTACTAGCAGTCTGCTCGGCTGCACGAAGACCTATGACCACAGAAATGCCCCATTGGTGAACCTGCCCTACCAGACCACACACATACACTGCAGAGATTCAACTCATTTAAAAATCTCGTCCAAAACGTGTGTAATTTTTTCCCTGGTGTGCCCACCTGTGCAATCGCCAAGTCTTCTGTAAGTCAAAAACACGATGAGCCAAAGCCACAAGGAAAGCACTAAACGAGCTATCATTTCTGGCTTTCACGTACCATTCTTTATTTCAATAATACAATTTAAAATTATAGTGGTGAACACACATAAATGTCAAGTATAATAGCATTTAGTGGAGAAATAAAACAGAAACGGGCAATCTAATTGTTAGGCTATACACTGAAGTCCTGTCCTACCTTTTTTCTATTCAGCTTATATAGCTGTTGCGAAAGGCTGCCTGTCAATACGGTCATGTATTATTGTCAACCTATTTGTCCTTTCGATCAAACCAACAGCAATTTAGCCTGATTGCTATGCAGCTGGAGTAATTTGGGCCCTGCTCTCCCAGACGCTTTCGTGGCAGCTGCATTTCCATGGCTTACTGCAGCACACCTGCAGAAGGACTGCAGTCCAACGGCTGCAGTGCTACAAAATACCGTATTTTGACCATATTTATGGCTGAAGTGGAACAGCTTAATTACAAGGGAACTGGGATTAGGCATTCACGGAGAGCTGGGATGTTACCTGATACAAAAGGATGAATGCTGCCACTTCAAATGCGAAGAAATCATTCCGACTGCTTAATGTAGTAGTGGTTTTTACTGTATCTCCCCCATACTACCACACTGCTACCAAACACCACAGCCTGAAACACAAACTGAAATTCAAAACTCCCTCCAAGCATCTGTGTGCTTCACTGCACCTGCATGTATCCATCACAGCCAGAGTCAGAAAGTGTTTGATTGCAAGGGGAAATAATGTGCTTGTGAGCAAAAGCACTAATTTACCACCTACCACTTAATGTAAGCTGTTGCCTACGATTGATTTCATAGGTAGGTATTTGCTTTTTAGTTGGGCGCTCAAACAACCCAGTGTGGTCAGTCATGGTGCTGGCATCTTGCAGGGGGAAGGGCATCTCCCCCCTTTAAAACTGCTCCTGAGTTCCATTAGTTTTCAATAAGAAGCAAAATTAACAACATAACCTGGATCTTCATTCACAAGAAGGGAGATGGAAACCTATCCATTGAGAAGTCTGGGGGAGCAGTACAAAGAGGTAGAAGAGGGTTCCTAAAGATTACAAACAACCGCTGGCTTCAAAGGAATAACTCACTAACTGATAATTCATCACTGTGAAATAAAACGCTTTGTTTTCAGTGAACATCCTTGCCCTATGCAAAATGAACGATGAACCTGAAAATGGCTCAAAGGAACAGTTTGTAAAACCTGTGAACACCAAAAATTGGTTAAAGCCATATATCAGCAACACTGCAAGAAATAACAGCCTGACGTCAGTGTTCTTTACGTTGTTTGGCCAATTCACACACCACTATACTTTTAGGACTACTATCCCGTCATGGGGTTTTGCTCTGCCCAGTGATAAACCCTGAATGCAGTAGAGGGAGAATCAGTTCAAGGAGTAAATAGCTGAGTTTGATTTTCCAAGGCAAACAGTCCTAGGTAACAGGTTAAAAAAAAAGAGGGTGACCTGTAATTATTTGATGTAGTGCACACATAATAGACTTTTGAGGCAATTATTAAAGAAAATTCAGCCAACCAGAGTTCATTTCCAATGCAAAGCTCCCCCTCCCCTGAGACTGCAGTCAATTGGGCTACACAGCCCTGAGCACAAACCTCAGGAACAGCATCTCTGGGGACTTCAACCCATTTGATCAATTTAATAGAAAAAGTGATGTGACACCTGTTTGTAATCACAGGGGTTTCCTTATGTAAGTCACTCGCTGCCGTATGACTGGTGTGACCCCACACACCGTTCCAGTTTGTGTGTCACACGGGGGTTACTGCTACTTATTCTCATTAAGGGCCCAACCATTTGAGAGACTTTGCATCTTTGACTCTCAATATATTCCCTGGAATTAGATAATAAATAATAAAATACTCAGCACTTCTCAGGAGAAATCCTCTGATGCACAAACACATACCATACCCTTTCTGCTGCCCTGTTTTTCTTCAGTACACAAGACTTGAGAAAGCACAGCTGGAGGCCAGCTTGGTATTAAATCATTTCTCATTCAAAACTGAGTATTTGCAGCGCTAGCCCATTGGACTCTACGTCCTCTGCAACCTCTCCAATTGTAACTGGCTTCTAGAAGGAGGCTAGAAGAGAAAAAGTAGGTTTGGGCTTCGCAAAATGAAAACTACCAAGTAACAAGGGCTTGCTTAAAATAGAAATTACTCCAGAAATGCCTATTCAAGAGCAGCTATTCCAAATAACCCACCACGTGCAGTCTTATAAAGTATAAACCTCAAGATGAGGTTCTTGGACCCACTTTGAAAGTGAAGAGTACCACCTAACCCTAAAATAAACAGAAAAAAGAGCTCATTGATTTTAACTCGCCTCTTCCTTTTTATTTTTAAGCTGTAAACAGAATCTGGACTACGCCCTAAGCCCCAGCACGGGTCAGTACCACCATGTGCTGGGCCCGCATTTAGGCAAAGTTAGACTTACCAGCTACTGTGTCGCATGAGAAAGCTGGAGCTCCAGCGTTGCAGCCACAAGCACACATGCGCCTTGCCAGCTGCCTGGCAGATTCCCAGTATCTTCATATATGCACATAGGATGAACAGCTTGAGAACAACCTACCTGAGAAGCAAAGGGTAGGAAGGCCAACAGCGAGGGCCACTGCTGTGATGAGACCCCTGAGACCCAGGAACAGAACTCCAGCCATGGGCCATTAATATTTGAGCACCTTCTCTTTTATGCCCGTGTGCCTACCCAGGTTACACTGACAAGAGCTTGCTCACGTATTATATTCTTGTACAGCTGTCTGCACCTCGTGGCTGACAGGAGACTAAACTGCTTCTGCCATTTCTTCATTTCACTTCCCAGCAATCTTCTACCTGAGTATGTGGGAATTTAAGAGAGTGACAAACTCATTTTGGGTTTGTGCTTCAAACCTGATCAGCTGGGGGTTTGTTCACATACCACTACTGTCTAAATAGATTTGCCAAAGGCTCAAGTCCAGCAGGTGCTGGATGGAGCTTGGGTAAGTGATGCACTTTTTGATTGACCTGATAAACTGGCAATGTTGAACTGCTATATTTTGTCTAGTTTGCAGGAACTGCCAAACAGAGTTTATAGGAATAATAAAATCGGGCTTTCTGGAGTCTCTGGTTCTACAGGTACCTGATTTTGCACTTGGACTCTTCTTCACAAAATGCGATGTTTCTCTAAACCAAAAGACACCATGATTACAAGCTGATAATTGTAAGGGGGAGAAACAAATTGAGACTAGTTTCCATAACAGAATACAGGAAACACAACTGTATATACACAAGCACTTTCCTTCAATTTGCCCCTTTGAATAGTTCATTTCTCAAGGCGAGGACTCTTCTTCCCAGCACATTTTTGGAAAGCATTAATAATATGGATCAATATTCATAAAGAGATTATCTCCAAGTATTTCTACATTTCATATTAGTTTTCCTGCCTGCTACAGATAGATAATTTTCTGTCTGTTTTTTACAGCTCTTTCATCCTTCCTCTTGCCCACTGGCTTGGTCTCTACCTGCAATTCTATCCTGGCTCTATTTCTTTACTGCCTTCATTCCTGAGATATAACCATTAAAACTGAGCTCTCTGTATTTCTTATCATCTTAGAATCACATCGAAAGCAGTAGAAGCTGTAGAAGTTTGTTTCAGAGTTTCAACAGAGCTATTTGGAAATTTTTAGACATCCTTTTTCTGAGAAAATTCTAATACATCGTCCCCCCCCATTTACATATTGACATACAATGTCCAGTGACATCTGCTCAAGGGAAGGCTTAGGAATAAATGTCTGGTTTAAGCAGAATGAAAAACCCGGCGGCAAGGACAGCCCTCCAGGTCACAGCTTGTCCCTCAGTAGCTATCTGGCCAGAAATCTAATTTTCCATGGTGAACTTCACTGTCCTCTCTGATGGGATGACCCAACCATGCCCAAACAAGAGACGTTGACATTACATAACCTGTGACAACACAAGGCAACTTCTAGAATTTCAGACATAGAAAAACATGCAACTGTAAGATGAGCTCAATGTGATGTACTCTCCAGGAGGCTTCACCTTGTACCTGCTCACGGGTGATGCAATAAACAATGAACATTTCATGGAGAACATGACAGATGAGCTGAGGGTCCCTGTGGACAGGCCTTTGGATTGATTCTAACACAGAGGTCATGATTTAGTATGTCCTATAACTTAATTGGCTCCAGTTCTCTAGCATTTGACTGTCTCACCATTTGCAACATATTTATTCTCTCTATGATGGAAGGAACTGATATTATCTACTCTTTAAAGGCACCGAGAAACTAAAGCATTGACCAACTGCCTGTAAAAATGCTGAAATTGAGCACAAGGATTAATCTACTCATAATAGATTTAACTAGTAGTTGCCTAGCCTCCAGGAGGGACCTCTCTTCATTCACACAAAGGAGAGGTATTTGAGCTCTAAGCCCTTTCTTGCAGGAAGGATTCCTGAGCAGACCTTCCTCCAAGGCTTGGCCTTGTTCCCTCTCCTTGTCCATCTGTAACTGGATGCCCTTCCAGCAGGCACCCTGGAAAAGCCTTTAATGTGGACAACTGGTAGAAAGGAAGCAGAAAACTCAGAGAAGACAAGACATGTGAGGGAGTAATGATTTTGTGTAGCTTTGATTTATTGACTAGTTGAGGTTATGTATGTATGGTTATTTAATGCCACTGGCTGGCTGAGCAAACCTGTTACCTAATTCCGAGTGTTTAATGCTGTTGAATAGTCATTATGTTGCTGTAGGCTTAATTAACTGGAAGGTGGTCTATAGGTCTTAATATAGATGGAAACTTTTTTGGTAATTAAGAAGAAAATGTTTTATTATTTGTCCTTTTTTTTTTTTTTTCCATACTGTACTAGTATTGGCTATAAAACACGCCACTGAAATCTTCCTGTCATGGTCTTTTTTGTTAACGGTCTTTTTATTTTCTTATGCTATTCAGAAATATCCCAAGGCAACACCCTAGCCAGGCACACTTAAAAAATGTATTTTTGAATGCATTTATGTCATCAGAACCTTCTATGTTTATATTTAGTTGGTATCTTTCAAGATTTGTACTAAACTGATTTGACGGTGGAGTATCAGTTTAGCCAATAGACACTGCCCCAGATGGGTCCTAAGGCATATCTAGTGCAAGCGAGGTGATGAGCTCAATGAGTTGACAACTCCCTTTGATTTCCAATTCTCATGTTTCTGTTTAAGCGTGTGACTCAAACCTGTAATGTTTCCACAATGACCCATGTCCCTGTGACATTTAAGGGACAGTCACTCAGACTGCAGGTGCTTTGTGATTTATGTCAGAACAAATGGAGCTATTCAATTTATTCTACATCCAGGACTTCATTACATAAATCCTGAACTAATCTCCTCTTTGTCACAAATTAGATCCAGAAATGCCTACCTGGAGAACATTTGGCTTTGCAGCACTGAAAACCACCTACCTGGAAGAAATCTTTTAGCTGCTAAGGTATGTGGAAGGTCCTACAAAACAGCTTAAGGAATCCTTCTCCATCAAAAAGGGATATGCAACACGAGAGCAGAAAGCAAAGGGACCATTGCTGTCTTCCCCAAGGCTGTCCTCTGGAGCAGAGCAGGGATGACAGGACATGCACACCTCAGGCACAGCACCAAGCCTGGTGGTATTCAGGAAGCACTTGGACAAGGCCCTCAAAGACATGGTGTTAATTTGGGGCTGTCCTGTGCAGGGACAGGAGTGGGACTCGATGATCCTTGTGGGTCCCTTCCCACTCAGGACATTCTATGATTCTATGATTCTCCATGAAATTAATCTCTTCACAAGCACCTCTGGACTGGCTCCACACCAGTCCTCAGTGCTGGGCTGTGTTTCAGTGGGTGTCGGTTCAATGTGTGCCTCCTAATTGACTAAGTGAGCACTAAGATCTCACAAAAAGATTTGAGGAAAATACTGCTCCTTTTTACACAGTGTCACTTCATTTATTATTATCTATCATTTAGTATTATGTATTTACCATTAGTGCATTTGGTGGCAATTACTTTGCTACTGTAGTCATTTTCTATTACCTGCTTTCAGTGTAAGCCACTCTTAACAGCACAGAAGATGCCAATGAATCTGAATTCTGACCCATAGAGATTTCTTGGAAAGCACTGAAGTGGTTAATTTATACAGCTCTGGTAAGAATCAAAGTGCTTTACAACAAGAACATCAAATAAACTCTCTGAAATGTAGGTATTTAATTGAGTCTTGCAAATTCTACTTGCCCACTCAGCTGGGACGAGTAATTATTTTTGATGGACGAGTAAAATGTCATTAGTATTTCCATCCTGCTAAAGCTGGAAGATTAGTCTTTGTGGCTGAGCTGATAAATTTCCATGACAGTTTTGTAAGGCTGAATTAATAAATAGATGTAGCTGTACTTTTAAAACTATACACCAAGTCTGGCCTGATACGTACAGCCACAACCCTTACTCAGAGAGGGAGCCTCTTCTATAGGCAACAAGTGTGAATCCTACAGGAACAACTGACACATACCCAGCTCGAGGTCTTGCTTGGTCTCTGCTGTTTAATAAGGAGCAGACATTATCTGAAACGCTACATAAGCACCTAATAGCTGAATAACATACCATGAGTACATACTCCAGGACAGTATTTGCTGCATGTCTAAAACTTGTGTTTACCTCGTTCCCATATTAATTGTGATTACCTCAATCACCCCTCCTTAAGCTGCCTGTGTAGTGTATGTTGTCTCCTAAAACGCCTCTCAAATCATTCCTACTCTTTCCTGAGTTCACTGTTAACAGCTCCAGAAACCCAGTACCCAGCTGAATCCCTGCGCTCAGCAGATGCGGATTCAGTCGGGCCACGTGCTGCAGAATCTGTGCAAGGCTGATGGAGGACGCAAAGTCTTTCCTGAGAAGAACAGGCAGGAGAGGTCATTGGCAAGGAGCTGATTGCAGGAGAAAGATTTGAAGATTGCATTAGTCTTCACAACTCTAAGAAAAAAGTCTTTTCAAAGGAAACCTTTGGCTTGAGAAACAGTAATAAGCACCAGTTCCTAGGATTATCCTGAGACTTGAAAAGGAAGGGGTGTCACAGCAGGGACAGCATGAAATAGCTGGGAGAACTGACATCAGGTCTCTGAATTTGATTACAGCAGGTGTACATGCCCTCGCTGAGACACACCCTCCTGCAGCCTCCCACCATGCAGAAGTCTGCTTTGAGCCTCCAACATTCACGTGCGTGGAAGAAAGCTTTAAATACATTACACAATCACATCTGCGCCTCGTTCGTCAGAGGTCACACCGCAGTCCTTTGCTAAGGCGAAGGTGCGCACTGGAAGATGTTTTTTTGCACAGCAAGGTGGGATGAGGGAGTCAACGCTTCCCCCCACGCTGACTTTCTCATCCCTCCTGCTGATGTACCTATGCCAACAGGTCCACGTGCCTCCTGTAAGGACTCGGTCAGCTAGCTGCATTGGCAAAAAGCTCTTGCTGCATTTTAAGCTGCATCTTGTGCTCGAGGGTCCTTCCAGGAGACCTTTGTGACAAAGCCCTTAGAGTACGGATGTGCACTAAGATGTCAGAGAAAACAATGTCCCTTCACGCACTCCGTGTTTCTCTGTTCTGTTACTAAGGACTCGGGAAATGGCTGCCAGGTTTCTCATACCCTCATTGACAAGTGGATGTTGTGACATTGTTTAATTGCTCAATAAACCTGCCGTCTGAAAGTAACTGGAGACCCAGGAGGACAAAACATGTGCATCACATTTATCCGATGCACAAAAAAATGGCAAGAAAATCTGCCTAGCAAAAAGCCTGATCAGGATATGATTGAAAAATGCGTGTATTAACTACAGTTTTAAACTGTTTTTACTGACATTAATAGACACAGGAGAGTGTATGTGGGAAAAGATTCTTTGGAAAGTGTTTAAAATATAAATTGTAAAACACTTTATTTAGGGAGAAATTTAACAGCAATTTGTAGCAGCTCCAATTCATGTCTGCAGCAAAAGTAAGTAAAATAAAATAAAATAAAATAAACATCCCCTGGTCACTGATAACAGGCTGTCTTCCCTTCCTGTAGCCTTATTTCGTTGCAGCTTCTTACCCACTACAATACTATCCTACTAACTTAGAAAGAAGCAGTCTCACGTGGTTACATGTCAGCGTCCTGGCAGATAAAGCACAATATGGGGCACTAATGCTCAAAGGAAGAAATAAGCCTTTCACTTGAAGCCAGAAGGAATTTGGTTTCACGTGTCACTGTAGAGTGATACTGTGCTACTCCCAAAGCACAGCGGCGCGAACCCAGAAACGGGCACGGCCCCATAAGCTTTTTTGGTCTGGGATCACATGGGGCAAAAATTACTACTTTTCCTACTGACTTTCAAAGAGCATTAGGCACCTGAGTACTGCTGTGCTTCTGACAAAGCTCCCTTAAAACACTTCTAATTCATAGCAGGGCATTCTACAGAGTTACAGTATTTATTAACAGCAAGATTTGGTGAGCGATAGCGTTAATGCAACGTACATCAAATACATAGAAAAGGGGACACAGACACACCCTGAAGTTACTGAGTTACTGTTAAAAGAAAAGAAGTTTTCCTGTTTTTTTCTTAACAAGAAATAAATCTGTATTCACATCACATCACAGACGCAACCTAAACAAGTGTGAACGGTTCCAGGGTTTGAAAGCATATGTACTCTCCCACCTTCACTGCGCTTCCTAAAGCCATTAACTTTCATATTCCTTTCACCTTGTGAGTTCTCCAAACAACCACTCGCACCTCTTTATTCTGACTTACCAAGGTGAAAACTCGTTCAACCATACCTGACCTAGAGAATTTATCAGCTGGCAGAAGGCTGCAATTCAAGACGTTCTCAGAACATAAGAACCCAGCAATATTTTATCTGACACCTTTTCCAGCAATCTATGCAAAGATATACATTGCTCTTTGGGTTTTTTTGTTTGTGGATTTTTTTTAAATTTTATTGCAACCAGACACAGGAAACTATCGCAGTGGCATCAGTGGCATGAGGAGATACAACCTACTAAATGCACTAGATCCGAATTGTTCTGACAAGATTCAGTGTAATAAATATGTGATGAAAACAACACCTTGTTAACCACCAAAACACATTCCCTGACAAACACCAAGACTGGCTTACGGGCAGCATCCCTGGCTTTGACAAAGCACTGAAAAAAGATATCATTGGTTTGCCAGAACCATAAATCTAGCGTGTCCAATTTTCAAACCACTGACAAATTATCTCCACAGAGTGACTAAATTTTTCAGATAGTATAATTTCCCAAGGTCTAGTGGTAAAACTGCAAGAATTTTAAGAAGAACCCCAAAATGCCAGTTTATTTTATGATTTATTATATAACTTGTAACAAAATGATTATCTTTCTGAACAAAATGACTGTATCTCTGATCATGCTGCCAGGAAGAAAATGAGTGCTGTCAACTACTAAATCAAACCAACAGGTTAGAGACCACGTGGAAAAGGAATTTAACATGGCAATGCAGGGCACACGTCTCTCCCAGTGACATCCCTGTGAGTGTCTCCACCAGCTTCAGTGGAATTAGGAATAATGCCATTAACCAGCACGAAGAACAATTAAGACAGAAAAGCCAACATGTGACAGACAGTAAGTGGGATAGGAGAGGAATGACACTGAGATTTGCTCAAGTGACTGTCAAGTACCTTGAGGCCAAACCCTCATGGGCCACTGAACAATGAAATGGCCAACAAGAGCCCCATGTAAATTCATGTAGCGTGAAGCACAAAGGAGAAAAAATCCTAAGGTTTACATAGACGGTGATGGGTTTTGAGAAGTTAGCACTCAGGGAGGAGAGCTTGGATTATAATAAATAGACCTGTGAAAATGTCAGCTTTGTGATCAGGAGCAGTCAAAGACGCAAACAAAATGCTGAGAATTATTCAGAAAAAAAAAGGGAACAAAACAGGAAAAAATTACCACTGTATAAATCTATGGGCCATCTTCATCATGAAGATGGTGTGCAGTTTCCATGCAGCTCCTGGCCCCTAAAAGCATGTAGTAGAAATGGACAACATACAGACAAGGGCAAGAGCGATGACTGAGAGAAAGAGACTGGCTTCCATAGGATACACAGCTATATAAACTCAGACTCTTCAGCCTAGAAAGGGCCAAGATGTCGGGGTCTATATAAATGTGTGGAAAGGAGATGGTGAGCAGAAAATGCGTGTTCATTCTACCCTATACAATAACTACGCAACATCACATAAAGCGGCCTAAAAGTTTACATGGATTCAAAAGGTATTGGACAAATACAAAGAAGAAAAATTCATTTAGGAGTACTAATACAGACAGCTCTGGCTCATGAAATTGCTGCAGGCTGGAAGGATGTTCTTGAAAATATCTGAGAGTATGTTCCTGAATCCTGAGGATCTACAAATTTCAAGATGATTGGATATCTAAACAACCAAACCAGAAAAGATCATGTTGGTTTTACATTATCCTTTTAAAAGACATTAGTTATTCAGCCACAGAACAGGAAAAGCACTGTGATCGTAATTTGCAGAGGATCTAGATGCTGAAATGTGTTTTGTACTCAAACAGCAAAGACAAATACACAGGAGACAAGGCTGATCTGCAAACAGCTTGAGAATAGATGAAAGGGCCAAGTTAATTGGATAAATTTATTTTAATTATTCATTGATCCAACTCTAGCAATACCACAGTACAGCATTCTCTATTTCCTCTTATTTTATTGAGGAAACTCAAACAATCTGACGTACTGTCTTCATCATCCAGGAAATGAGTTGTTGGTATGGCTGGTTTTTCCTCATGAAAAAAATGTTTGCTAGCGATATTCTAACGGCTTTAGCCTGCTCCGGATTGTCACAGCAACAGATAATCCAGAACTCCACCAAAGTGATCAAAACACGAACAACATATCAGTGTGCTTCTTAAAATGTCAGTTTGCTCTGTTAAATCACGCTTAAGCTGTAACAACCTCCCTTCTCAGCAGAACGCATTAAGAGTTGTTCATGTCTCGCATTATAACCTTGGTAAATATCACCAGACTTAGAAATCCAAGAATATCAAGCTACCAGCAGCACCCTCCTTTACTTATTTTAATTTAACAATTTTGCTAAATACTGACTCACCAGAAAAATCCTTTGCCTGCTACACAAGGGCTATAGATCTTCTCCTAGAACTGGCTGGGCAGATGACAAGTCTCGATCTCTGATTTTGTTTACTGGAACCCATGGGGAAAACATTTTCTGTTTAGCTCTTCCTCTCCTAGCCAAGCAGTAAAATGGGACCTTTTCCAGCAAAGGAATCATACCACCTACTCCCAAAAGCTTTCTCTGACTTACCCTCTTGTTCATGTGTCCCCCACCTCAATGTAGAACACAGTGAAATATCCTCCTTTTAGTTAAAAGCTGGGAAAGCTGTAAAATAATGATCATCTCTGCAAGCAAATATATCAGTAGGTAATTTTGCAGTAGGGACGGGTGTTATTTGATGATAGAGGACGGTGTCAAGCAATGTAGGATCAAACACTTGTATCACTTAAAGAATCACAATTCTTCCAAAATGGACATTTATAAACTCATGTTTTGTTAGTAAGCCGTTCATCTGCAGGAGTTATAGGAATGCCTCTTTGGCACTTAACCCAAAGGAGAGCAACAGCAGCACTCTTCTGTTTATAACAAACAGTCACGACAGCTCAGGATTCTAGGGACTGAGACTGACTCCACAAGACCTTATCGGTAGCACGTACATAGGTCTTGCTTCTGCATACCTCGTCTATGCCACCACAGAACATCTCTGAAGCACATAACAAAACCCCTTTTTTTCCCCCAGCACATAGCATGTACTTTCCATAGCAATAAAATCTACAGAAAGAC
Source organism: Phalacrocorax carbo (assembly GCF_963921805.1). Lineage (NCBI taxonomy): Eukaryota > Metazoa > Chordata > Aves > Suliformes > Phalacrocoracidae > Phalacrocorax > Phalacrocorax carbo. The sequence continues at coordinate 159,626,463 of NC_087514.1, forward strand.
ACTGTTGAAGAAAACCCAGGAGAATTTCCAGTCCCTTCCAGCACAGACAGTTTCCGAACTACCACTGACAGATGTTTGTCTTCTCTGTTCTGAATCGTTCTCTTCACAAAAAAGTACTGAATAAAATCTTTCCAGAAGCCATCTATTATTATGAAGCTTCTCCTAAAATCTAACCAAAATCTCATTGTTGCAAATTAAGATTTCCCAGAAGAAACCTTTATTACAAAAAAGTCTTTACATAGCTAAGACTGTTAAAATTGTTTCTCTCAGTTTTCTCTTTCTTTCAATGAAACAAATAGTTTTTCAAACTTTTGTCATGTTTCTCAACCCTTCTGAGTTCATCTGGACTCCTTCCAGTTTCCCTAATTTTCCTCCAAGCATTAGGCCCAATACTCAATTTCAGACTTCTCTAGTACCAAGTAGAGCTGAATAATTACTTCCCATAACTTAAATACAACATATCCGTCAATACACCCTGGAATATATACGCCACTTCTGCATTTGCATGCATTTTGGAGCTATATTTAACTTGTCATCCACTATATGTTTAAGCCACAAAACCCCTTTTCTGCAGAGAGCTGCTTAGCCAATTATTCCCCATTTTGTCCCGGTGTCATATGACTTTCCTTCCTAACTACAATACTTAGCATTTGTTTTTATTGAATTTTATCTTATTGATTTCACACTGTCACTCAAATTCATCATGATCATTTGAAATTCTATGCCTGTCCTCTTCGAGAGTGCTTGCAATTACCAATTTTGCAAGCTTTAATTGTAATTCTTATGCCATTATCCAAAATGCTTACAGAACAAATACGCAGCTATAGCGCGCACTCTCTCCTCCTCATATTAAAATAACAGCCTTTGTAAAAAGAGTGGAAGCATGTGGAAATCCATAGTAAAATATAATAATTCTAAGTAAGGTCTTTCTATTGAAAGAAACACATAGAAAATTCCCCAGTTCAGAATTTGACCAATTCAAAGCCACTCTGCCCCAGTACGTCCTTTGTAGGGGTTCTACATTGCGATTGCACACTGGCACACCGCTCCCTGGGGAAACAATTAAACAGGGCACTCTCAGAGGCATAAATTCCAGATTGACACTAACATTAAGCTGGAGTCCTGTTCTGCTTGGTAACCAAACATCTGCATCAATGCAGATGAAAATGAGCTATCCAGCACAAGAGAATTGCCCATATAGACTGAATTACGAGCTTATATCTAAATCACACAAATAAATCTGCTTAAAGAAGTGGTAGACTCTAACCGATGTGCCTACTTCATTATTTAATGTGGGAATATAACTCCTCACTCTTCTCACGGATACTGTCAGCTATCCATGAAGAAAAATCAAGCTCAATGTACATTTACTTGTCAAAGTAGTTTAGAAACAATGGGCTTTCACTTCAAAGAAGAGTCAGAACACATGATGTGACTTTGCAAAACATTAATCTTCCACTTCAAAATATTTTCATCAAATGAATGTCCTGAACATTTATGCTTAAGCTACTGAGCAGGCTTGAATTCTTCTTCACCTTCTCTAATCAGAGACACAGATCTCCTCATCGGGTTTGAAACACCATTTTGGGCATGAAGTGAATATAATCTACCCATTTAAGGCCCTCTTATGTAGCTGCAGTCCCATAGTATCTGGGAGACTCATGAAGTATTTATCCTCACAACATCCCCAGGAGGTATGGAATGCTATTATCCCCTTTGGACAGTAGAGGAGTGAAAGCCCAACAGATGAGTAACTGCTCACCCACACAGTACACCTCAGGGTAGCGAGCCCTTAAGTCTGTGCATCCTGAATCTGCCCAGGAGCCAGCTGAGAAATGGATTTTTGGAGGAACCATCACTCAAACACAGCATCCTGCTTTGGCAACCAGGCCTTGCACCACCGCGGCACGCTCCGGCAACATCGGATCCTGCGACTCCCATTCACTGTACAGATTTCTCCTGCACTAACAGGTTTATCTGTCGGTGTAGGATATCGTGTGCTCTCAGCTATTATTTCCTGCACTATCTCTGGATTAGGATCACTGGAAAAGTGCAGCAGGTTCTAATACTGCTAGTGAAGATGTTTTTAGGAGTTATTCAGACTGCACCAAAACTCAGCCCTCATTCCTGATGCGGTCAAAGAGAATAGCTCATTTCAAAATATGCCCATCGGTTTAAAAGCCAGTTCAAATAATTAGCATTTATCTAACATTATTTTCCACCTTGAAAATCTCATTTTGTACAGTTACATCTTAGGCAAACCAGATCAATGTTAATGTACAACTCTTCAAACACTACAGCATCACTATGGTGGAAAGAGAGAAGTATAACAGGTAACTTCCGCAGCTGTCATTTTTCCTAACAACAAAAATGCTCCCCAGATCAGGTTTGGCCTAAAGGACCTGTAACGTTAGCAAGTCACCTGCTGCACTGCAGCCTTTTGATCAAACTCCGTGGCGTTAACCAGCTTCAAATTTCTGCCCCACGCAGCAATCACTATAAATCATTTTGTCCAGGGGTACCGCTTGCCCAGAAATAAGCTTATCCAGGGCATTAGGGCACGGCCGAAGCAAGAGGGTTAGCAGAGGTGTAAACAGCTAAAGAGTAACCAACACACACACACACAAAAAAAAAAAAAGAAAAAAAAAAGGAATCACGTAAGAAGAAAACGTTGCATGTCAATATAAGGTGGAAGGGGCAAATCTGGTCCTGATGTAACCCGTACCGCAATCACGTCCTCAGTTATCCAGCTCCAACACTACGCAAAACGGGAAGTCGGAGAAGCGGTAACAGTGCCGACAGACCCATCCGAGCAGGGATCGGTAAAACACCCGCTGCACCCAGGCCTGCGCAGCAAGCCTCCAGCCCGCGCCTCTACACCCCCGCTCCCCACAAGACTTCAGAGCTTCTCCGCTCCGCATCTTTCCTGCTGAATTCCCTCCCCCCTGGAAGAGAGCTCCCTGCTCACAGCAGCGCCTGCCCCATGAGCAAAACACAAAGGTTTCTGGACACACGGGGAAGTTTTTAACCTTCTCCTGGCAGACACTAAAGCATCTTCAGCATTAGAGGCTGCTCTGAGCCATACCTGATGTGTCTCCAAGAGATCCTATCATCCCTGCTCCTTCACAGGTAGCAAGAGCTTGTAAGGTGGTTGGAGCCTGGGTCTATTGGCTTTAAATATTGTAAGCTGTCACGGTACGCTCAGGGCGCTGAGCACCCACCCCAGCCCGCCTACCTGTTCCACTGGAGCTGCCTCCTCTACAAAGAAGTCTTCCATTGCTGCAGCTGCTCACGTCTGTGCAAGGAACCGGGGCGAGGGGCGGGGATGGGGGTGGAGGGGAATCCTGGAAACTGGCACAACCTAGATACACAGTCTGGCAGAGCAACCAACGTTTAAAAAAATCTTAATTAATTACACAGAATCCAGCAAAATTCTGAACCACTGAGCTGACTCTTGGGTTGTGGTTTGTTTTTTTCTTTTTTTTCCCCCAAGCGCTCATTACTCCGATGAGGCAGAAGGCACTTTCAAAGGCTTTTTGCTCTCTGCAGAGAAGCAAGGATGGCCGCCATCCTTTGAAGACGACACACCACCAGCAGCTAGCGACATGCCTTGGCATGAAGTTAAAACGAGACCAGAAGACACTTTTTATCAGTAGTGGTACCCAAAACAGGGCAGTTAATTAACCATTCCAGTGCTACAGTGGGGTTTAGAAGAGTTTTTGGAAGTGCAAATGTCCCCTTGGAGCAACGGCAGATGGGCAAAGCAGGACAGAGGCATCCTGCAAGGATATGCTGAGTGGGGACAGGCTTTGCAATGGCTGATGTCACGCTACCAGTTGTGGCCTCACACAGGTCAAGTGACTTTAAAACCCCCCTTCAAAGGGAGGAAATTCCTACCTGGACAACAGCTCAGGCACTGCTTTCTCTTCACCTGCAAAAACACAGCAGGCTGCACCCATGCGGCTGGGATACATCTTCTCCTCCACGGCATTACTGGCAAAATTTCCTACTGATTCACACAGGTCAGGATCAGACCTGCAGGCACGGGTTAAAAAATTCTTTGGGGACTACCAGGTCTTGCTGTAGTAGCTAGAGGTTTTCATATTTCACAAGGAAAGTATTTAAAATAATCTGAGCAGTTGTAAAAAGCAACAGAGGATTCCTGAAGTAATAAAAATCTGTTCCCCAAAGAGCATGGAATTGGGAAAAAATTATTAATTGAAAAGTAAGTGATGTGGGATGGAGAGTCATATAGCCGATGAAGGGGAAATGCACTTCAGATCTTCACAGAAACAAAATGAGTTGGAATCTTTTTCAGCTTTTCACATCACAGCTTTCATCCTAGCAATCATGTAAGATTATTTCTTCTGCTGTAAGTAGAGAAAATAGACTTTCAAACTTCAAGAAACTCCAATGAACTCTGTAGAAAAATAAAATTACTCAGAAACTTGTTTTTAAAACTACTACAGTACAGTCAGGCACCAAAAAAGAACCCTGTTGGGTTCATTACTAATGAAATGACCTTAAAAATCTACATTTCATTAAATGTGGTATGCACTAAAATGCCACAGGAGAAACAATATATTATTTTCTTTAGTAATATCAAAAGCTGTCATTTTCTGCAACAACCTGGGGCTACAGAAAAGCATATTCCCATGAATAATTAGCATTTGGCATTAAGAGGTATTTTATCAAGAAAGCTGACATAGTTCTAAGTAGCACAACTAGAAGTGTTGGATAATATTAATGAAAGGTTAAGGTGACTGTTGGTCTTGCCTACTGATTTGTCTCTGTGGAGTTAAAATCAGAACCTTTTCATTATTGTCAGTGTTTGTTTTAACACTAATGAAACTAAAATCTTTCATAAAAAATGAAAAATGTACAGGGAAGAAAAACAGATGGAAAATATCAGCAAGAAAAACAATTACTTGCAACATTCTGACTTGAAAATGGCACTTTTCCCCGCAAATAAATAGCCCAGTTCAGGAAATCACATAAGCAAATTCTTAATTTCAAGGATACAAGCCTTCTGGTGCCACGCTCAGTGCTTCAGAATCTAAGCTGCTCTCTACATTTTAAAGGACAGACTTTACCCCATTTTACAGGACAGACTTTACCCCATTTTACTATCTGTGAGAATTTTTGCTGCAAAAGCAAAATCTCATCGTCTTTATGGCTTTTTTACCTGTTTGCAATTAATAAATAATTCCTTTCTATTTTTGAATGCTGGGGCAGAAAAAAAAAAAGAACACGGTTTATAGTACATTACCTGCTGGCATTTCTAAAGGACTTGAGCACCGGAAATTACTAGATATCAGTTTCTCTGCAGTAACTATGCACATATCCACTTTTATGACCTGGCACTCAGAGGTAAATGTAACTTAAGCTGAATTAATCAAGCCTGGACTGATTGAATGACACCTTGAGTAAAAGGGGCACAAGCTAACCCAAGGAGCTGATGGTGGAGTAAGACAGATGTATGTCAAGAATCCTGAAGCGGCTTTCCTGAAGCAATTCCTGTAGTGCAATAGCTGGTTTACATGGCAAAGCTTTCACAAATCAGAGAGATTAATACATTCATCAACTATAAAGGACGTTTATAGTGATTTATTTAGAAATCCTGATGGCTACAGGACTTCTCTGAATTTGAATTCTGTTTGGATTAGAGTGTTTTGCAGACAATTGATTAGTCCTGGTTAAAAAATTTCCCAAGATAATGTTCATTATAACTACCTCTTGGCAAGTTTTTCAGCTGGCAGGCTACACCTACCTGCCTCATTTTGGAACCCTTTCCTGCCTTCAGTTTCCTTTATTATGCTCTGTTTACTTCTTCTTCAAGCAGATCAAAGAGATGCAGTAGGGCCCTGAACTTCTACTTCGACAAACTAAACACTTCAGACTCACCCAGTGAGGCATATTTTTCCTTCCTTATTCAACATCAGAGCTTCTCTGGATCCTCTTCACTGTGTTCAACACTTTTTGAAACATGGACACTAGTCAGTCATGTAATTTTTAACTAAGGATCCCATCACAGTCAGTTAAAGATCTACTGTAATTTCCTTCTTATTCTTGAAGGGTCAAATATATGTGAACATTTTTGGACAGAGTAATGCACAGGGAGCTTGTCCATCACTTGTTATTCCTCAATGACACCAAGTCTCTTTTTCAAAGACATTACTTCCCTCACCCTTCAAATATGACCCATATTTATTGTTGCCATATGTGACTCTCTTCAAATAGAATGGTTTTGTATTCTTTCAGCTTACCAACAGATCCCAGCTGTCCTGGATCTGTCCCATTATATTTAGTATTGACACGAAAAGAACAGTACAGTACCATCAGAAAACCTTGTCTGCCGTTGCTTCATGTATTCTTATGGGTGATTTACACAAGGTTTGAGATGGTGGATCAAGAACCAACCCTTGCAGGACCGAGAAGCATAATTGCTCTGTGACGATTCTCCATGTATAACTATACTATGATACAGTCATTGGCCAGGTGTTAGTCTAACCAGGCTGCACACGTTGAACTAGTGTGCTTGTAAGTTCTTGAGTGCTGGGAGGGCCTGCCGTGCAGAGCCAGGGAACTCCCAGATGTTACGTCCATTTCCCAACTAAGACTGTTCTTGTGAGGAAAAAAGGTTATGCCTGATGAGGCCTGATCTTTAGGATGTCATCATCTTTGTCTTTCCTTACCAAAGGCCTAGAAACTCTATCTTCGAATTTATTACAATGATTACAGCTACTAATTTTTAATTTTCTCCCACCATTCAGGATTTTTATATTTGTAAGCCTCTCCCCTCTTTGCATTTTCGTTTTTCTCTAAAACAGGTAGGTTAGAAAAGAAAAATAGTAATTTTCTTCCTACACTGTGGGTCAGGTCATTTAGCAGAATATTCCTGAGCCGAACGCACAGTGAGAGATCCTCTTGTCAAAATTAGGATGTCTGAAAGTTTCCTGAGCTTCAGTTCCCTGAAGTTCACGGCCTTCAGTAGTTGTTGGGAACTCAGGATTCAAACTGACATGCACAAATCACAGCAAACCTCTGTCAAAGTTGTCAGCTGTTGGCTGGACTCTCTCTTTTGAGATTATGTCATTTTTACTTGATTTCTCTGTGAAACTATAAAGGAATCCAGCCATGCTTGATGAAATTAAACCCTTAGTCAACCTTCAGAGGAACTCAGCCTAATGTTGAGAACCTGAAGCCAGGGGAGTTTGACTTTCCCTTGGCCTTTCTCACAGGTCAACGGATGAGCAACACGTGTGCACCACGCGTTGTCAGACACCTTGATGTGCTTTTAGGAAATAATGGCGGTAGTCCCCTGATTATATGGAACTCAGTTAGGGATACAGGGCCGTGAGAAGATGCTCATAATTTGGAATACTGTTGGCTTTGTACGGTATAGGGAGGAAAGAACCATAACCTTTTCCAGTCCTGTTTTCAACAGTATTTCTCACTTTGCTTCCTTTTCCCAAATATTTGGATGAAAGTTATAATAATTACTTTCTCTGAAAAAAAAAATAAAAATCCTCTGTGATTTACTGATCTTTGTCTTGTAAACAGAGTTTAGGATGGAGGAATATTTTGAAAAATCCGAATAGCACAGCTCAGTTTTATTCCTTCTTTGATACTGTTCTTTTTTATGTCACTACGGTATGTGTGCGCCATGTGAAAGTGAGGTTGCTATGGAAACTACTCATTATTTTTCAATAGTAGGCTAGCTACTTAAAAAAATCCTACATCTTTTTAATCCCTAGAGAGTCCTAATTTATCCTGTACACAGACTTTCCTTCTTGACAGTTCCTTTAATATTCACTGCACTGCCGTGCACATTAATCTGAACATGTCTAACAAATCCACAACTTACTTCTGAAAACAACTTTCCAGCAAAGTTTGATTCTAAAAAAATATTTTTTCAGCTCGGCATTTCCCTGCTTACATTTCTCTGGCAGATCGTAGGTACAAACACCAACGCCAAAAGCAGACCTCTGCAGGAGTCTCGCTGCTTAGAGAGCCAGACACGGCAAATAAAAATAAAAATCCTTTATCTATAATAAATGGCAAAAGCTGCAGGAAGGGAGGATGGACCATGGTCCGAGGGGTTAGCCTGGAATTTGGGGTTAATTCCTTCCGGTGCCACAGGCTTCCCCCGCCAGCACAGACAGCGCGCTCGGTCTCTTCTTCCCTTAATTCTCCACCTATAAAAAGGTATTTGGAGCCGTCCTTATTTGACAGACTAAATTTGGCAGTGATTGTCTCAAGCATTAAGAAACCACATCAGTGCAGTTGGTGGGTGGGAGTCATGGGACTTTCCAGAACTCCAGACTGTCACCATGTGGTACATCTTATCGCTTCTCTGCCTAGGCATCATGCTGTCCCTCCCTTGTTTTTTTTTTTAAAGAAGCAAATGAAGTAACAATTAATGATAAAGCAGTTAACGCCTTCCTACCCAAATCCTTAAATATTATTAGGTTAAGTGACAGAATGTTGGTTGAACATCCTAATTTCAGAACATCAGCTGGTGCCTAAAAGAGGCTCCGCAAAAGGACCAGCCACTCCCAGGCAAAATATTCATTCCCCTCCAAGGACCTGACTATTCCCACATTTCTTATTATTTATTTGAAGCAGAGCGGTGGCACCTCAGTGGAGCAGCTCTCGTCAGAACAAGAAAACAAACCAAAAGCTACAGCAGCTAATTCTCTCATCCCTTCTGTTTTAGGCATCTCTGAAGCATCTGTAGCACTTCCTTAGATTAGTGCAGATTTAACTGCCTCAACAAATGACAAAACTCATCTAATAATATACATTGAATAGCAACAGGAACTCCAAAATTTAATGAAAGCAGAACTGGGCTAATACAAAAATAAGCTATATGTCAAGTATTTCAAAGATTAACAACATTTTCATGGTTGTCACTGTGACTCCTTTTTTTCCCAGTGACATTTTCCTCTAAACAACATCACACACATTTCGTATATGTAATCACATATAAACCTGATCAAAATTCAGCCAGAGATGACAGCAGCTAAAGGGAAACTTAAAGCTAGCAGGTCCAGATCTAAGTCTTCCTATATATAATCAGCTTTTCCTTCTGCGAGTTTTAAAAGGAATCAGCTTCTTTATTCACTGCCTATGAGTTCTTGCACTGTGCCTTTTACTCTAATTTTAACAAAGAAGGAAAAACATTGGGCTTTCTTGCGTAGATCAACAAAATTTCCTATTAGTACACAGCTCACAGGTATTACATATCAATATTAGATACGTAATATAAATATAAATAGCTCAATAATTTGCCACATGCAGTCTGAAAGGCTTAAAGCCTCAAATGTCTTTATCATTGATTCAGGTAGAAGTCTGCCAACACACTTAACATTCTCCCCAACCTTTTTGTCTGCTACTTATTACCATGCTAGGACAAGAAAGTCCAGAATTTATTCTTGTTCGCTGTAATTGAAACTCCTTCCTGCAAGAGTTTTTGGCTTTTTCCTGACCTTAGCTCAAAAAAAATTCCCCGTGACTCCTGCTGTATTGCAATTTTTACTTTGTTGAACACTGCTACTTTTTTAACATTTCCCAAAAGAGAGAATATGGCCAGCAATAATTTTCAAAAATATATTTCTGAAAATTAGAACACAGTCCCTGAACCTACAAAGCTCATAAATACATCCTAAATAGCTGAAGTGGACCAAGGAGTTAGTGGTATGTTGTAGGTAGAAATACTGAAAGAAGTATAAATTTTTTTCAAGCAGATCTAAGTTACAAAGCCAAAGCTGTAACCGAGAAGAGCTGAATTAAAGGGGAGTGTGTGTGTGGGGGTGTAAGTATTGATGCACCGAGCTCTTCAAAATTCCTCCTTCGGGGTTTCTGTAGTTCTTTCCTGAGCCTTCTCTCAGCAGAAAGAATTTCTACTCAGCAAACCCTGCCCTCTGCTGACTAAATGCCATTAGTGCCATACATACATGCACATTTGGTTTTTTGCCCATCTGTACATAGACGGCAACGGAAAATGCAAGCAAAAATCCATTCAGTGACATGCTCTGGATTTTATTTATTTCCTCTTAAGGTCTTCATCAACAATATTTTTTTACTTCTGTTTCAGAAAAACATTCACGCCACCTCTCCTAAGGAGCACTGTCGATTATGTACGTAAACAATTTGTGTTGTATTCACCCCTCTCCTGCGAAAACAACCACTCTTTCCAGACTGATCACACAGTACTACAAAATTATCTCCAGCCTCACCCTTCTGCCGCTGAAAGAGCAAATGTCAGCCAGTAAGGCTGCTGCAGAAAAGAACATCCTCAGGCCCACCTCTGACCCCACACTTGCAAAGCTCAGACACACATTTCACACGCTGGGCGTTGCTACTTTGAAGTCACCATGACACCAGGCAATACGGGAAAAAGAAAAATGGAGACAGTAAATGACTGGGATAATCAGAGTCCTAAACTCATCACATCTGTACAATCAGAAATTGAAGCCTTCCACAGACAATGAGAAAACTGCAAAAACCAAACATGTAAAAGATTCTTAGAAAAAGCCTTTCTTCAGACTTTATATTCATTCAACAGCTATTTAAAGGCATTTGCTAAATTATTTTTCCAAGCAGGTATCAGGTCAGCACAAAAATATGTTTCTATCTGAACTATATCAACAGTATACGCTTCCCTCCCATTGTGCAAAAATGTACGTGGTTGCAACATATATACCTTTATGATTGCTATAAACCAAAATCTGAGCATGTGAGCAGCCATCAAAACCTAAACAGCATTAGAAGGGCAGAGATCAGCAGGTAGCTGGGTTTTCACAAAGGTGGCCAGAGTTTACTGATGCAAGGGCAACACAGTTGAGAGCTGCCAGGCACACGCACCGCGCTTCTCTTTCAAAACTGAGGCATTACCAGAGTTTTCAGGGTTTGTATTTTTTTTTTCCCCTGCAGAGTGCTAGGCAGCAGCAAGGCCTGGCACAAGGCTTGTCATGCTGAGACACATCTGGACAGGCAGGTAGAAAGGTGGGAGAGAGGCCCATAAATCACAACTTCTTCCCTGGCCAAGGGCTGCACGCCACATCCTGCCGGTCCCAGGCTGGGAGCTGCACTGTGGAGGAGGACTTGGGTGCCAAGATACACAGAAGTTTTGAATACAAGCCCCAGGTGACCCACAGAGCACGTAGCCAGGACTGGACGATAGCTGAAAGACTGGAAAGAGCCAGGAAAACTGGTTAACTGCATTTCTATTGCTCTCATTACAGGCGGACCCATCTGCCCCATGGCGCTAACACTGTACTAACAAAGATGGCTTGAGAAGGCATCGAGCTGGCACCGCAGCCAAAGGTGTCCTGCCTTCTCCGTCCTCTGACAGTGGCACAAATGTCTGTGTGGCCACAGGATGACACACAGTGGGGAAGCTAAAAATAGCCCCAGCAATGGGAAGAAAGACAAGTTTTACCCTGCCCCACAGCTCCCCGCCCCGATCCCAGCCCAGCACCGGTGCTGGCAGTTAACTCTATTCGTTTCCGTTCCCTACCACTGCCATAACAGACCCAAAAGATAAATACTCTCAACCCTCAACCAGTGTACAGGCTAGGGAGGGAAAGGCGCTACTGCTCAGCAGTGAAAGCTGCCTGCTCGCTCCCCAGGCCTACCACCCAAGTCAGCAAGGCTGTTCCTCTGCCCTCAGAGGACTCGCCGGCAAAGTGGGGTGCCTGCAGAGGCCCCGCTCTGCAAGAGTGCTGGAGTCCTCCTCTGCCGCTCTGGGGACGTGCCCTTCTGCACAGCCCGAGGCGAGGAGCGCACCACGTGCAAGGGCAAGGCCATCTTGCTAATGCGCGAGGCGAGGCGAAGGCAAGCGCAAAAAACAAATAGAGCCGCAAGAACAACAGAGCTCAAAGCACAATCAAGAGAACAATTATCAACCCAAGAGGAGAGACATTTTATGCTCTGCTACTTTCTCTCAGTCACAGGGCTACCGCTAATTAGAACGGATACGATTTTCAGGCAGAGTGTGATTTTCAAGTTGATGGTGTCCTTAAAAATCTTTTTGGGCTTTCATTGCTATTCACGGCACAGCAGTTTGCTCTCACTTACCCTGACTCAGCAAAGCTCTTACATGTGCTTAGTTTTAAGCACATGTTTAAACCTGTATGTTGTGAGAACATGGGTCTTCAGCTGAGCCAAGAGGGTTTTATGTCATACTCAGAGCTTAATCGTGCCCTTTAGTGCTCTTCTGAATAAGGACCACTGGCAGCAGCTCTCAGAAGAGAACAGATTTTGACCTGCTTGTCAAAGGTTAAGGTATTATGTTAGATTTGCCCAACTCTAAATGGCTGTTTTTCTCATTTCTATCCTGCTCTGGGGATCCCCCACCCATCACAAAAATTGCAGGAATCAATTAGTTTGCCCATCCAGTGGATGGATATTTTTTTGGTGGGAAAATGAAGAGTTGGAAATCAAAGGTTGTTCTTCTACCTCAGCCCCATGAAGAGCGGCTGAAGCTCCTGCCCCGAGCCTGGGGGCCGGTGTGTGCAAGCTGACCTCCAGCAGCTGCACACAGAGCACACATGGGCCAGGTGGGTCTCTGGGGGCGTGGGCACGATTGATGCATGCTTAAGGTAGATGTGGGAACAGACTCAAGTCAATGTGACACAGAAGAGACTCAGATCTTCTATGGAGCTCAAGAGGTGTTATCAATTAACAGGTGCCAGAGAACTAGCAAATGTGGGGCACGACTAGCACCTGGAGCAGTGGGAGAAGCCAGAGCACTCTGCCATCTAAGTAGCCATTACTACAAGCTCGGGCAATTGAGTTCAGCACAGTTTTCTACAGAAAGATGACACAGCAGGAGGATAAATCAGCTTACTAGCCAGGAGATGGGCTCTGTCACTGTCAAATGCCTTGAGGATGAGGAAACATCAGGAGGCAACTCAAAAAACAATGATTTTCTAAAATCTTTAACGTGTGGCAGTAGCCTCCTAACTGTTAGGACCAAAACTGTACAGCAGAAGGGCCAGAACAGCTCATAGCATAGCAGTAGCGTAGGCCCTGAATTTGCCGTCAGAGTACACACAGCATGGCTTCATCAGCTCACGTAACCCGCTACTGTGAACAGCAATGCCGATGCAAAGGAGGGTTTCTGCTGCTTGCGACGATCGTCAAATTGCTGATTTACTGCAGACCTGCTGAATGGCTTGGAGACACAGAGAACACTTCTTTACTGCTGACACTGCTGAGCCCTGTTCTTAGTACTAAAGTACTGGAAAAGGAGGGAGAAAAAAAGAAGAGACGGTTTACTTGCAATTGTCTTGTCTCCAGTTCTGCCACTTGCTTTATATGCTTGGTTTTCTCTCCTCATCTGCTCCTGCCATAAATTTCTGGCTGTGCTTGCAAGGCTTTTTACCTGTACATCAGCGCCCAAGGGATGCAAGCTGTATGCAGGGCTTACCTTCTGTCGCAGGGTCCCCGGAGGGCACAACCAGAGGGTTTGATGGAACACTGTGATCTTCATTTCAGTGACACATCCTGTTCATGCTATTTTAATTGTGGTTTAGTGGCTTTCAGCCAAGGCAAGGAGTGAATTTCGGGGCAGAAGGCAGACAGCTTTTTACTTTCATTCCAGTCTCTGATACCAGACATGGCTTCAAATCACCATATAGCTTGAAAAATTACAATGCGCAAGGATGCCAGCCTGGTGGCAAAGGCACTTGGATGAAAAGCAATGACACACATCTATTCACTTCTTTTTTTTCTGTTCATTGTCCCTTACTCTCTCTTTCTCAGGTTGCCTTCCTTTTCTTTGATCTTACCCTCTTTTCCCAGAAATTTGGAGAACTTCTATAGCAGCTTGAAACTCATGCGAGTTTTACACAATTCTCACCTGGGAGCTAAAAATCAAAGTCAAGTCTGCGTCACACTGCTTTGGAGAGACTGGTGCTTTCTCTCTCCACTCCAGCACGAACTCGCAGCATGAGAGCAGAAGAGACAGCAAAGCTGGGCCTACACACACCTTCTCAGGAAGCGGCACGTTCACTTCACAGTAGTATCATCTGCCCTCCCCATCTCTACTCCCCATGCCATGTATTTCGAACACACTGCTAATGCAATCCAGAGACTTCCAGAAAATCCAGACCTTTGCTGCTCACCCTTACTTGGGGAAATCAGCCAAGTTCTTCACCTCACTGGTAAATAATAATGCACTTCTCACTTAGAATAGTTTGGCAAATTTATTGCATTGTGCCAATGGATTACTCCCGACTGGACACAAGGGCAGCCTCTCTCACTTTGCTACGCAGTGATTTAGACTGCAGAGGGGAGCCTGGTTCCTTGATATACTGAGATGGGATATAAGGGCAACCATTCCACTGTGGCCCCCCAAAAAAAAGGATTATCCCACTGATGTCTCAGAGGGAAAGGAGATAGGGGCTGACTAGGTCCTATGTGGAAACACAGAACTGATGGCTTCAGTGCAGGGGTAGGGCAAGCAGGGAAGGGGAATGTCAGGGCTCAGGTATGCAGGAACAGCAGTGCTACTATTATTTTCTCCTCTTCTTACAGAAGACCTCTGTTTCTTTCTTTTCCCTTCCCAACAGCAGATAGCTAAGCTGTGAAGCTCATTGCCCTAGGATGCTGTGTATGCCAGCAGTTTATATGTGTTTGTATGAAAAATCCAGTGACACAACCTTGGGCACGGACACGCCCTCAGCCACAGGCTGCTGGGAGGACACGTCGGGGGAGCTACACAGTCTGCTTACAGGAGTTTAGTATTCTTTCGCTAGACGACTGCTATTGCCAATTATCAAGGAGATGAAAAAAGAAACTGTTTTGACCTTTGGTGTGATCCAGTAAGCACTCTGCTATGTTTTAGTACTGGAATTTACTCGGTGACTCCAGCTTTCTTTTAGAACCCCAAAGCCTGAAATCATAGAAGCAAATCATAAAAGGACTTAAGGAGACTTAGAACTGTTTACTCTCCTGATTGTCTTCAGCAGATCTCAAATTGTGGAGGCTCGAGCGTGCAGATGCTGGGAATCAGCAGTATTGATGCTGCACATCTTCCGCTTCAGTACTTACCTGATCCATTTCTCCATGATGGTTCGTTGCTCAACTCATAAAGATACTTTCTTCTGCTGCCCTGTGCCAGGAAGAATCTGGGAGGCAGCAGCAATAGAGGAGCTAGGCTATGCATCGCTCGAGATCCTCCTCTCAGCCTATGTGTTTGTGTAACAGAATGGCACATGCGTGTCCTGCCACATGACACGCTACCTGGCCTTGCGATGCAACAGGGATCATGATGTGAATCTTCCCAGTGACTCCACATCCTGTGAGCCTTCACAGCAGCAATACGGAAGCAGGAAAGTAAAGATTTGGCAAAGCTCAGCCACATCTGATGTTCACTCCCATGAGGGAAAGCAAGCTGTGCAGGACTGTTCCAGATGGCAAGACAGACATGCACAGTTGAAGCTGCAAAACAAGCCCTGCTGACCTGCTACTACCAACTGATCAATGTTGAGTCCAATTCTTCCTTGAGGATTTCCATTGACTTAGCTCCTTAAAAGGAAGGAGTTCACTACTTTGTACACTGATCTGGAAACTGGCAGTTGAGAGGAATGGCAGAGTAATGCCAAACCACAGATCATGCGTAATCCCATTAATGGTGTCTAAATACAGCAGCTGCAACCGAGGCTCCACTGAACCAATCTGCCCTGTGGCCCCCTCGGAGTGGTACTTCAAAAATGCCTACAGAGAGAGATTAATGCACACATGGTCAGCTCATTTATTTTAAGCTGAGATCCACAGCTTAGATCACAGGGTCATGCTCGACCCCTGTGGCTGGCCATGAACAATTTATATTCCATGGTCCACAGCCCATCCCAAATCAGCACAAACAGCTCTCGGAGGCATGCAGCAGGGTTTGTCCTGTGAACTGAGGAGTTCATTGAGATTCTAGTTACAAAACAGGCTACTTTAGGGACGCCCATAGTTTGAATAATTTAAAGTCAAACTGGACAAACACAAGAATGTATTGGGGAGAAAAACCTGCTCTGCAAGGATAGGAGATAACCTCCTTTGGTGTCATCTCTCTCCTTATCACTTCAACTGTGTTAAGAACTTAGGTTGGAAAATGTTCTGCCCAGAGGAATAACATTAGGGCCATCCTGTGAAGTGTCTGTTTAAAAAGCAGACCTAAGCACACAGGAAAACCAGCGTTAGCTGCAGTGCTGACGACCTGCAGATGTATTTGGTGAAGCATCAGATCTCTGCAAATCAGCTTCTCCAGCAGCTCTGAATTTCAATTTAACCACACCCGAAGTTATCCAGGTTAGTTTACCATCTACCCTCACACCTTCTTAATCTCTCCCCTCTGTATTGGCAGTGGCTCTGGTCAAATTTTTTTCTGCACATATTCCCAGCCTATTCTCTTAGTCCTTTTGCCACTATTATTGTATTTTTGTCTGTGCTTTTTCTCTCAATAGGCTGTTGTATTTCATCATACACCTGTAGTATATTTTGGGCAAGAGAACTGTCTGTTCCCCTCCTTACTCGTTCTTCTCTCCCTTTTTCTTTCTTTTATCCTTGAATTTCATTTGGGGTCTGCACACAGAAGCCATGAATCCATCATTGTGGTGCCCAAGGTGCAGGATTCTAGGCCAGCTCCACAAAGATACTCAAATGCCAAAGCCCTGCAGATCTCCGTTCTCTCACATAACCAGACTATAATGTTCAAACAAACTATTCTTATTAGTTGTAACATGCTTTATCATTAATTTAAAGAGCAGTACATTCTAAAACTTTATTTTCTGTCAAAACTATGACAACATACAGTACCAGAAGTAAGCCTGTTCATTCAAACTTCAGTAATATTATTCCACAGAATTGCCATTCTGATCAGTCCCATAGACAATAAACAGGCAATTTGCTGATTCCTAAGTGGTAAGAATTCATTTTAATTTAATGGCAAGAGATATGGATCGGGGAGAAATAAATTAAGAAACACAGTATATCTTCATACCCCGTGATAGGACACTGGAGCCCACACTCGCTTTGTTCTAGCAAGTTCAGGTCCCTGGAGCAGTGAAGTACCAGCAGCAAGTTCAGCAAGGTCAGCCATGCAAACACAAACTTGTTATAGCTGGCAGCCGTGAGGGGCCCACAGTGGGCTTTGTGCTGCCAGGACTAAACTCCTAACGGCAACCAGCCAAAACAGCCTTTTATCAGACATGGCTATACCTACAGGAGTTGCAGTTCTACCTCCACAGTTGCAGTAATTCCATTGCGAACCTTTACAGAAGCAAGACAAGAGGGTTTTTGTGAGAATAAATGTCAAAGGTAGGGAAAAAAGTGAAAAAAAGGAAGTGACATTAGCACAGGCCCTCATTTATCAAGCACTAGTTTCTTCCCCTACCATATATTTTGAATGATAGAAAGTTTTTCAGCCTCCCAGAAGAGATCAATGCTTAAAATCTGAAGCCAGACAAATTCAGGTGAAAAATGAGGCACACAGTTAAGAGCAAAGTGATTAACGACTGCATGACTTAAACACCTTGATGGATTCTCTGTCACTGGGGCATGCTCAGATCAGACCAAATATTTTTCTCTGATTACGGTCTATCTCAAACGGTTCCTCAGCTCAAAGCAGGCATAATTCGTGGAAGGTCATGACCTGCAGAAGGAAGGTGTCAGTCAGACAACTTCAGAACAATTCAACCTCATGTAACACATTGCAGTTTTGAAGATGCCTTTCAGCCACAACCAGCACCAATACTCCATGCATTGCTGAACCACGTCTGGACAGAATGAAACATGGCTATGGCTCCATCAACATCTGCCACAGAGCCCCGGCGGCAGCAGGTCCACTTTACTCCAAAGGCAAAGGAAGTGCAGCATTTCCTGAGCAAGCACCTTCCTAGACTAAAAGAGATGGATGGATGGACGTAACCCAAGGACCACATCTGTCCTGTGAGCTACCAAAAGGACCACAACAGACTAGACAATTGCAATGAATTTAACCTTCTAGTAAACAAACATATCTGTATTTAAGTGTACCATATCCTAACTTATTACAGTCCAGTCTAGATTGGCACAATGAATTGCCACGCCAGTAAAGTATCCTTATGAGTTCCGGGGTAGGAGAAATCTTGCAGATATAATCAGCACAGGGGTATCCGGACATTTGTTCTGAGAAGGTGTAGAAAGAGTATGAGCTGGTTATCTGCGGAGGAGATGAGAGACTCCTACCTGTCTCAGGAAAAAATGAGAAATACAACTCCCAAATTAGTGGCATATTAAGCAATACTTCATCAATAGTTAGGAAGTACGCGATGAGATGGATAGGATAGGGACAGGGATACATAAGTTTTAGGCACTAAAAATTCAAATGAGGATCACAAGTTTAGTTTGAGATTTGAAGCGGCACAGCAGGTAATTCTCACTCACACTGATGAGTCCCTCACTGTATTGTCACAGTGCCACTCACAGATCAAGACTCCACTGGGCAAAGCACAAACAGGCTATCTCCAAAGGATGGATTGCTGCTTGGGGCTCAGTTGCAAACAGGCAAGCTACAGCAAACAATATAATTATGACCTGCCAGCTGACTTACAGTAACCTTCTTCATGAATACTTTTAGCCCATGGCAAATGTAAGGTGATTTGGATTAGTTTTACCTTTAGTGGGCGCTTACTGCCTGGGAGCTGCCACTTAACAGCTCATGTGCCTAAATTCTGTGACTTCTTTACCAGGTAGGTGCAAGCTCATTGCATACATCGGTAAATACGCCAGCACTTTTCCAGTAATGCAGCTAACTCCTGTTCTTTCTGACACAGGAGCTCAGGGTGACTGGGGAATACTGAATATTGTCCGGTGCTTTCAGAGCTACAAGTTCTGGTTCGGTATCCACACCCAAAATCACGGTTCTAATGCAGCAAAATCTTGTGACTTGAGAATCAGATATACTGAATGCAGTTACGGAAAAGAGTGAATAGATCTTTATTTCTCCAGGTAGTTCAGAACTACTCCTTTTAACACAGGACATAGCGCCAAACACTGCTCTGTTTGATCTTAAATCCATAAATTATTGTTCCTGAACACAGACTACTAAATATTTACAGGCTGCAAAGTGAAATGGAACTTTCCTTCCAGAAAAACTACTCAGCAGCCTCAGGAATCTCACCCTTAAGAAGCTTTCTTCCAAACAGACCACACTTTAAACTTGTTTTCTTATTTGTGGCCAGCTCTATGCAAATCTTCTTCCCAAAAGACATTTATGTCCTTAGAGCACACAGAGGAATAATTTCTTCTGCAACCATTCATAAACCTGCGTTTGTTTCTTTTAATTTTCCTCCTCAAATTTAGTCCCAGGAGACACTCAAGGCACAGGAAAATTACTGTTTTCCAGGTACATGAAGTTTCTTCAGCCTCAGAGAATTTGGAAGCAGATCTTTTGTCATATAAAGCAATAAAAAAAATTCCTGTGGTGCTACATTTCTCTCTTAGCAGGAGGACTACTGTTTTCCATTAAGCAATGATGAACATTTCTTCCTATCGACTCCTCCAGGAACTGTCTAAAACCCTAAGGATGCTGTGTTTTATTAAAAGTAGGAAAATCCTCCAGGTATGTTACATCAGCTCTAAAGTTCTGCCTAAACTTAACTCAGACATGATATCCCACAGAGCAGGAAGATGAATGGGAGACATTTCAGTTACTCTTTCTCAGGAATAAAAACAATGAAGATACAAAAGGCAAACGTCTCCTGAAATGCTTCAGTAGAAATAAACTGTGTGCAGTGACAACCAGAATAACATAAAATTCCAGAAGAACATGCATGGGAACAAGAAGGATCATGAAAAAATAGTTGTAGTTCATGTTTTTGTGGACGCCGCTTCTTTCAGCTTAGTTCGTTTTGTTCTACCACTGGACCTCCAGGAATTTCATCCTTGTATGTCCGAGGCTAAAGATTTTGCAAATACACTGGGAGAGAATGCTGTCATTCTTTTCTACGTGACCTGATCCACTTTGCACGGAACACTTAAATTATCAGAGAACAATAACAATTCTCTACCATGGGGTCTAACACATTATCTTGGGAAATTGGATACCTGGGTTTAAAGCTTTGCTCCTGGGGACATTTAATTATCCCTACAAGTGGTATGGCTTCTATAAGGCAGATCCATAAAACTTTCTGAAAGATGATTTCACCCATCCGGACAGATTGCTACACCTCCCTTCTCCTTTTTAATTTAGCCTAAATTAAATTTTTATTGCCAAAACTGACCATAAATTCATGAAACCTTGCCAGTTTCATGAAAATTAAATGAAAACACAGTTTGGAAGAAAATTGCATTTAATTTGGAAAATAGCTCAGCTAAGTTTACCTAGGTATTCCAGCACAAACCACATCTCTGTTCCAGGCACTGTACAAATACCAACAGAAACCTAAGTAAATTCTACCAAAAATAATTTATTGTTAAAGCATGATACAAAAGACAGACAGATACATACAAAAGGGGAACAGATAGTGGAAATGTATCAGAGACAGTTGATCTAATTTCCTAATGAGTTGGGTAAAAATTACCCAAATATGCCCTTTGCTACCAGAAAAGAATTCAGCTTCCCCAAATCACTATGTATTTCCAGTGTCCTGACAGCTATGAAACTACAGAGGAAAGATGGGCCTATTTCCCCGCAACAGCTGGTTCTTAGAGAGGATGAGAACAAAACTATTCTCAGTTACTCTGTTAACTTAACGGTCTGTGGTCACACTCTCCTACTTCTAACCCACTGATGAATCACCGGAGACTCTGCTTGCTGTCACGTAGTGCCACCTCTTGTTTTCCTGCTTTTCTTTTTTTAAGATTTAGGAGGAAGTGTCATTAACTTAACTGACATAAGAGGAAAGGCTTCAAATCTGAAGGGCTCACACACTTGAAAGTCTGTCTACCCACAGGACCAGCTACTCTATTAAAAGATATTACTTATCCCCACAAGTCTTGCTTTAAAACTAAGTACGGCACAATATCAGGGGGTCTACACAGAACTGATCTAGTCTAATGTAACCTTAACTTAGCCTTCTTGTCTTCAGGCACAGAGGGACTTCCACTACAAAGGCCATTGCCTCATAAGGGAATTAGAAAGTCAAAGCAAGCTGTCTGCAGGGCCCATGGTGACATGAGTGGCTCAAAAGAAACACCATGCAGCAAATGAAGCACTGAGCTAGAAAGAAAGAGGAAGGCCAGTTTCATGACTAAGCAAGAGGACTGGCACCTTGAAGACACAGATGATTTCCCTGGCTGTCATACAATGAGATTCTGTGATGCTGGACAATGTATGTTAAATGTTTTTAAGCTGAATTCTGCTAAGTGAACATTACAGTATTGTTTCACAAATGTTCGCCTCTGGGACTTCTGATGCTATTTGTATAAATGCTGAGGGTGAGCATTGTCACTGAGGTCACAGACTTGTGCTTTGGACTCCCATAAAAATAGTCCCATACATACTTCACGGTATTCTCAATGCATTAGTAATTGTTCTTCAATTCATTATCTATGGAATGGGAATAAACCCCTCCTCACACTCAGCAACTGTCCTGTGAAAACAAATTCACTAGCATTTGAGACATACTCAAATACCATGGCAGAAAATGCTAGAGAAAAGCCCATGAGAAAATTAAACAGCATCTGAAGAGTGCACAGAATAAGGCCTAGGGCCACACATTAAACAACAGGGGGAAAATGAAATGTTGAAAAGCTTTCCATAAAACCACTGTGAGCATGGGAGGAGTCGTCCTGTGCAAAAAAACCCACAATGACATGCAATCATTTAATTAAAGACTAACATAAGGCACACAAGGAAACTAGAGTAATGACTACAAGAAAGAGTTGAATGAAGGGATTCACAGGCAACTTTAAGTCCAGCGCTGCTTATATTTTTTGAGCGCCTGACACGGTGATGATTTCTCTGATGTATATTATAATACCACGCAGAGATAACGAAAGGAACCCTGAACGACCTCTATCAGCGACTAAAAGTTTACAGCCATGTGAGTAATCAGTAGATAAATTAGTTCTGACTAATATGAATGAGCAGCAGCTGAAAGCTGGCACTGCATCAGCACAACACAGTGCTGTGGTACCCTCAGCGCTTCCACAAGGATACCGCAGCGGGCCGTGTGCATGTAGCCTTGGCGCGAGGGAAGCTCATCCCTTGGGCAGACATGGCCCTGGGGAGGCACCGATTTAGATCAACTGCATGTTTGGTGGCATGTGAAATTCCAGCTCAAATAACCATGAATATCCTGAGTGTTCAACATTTATTAGCACTTCCATGCAGTATAAGCGGTACCGCTTGATCTTTGCTGTCTTGGGAAGGAGAAAAAAAGGCTGGAGTTTTAGTGCTTCACAGTTTGGATGTTTTGTTGGGTGAATCATTTCTATCGCAATGCCTTTCAGCCCAGGGCTTAGAAAAACCATTAAGAATAGAAAGCACAAGTAAGATTATAGGATATAATAAGAATGCTTCATCTTAACAGCAGTGTAGAAACAATATAAGATGGCTTTTATTGCATAACCAAAACCTTTTGGAAAATCTGCCCAGTATCACACAGGGATTTAAAAGCTTCTGAAAAATTAAATGGCATCCAGAAGCAGAAGCCAGCTGTCTAACTCCTAGTCACACGCTACAGCCATGGTGTTTGCTGACTTACTGTTCACATGCAGCATGCTTCCTCTCCGCTGCTGGGATGAAATAACTGGAGATTACTTTGGCAATTCCCACCACATCAACATACCGACTGTCCTGTGCACCCAAACAACTTCTTCACACTTCTGAGAAGCTGTCATCTGCTTCGTCTGCCTCTAACCACACTGATACAGCATCACCACGTCTCCCTTAGCACCCATTTCAGAAAGCACCACTTCTGCTGTTACCCTCCTGAATGGTCCAAAAAGGGAGAGGGCCCTTCTCCTCTGCCAATGTTGTAATAATTGTTAAGAAATTTGCTGCCTTACAGTAGTCATGCTACATTAAATATCTTCACACATGCCTCTCATCGTTTGATTTGAAGTGGATGCATTAGTCTTCAACAAGTCTGTGCTGTAGGTCAAATTTTTAAAAGTGCTCAGGGCCACACGTAACAAAGGACACAGCTGCTTGCAAGTCAAGCACTGCCATTCCTACTTTGTCAACAATTTGAGCTCACTGTGAGCTTGAAAAATCAGCATATGGGGTAGTGAGGGGAAGAAGTTAACAGGAATTGCCTGGCACGTGTGGTACACCTTCTTGGGCATTTTTTACACCCACCAGCTGCTGAGGATCTGAGTCCTACATCTCAGAGCGTCTGCCACCACCACACAGCCATGCTTTCCTTTAGTTTCCTTTCCAACTCACCCATCTCACCTGTGTTCAGACAGGACAAGAGAAAGGAGAGCCCTTCCCAGCCTGCAGCAGCAGCCAAGAGCTCACCCTGGGAGATGGCGTTTTGAACAAGGCTGAGAACGAAAGCCAGACTAGCTGAATGCCGCAGCTGCTGAAGCATCATACAGTAAGTGGGCAGTTTCTCCTCCTCCAAGCAGAGTTTCTAAAATAATTGGTGTTTTATAATGGACTCAAACCTTCCAATGCATGTTAAACCCACTCTGAACCCACATAAGGCAATGAGCCATTGAAGGGCACCTGGTGTGTTCCTAGACGAAGGGACCTCTTGCTCTGTTTATTTCTGGTTCACAGAGACTTTGATGGACTTGGGTGCTTCCAGCTAATCAATTCTGTCACACAAACAGCACTGCTTTTGTGGCCTGGGGATCGCTTATATTAACAAAGGGAAATATCCTGTAAGGTTGTTCAAACGCTGAGCTAGTTTTCTCAGTCATTTGGATGTATCGAGCTACTAAATTCTCTTTAGATACACAGATCTGCAATTCACATAATCTGGAGATAATTTGCATTCACATTACACTATAGTGGTCCTATAACAGAAAACAAACCTTCTTCCAAAGGCTTCTCAGCCATAGGCTTTCCTTTGCATTCTGTCTTTGTTACTGAGATAGGCAAAGGTACGGTCTGTGAAGGACTCTGGGGCTCTGTGCAGAAAAGCTAGAGCAAAGCACTTTAGCAAAATAAGAACACACAATCCTACAACAATAAAGGAAGAAGAACTACTCTGAATTAGATTTGCCTATACAGACCATCTGCAACTAAAAGGCAAGTAGATGCTGCTGCCCTTATAGTGACAGACCTCTTAACATCTTCCCTCTTGAAATGGAAAAGTGTTTGGCCTACAGGGGAGGTAGCTAGACATCCGTAGAGAATTATCACATTCCTGGTGTGCCTGACACAATTTGTTTAAAAGGCAGCAATCCAGGGACTCCTGAATAAACCTGACTGAACAACCTTAAAAATATGTGCAAAGGATGGATTTAGCCCTTTATAATCCATTTTACTGTATTTTTTAAATGAACACTGAGTGTAATAACCTTTACCCCTTCAGGAGATTCTTCTAGAAGATGTTTAGCCTGCATAATTAAAACTGAAGTTCCTATTACTTAGCTGGAGGCAGAGACCTCTTCACTGGCTGCATGCAAAATTTCGGTGGATTTAGTTGTAAAAGGGGACCCTATGGTTTCTCTGCTTCCAAGGGCAGCTATATAATCCAATAGAAATAGAGTTACTGAGATGCATCTTAAAGCCAGATATGACTTTTATCTTTGCCCCCTCTTACCAGAATTCTCTTCCAGTACGTCAATCCTCAAGATCTTAGAAATCTTATCATTTCCAGCCTAAACCAATTTATGGCCAGATTACAGCCACTATTCATCTTCCAACAATATTCTTCCTCTAAAAAACTTTACTGTCCCCCAGAGAAGGGCCCGTTGACCTGAATAAATGAGAAGCAGTGGTTATTGAAGCTGACCAAGAAAAATGCTGGGAATGCCTCCGTCTGACAATGAAACTTTCTCCTAGACAGACATCCTGAGGACGGACAGACTCTTTATTTCCACCACTGCCAGCAAAGGGAAGAGATCAAGTCATAGAAAAATCTAATCTCTTGCTTTGATAAGAAGACTGATTAGGTATAAAAAGCCTCTTGGCCTCTTAGCAAGCACGTGAATTTACATTTAGGAACTCTGAAGATTTGACTAAAAACAGCAGCCAGATTCCTTCACCCCGTCTTAGAAATTTTGGGTATCCAAACTGATGTTAGGAGGCTCAGTTTCCAGAAATCTGGTTGCCCATTCAACCCTTAACAAGCCTCTGCCTGGCATTCACGAAAACAAATGGAACAGAAAAATAAAGTAGAAATAGTCACATTGTTTTGTCTGTTTGGAAAATCACAGCCAGCCTGTATGAAAGACGAAGAGCGAGAGAGGAAAGGCAGTCCCTAATGCCCAACATGTATTTTGCAATGAGTCAATCAATCATTCTTCTTCTGTTGTAGAAATGTCTTGAACAGAACAGAACGGTCCTGAAATGGTTCATCACTCACAAACATTTGATGGAAGTGGATTTGGTTTTTGGTTTATGATACGGCATGCTGGAGGAGATGAGTTTTCTAGATGAGATACAGGCCGTACACAGAAAACCAATCTACTTTCTGCTTTCCAGTGCTGTCCAAGACACTGGGTTAAAGAAAAACACAGGCGTGGGCTGCTGCCAAGATCAGCCACACAGATCTCACTTATCACTGCTAGAGACATTGCTCCTCGTACAATTCATCTACGCGCCATTGTGGCAAACCGGAAAAACCTTTGTCGCACGCATCGCTATCACCGGTCCTTTAAGTTACTGTAAGCATAAAATCTTGCCTTTTATTAGTCTTCCCTGCGATTAATATCTATCTCAGCAATCTGCCATTCAAACAATGCTCACCAAACCCTTCATAAAGGCACCTGAAGCCGCTGATTGAGTTGTCTCACAGAAGCCTTGCTAATAATACACATTTGGAGTGCTTTTCATCATTTTATGAAGTTAGGAAATTCTCATCTATTGAATTCCACTGGACCACAGAAAAATTTTATGGCTCGTCACCGATCAAGATCAGGTGAAAGGAAATGCAGAACAGTGCTTTCAAATTAAATTACAGTTTTTCAGGTTGGATTGGCACAATCTGTCTTTAGCAAAAGAGGAGCCTTTTGTGGAACTTTTAGAGCAAATTCAGTCCTCTGATTCACACTGCTGATCCCTACATTCTGTACTAAATTGAACAGTTAAAAAGCTGACTATGGCATTCTCACATATCTAAATATGAGGATAGGCTGGGAGAGCTGGGTTTGTTCAGCCTTGAGAAAAGGAGGCTCAGAGGGGATCTCATCACCGTGCACCAGTTCTTAAGGGGAAGCTACAAAGAAGATGGAGACTCCGTTTTTACATGGAGTCCCATGGAGAGGACAAGGGGGGATGGACACAAATTGCTCTTGGGGAGATTCCGATTGGACACCAGAGGGAAATTTTTCACACTGAGGACAGTCACCATTGGAATAATCTCCCCAGGGAAGTGGTTGACTCGGCCACGTTGGACACCTTTAAGAGTCGTCCGGACAGGGCGCTGGGCCATCTTGTTTAGACTCTGCTCTTCCCAGAAAGGATGGACTAGATGATCCCTGAGGTCCCTTCCAACCTGGAATTCTGTGATTCTGTGATCTTTCCAGCCCAACAGCGTTGTGCTATCCCCCAAAAGCCCACTTCCAGAAGAGCTTCGCTTTACAACCATGTTCTTCCTTCTGTCTCTGTTATTTGAGGGATTTCACATGCAGATCTACAGAACGGTATTAAACTGGCTTTAACCTTGCTCTTAACCTTCACCTTCTCTCTCTAGTGCTGTGAGGCACTTCCTTCTAGCTCATCCAAAGAGGAGAGAGCCACTACGGAGCTGTGCGGTTGCTATGAGCATCCTTGTATCTGTGAGAGAAAGACACTGTTCCCTCATGACCCAACGCGAGAGAAAACAGCTGATTTCCTCTCTTCTCCCCGTCCTCTAACATGAAGCTTGCCCAATGCCTGGAAAATAACATCTTATTGAGGAGCTTATAATTTTTTATTGACTGAACTGTAAAAACAAAACAAACAACCACAAAAGTAATCCTTTTAGCCATGTTTACTCATCCTCTGAATTTGCATCCTGGGAATGTGCTAAGTGACCCTTCCTGAACATTCATAGGAAGAGAATTTCAACCCACCCCAAGCTTAAATGCTCACAGACAGCGAATGTTTCAGTGATGCCTTCTGAAAGCTTTCTTACCAGAAACCTGATCCAAGCCCACGCCATGAACTCCATTGTTGCAAACCCACAAAATAGACCTGGACAAGAATTTCCCAGAATGACTGAATGCAAGAAGAAAGAGGTATAGAACTGTGCTTTTCAGTTACAGATCTCCTAGCTGAGCCGCCACACATAATGCCAAAGGGTCAGGAAAGATGAAGACTGAGTGTGAAAAGCCACATAACTGCTAACATGTCACACAGTGTAGGAATGTGGATCACACTGGACGGTGATAGCATGGGAAACTCTCCACTCCCATCTGTAAGTGAAGGCCTGAGGACATAAGGAGGTTCTTCCTGACACCTCTCCAAACACACGTATCAAACACACTTTCGTACAAACCTGCAATACAAACACTGTTAACCTAGGCTGCAGTTACACCAAAAAGGGATATATTCTGGTGTAAATTGAAATGGAAAGGACAATGTTTTCTAAGTGCCAAAAAATACTTTGAATTTGTTATTCACAATGCAAACATTTCATAAGGATATATTTTTTTTCTGAGATTGCAGCTGTAACACTACATAATTGGTCACTAATTAAGTATTTATAGAATATCTTCCTAAAGACATTACAGAAGAGGAGAGGATGAGAACTATACACAAGGAGATCTTCCATCAGATATTTTATAGAGGTGTGAAATATTTGGTGCATTCTGAAGAGAAAAAACATTGGTAAAAGTTATCATAGAACCAAAATATGGGAGAAACGGTTGCCAACCTCTCCCCTCTGGGGACATCAGAACACTTCAGCAGAGGTGGGATAAGGGTGGGAAAGACACTTCAGGAAAAAATTTGAGACAAAAAATCCTCTTCTCCCAGATTAGGGAGAACCTGCCCTCCTGCCCAGAGCTAGTTCCTGGATTAGGCCAATAGGAGGAAGGGGCAAACATGGAATATTCTGCCTCAGCCACAAGAAATATTTTGTCCTAGAGCAAAAAATATTTCAGAAGCAAAATCCGTTGGCCCCCCGGTATCAGAGCTGGCTTCCAGTTCTGTGCATCACAGGTTTCCTCTTTCTTCTTTCCCTTCATTGTCCCTTGTCTGGTTTTCATTATTCTGCTGTTTTCTCTTGCTTTTGGAGTCTGCCTCATTCCTTCCCCTAGTGGCAAATTAAACTGAGGACACGGCTTGAAGATTCACATCCACATCCTCAGCCTCTTAATCAGTGCATCATGGCTGTATCTCCTTTTGGGCAAAGAAGTTGTCTCAGAAAGGTTTTAACACACAAAAGCAGCCAGAATAGCCCAGACATCACACACAAGACAGAGACTCTTTGAAAATAGAAAAAAAAGAAACCTTAGAGACAGCAACCACAAACTACTCCATTCTGCCCATCTTCCTTTCCACATCTGCTTCCTTTTTTTTTTCTCAGTGGCCTTTCCCACCTTCCCAAGTACATGACTTTTAACCCAGACAACCCTTCCATCTATCAAGAGCCTGACATGCATGTTTACACTCCCCCAGGACTAACCTTGTCACTTTACCACATTAGGTCACATTTCCATCTCTGACAACTTGTGGCATGTTTTCCCTCAACCAACAACCACTTTCTTTTATATGACACGTAGCACTTTAGCAGCCAAAGCACAATAGTCTGATAACTGCTCATCCAGCATCATGTATCTTCTTATTATCTGCTACATTATCCTTATCTAATTGCATGCACTTTGGCTCAATCTGACATTTGCAAAACTACAGATGCTTATTAGCTTTTCTTAGCTAAAAGAAAAATGTGCATTATAGTGATTATCAGCTCCTGGCACTGCCAATGAAACATCGTAATGTGAGAGACCTTTAGCCCACCATAAACAAGCACAATCAGGCCTGTTTTGGTTATTAGCAATGCTCCCACAAATGTTGCCACTGACAGAATTAATGACTGCACTGCTAATTATTAATAAACTCATGTTTCTATGGGTTCTTTTTAGCCCAAACTTTAGGCCAAAAGCAGAAGTGATTTAATTCTGCACCACCACAGCCACAAACAAAGTCACGGCCTTGATTCCTTTATGGTATCCAACAGATGCAGGCCCTGCCCCACAGGGATAACTAACTAGCTGAGGGTCATGCGCAGGTCAGTGGCTGACCCAGGAATGGCAAGACTTCCCTAATGGTCATTCCAATGCTCTACCACAGATCCATGCCACCTCAAACAGAAGGTATAGAAACGTGCCCAGAAATCAGTGAGAATTACCCACTCCTTGAAGAAGCCTCTTTCAAGCACACAGAACTCAAACACAGAACACATAAACAAGGCAAGTAGGTTAGATCAGGTTACTGTGACCCTAAACCTTGGCTACATCAGTCTTTATTAATTACTCTTGATCGCAGTGAATCATTGTATGTGCTTTGACAAGCGCTCTCTGTGCTGCAGTTCACAACAGAAGAGAAGAAGCTGATGCAACAGCACCCACTTTGTTAGAGACACCATTGTGAAGCACTGTAATACCTTTAGTGTTTTCTCCAGGTGCCTCCTCTTGTATCTGGGATTACAAACACCCAAATTACAAAATAAAAAGGTAATATAGAACAGACAGAGGAACTGTATTGATGAAGTGCTGTGTTCAGTATGCCTAGCAGGAAGGCTAGTAAAAGTGGAAATCTTTGGTTCACTATAAACCATTTATGTCTCTATGGCAACAGAGTTGTTGATTTCTACACCTTCCCTATCAACAATGTAATAGATGTTTGGTCTTTTAAATAACTACCTTTCTTTTCTGGCACCTAAAGGAAATAGGAAAAACAAAACAAAAGACAAAACATATTTATATAGATTATCCAGAAATGTGAGGAGGGATTTAGCAGTAAATGACAAACAAATAAAGATGGGATTCTACAGTCACATGAAACATAATCCCGTGTGCAATCTGTGCAAATCTCAGAGCTATGTATGCAATAAACTTATCTTGGGACAATCGGTCTCTTATGCAAGAGGTCAAGCACTATTTAAAGCAGATCCCAACATCCTCTTTCCTCTCTGCTCAGTGCTCCTTGTGTTCCTCTAGAATATGAGATAACCCCACCTGTCCTGAGAGGAGAGCAGGGAGACAGGCAGCGGCTGAAACCTGTGTTTTGCAGTGCCGGAGGGCATGTCACTGTGAAGCGGCTGGAGAGGAGCCATCTGAGGTTTTTGCTGGGGGATACATCTTTAGGCGCCAGGGCAGAGAGAGATAAGGTTGCCAGCAGCCACCTGTTAAGGAGGAAGAACTGACTCATGGCTTCCTGGCAGTGCAAACAAAACTGCGTTTTTCTCCCATGAGGTTGGGCTGGGGAAATGGAGAGAGGAGGAGATGAGCTGTGCGTGCAGCCTCTATTGCTCTTAAGGTACTGGGAGGTCTTGGGAGCAAGTGGAAAGAGCCATTCACCCCAGAGCCACCTCCCATAGCACCCTACCTGCCAGCAGCAGCAGCTGTCACCCAATTCATTTTCTATGACCCTGGCATGAGCATAAATGTCTGGTTTGCTACTGCCAGCAGTTCATACGTTTTCTTTTGCCAACAGCTGGCCTTATAAATACAAGTCTCTTTTAGTCCACTTAGCAAGACACACTACAGACACAAGTTCATCTTCACAGACACAAAGCCTACATGACTGGGCTCTGCAAACCACTGCTTATACCCTTGAGAAGGGACAACAGGCAGTACAAGCCTCCTGCTGCCCAGATGCTGGACATTATTCTCCCTCTGCCTCTGCCAGAATGGGAGGAAAGCAGCGGCCCAGGGATCCTGCGTGAACCTGCTGCTGGCTCTGCTCACCAAGTGTCTTCAGATCCACGGCTTGGAGAATGCAGCAACATCTGTAATTGCTCAGTCTCCATGAGCTTCATTTCTCCTCTGACCAAAATACCACAGCTACTTTCTTTTACAGAGACTTGGAGCTCATTTTAATGGAAAATAAGGAACACATACCTACTTTTGTCATAAACACTTTAAAATTAATGACTGTGGTATAACTGGAGCTGAGGTTACCAGGCATTTCCCACTGCTGCTTTTCCATTTCACATAGCTCCGTACGTCCAAGATAGCAAGCCTGGGGAGAAATGTGAATGTGCTTTTGAGGTCTGCCTAGAGTGAAATCTACTTGAAATGGTGGGGCAGATGCTATTGACAAATACAGTAAAGAAAAAAAATCCCCCCCCCAGTATATAATGAAAGTATTAAGATACTCATATCCTTCCTTTTGGATATGAGTATCTATGGATACTCATTCCTATGGATATGCCCTTCTCTCAAGCAAGCTCCAAATCCTTGAACAGCTAGAGGAAGACATCAGACATTTGAAATGTCACATGAAAACTGTCACTAACGAGTGTTACATACAGCAAAGACTTAAATGTGCCAAACTTCACAATTAGTTTTACACCTGTAAGAATATCCTTGGTGATAACCAGAATAATTTCTTATTCTGGTCCTGGGCCACAGGGGCCCAGGCCAGAAACTGCAATAGCTCACGGGGCTGAACAACAGCAAACCATCACTGCCAGAGCTGAGACGCACTATGAGACAACGTGCCAACGATTGCCCACCTGCACAGTGAAATTAATAATGTTAAATGCAGCTTTAAAAGGCACAGAGGCAGCAGCTTGTGGAAGAATCTATGTAATAGCAGAGCCCTACTAACAAGCCCCTTGTTTAGAGGAAAATAACACTATGCAAGTGATAAGCAATTAAAATATGCCTAGTGGAAAACTGGTAAGATTTCATCAGCCAAGATTCACAGTATTGGACTTTTCCACATTACCTCACACACTCCATTAGCTTTGCTTAAACTTACTGCTTGTAATGTGGATTAGTACCAGACCCCTCTCTTCCTCTCTCCCTGGCTCCACATTACAAGTTCCTTGAGGCTTAAAAACTGTGTTAATCTTTGCTGTAATCTTTGGGAAGACTTTCAAGTGCTATTTTAACAAAACAAAGTATGAAAGATCTCTAAATTAAAGTGCTTAAAAGCTTAGGAGTAACCAGAACTCCAGCTGAATGTGGGAAATGCACGTTCCCAAACACACTACAGGTAGAAAAGTTGTGGAGGACTTCTGTTTCCACTACACAAAAACCACAGCCCGTTCACCCTTCAAAACACCGTCCTGGATTGTACCACCACAGTCCCCCTCTGCTCCCTTCTATGCCGCTCTCTGCTGCAAAACGTACATGTGCCCAATGTCCATGGCTTACTCTTTTAGTTGCATATTGGCTGTAAAGACGATGGCAAGCTAGATCATACAGACTAATGCACAGACTCAAAATACGTTTTAACTCAGTTAATTCACCCACACTGAATCTCATCATTACCAAACACCCGCAATTTAATGAGGGCAGATAACATTTTCAAAGGCGTATGAGTAAGAACCTGATCCAAAATGAGTATTTACGCACCTCACTAGGAAGTAGATTTCAATACATATTTTTGGATTTGACCACAAATCTCCCTTCAGAAAACCCTGATTTTACAAACCTAAATGATTGGTGTGTACTTTTGAGAATTTACACTGTATCACAACCCAGGATGACTGCAAGAGGCTTTTCGGAAAAGACGGTTTTTTGATTTCCTTTGGGAGAAAAGAGAAAAACATTCCCTTAGAAGAAAGATTTGCTTCTCCCCTCCTTCCCCCGTGCTTGAATATGGGACTATTTAAAACTGTTGTCGAACCATTTTTTTATGACCTTTGAAATAAAATATTTCTCCTTGATGGTGAAAAAGAGAGTTACAAAACTGTCATGAAGTCAATCGAACCTAGAGAAAGCAATCAGGAATTGAAAACAGCCCTCACGTGTAGCTATGAGTATGTAAACAAATGGCTGGATGGTGCTTTCCCACAGAAGCAATGAAGCGCCAAGCGCTCGATGGGAACCTGTGATCAAGGCACGCTGCCACCCCTTGGTCACACGATGAAAATGCACGTACATCACGGCAACGTGCTGGGAATCATCCAGCACGTCAGGCAAAAATCCCAATAAAATCAACTTGCAGTTAACGAACTTTAACGGAAGACTTCGCCGGACCATCACAAGCATAAATATATTACCCCAAATTAATGTAAAGGTGTTCATTTCAAGGGACAAAATCTTCCGGCTCCCAAAGAGCCTTTTCAAAGCTGTGATGGACAACCTAGGAGCTGTTTTCTTTCTGGTCTTTTCTAAAACAAAAATATAGAGAGGAATGGAGAGCAGCACGTATTCACAGATTTTTTTTTCCTCACCCACTATGTCTTTGAAAGGCCCTTGGAAAACAACACAAGCCGCTCTGACCCTGGGCTCAGTGCCTTCTTTCTGCACTTGAGCTGCTAGCTACTAGCTCAAGAGAAATAATGTGAGCCGAGTACTCTACGTGGGGTATCCCAACTTACGGCACAGTTCACTGCTATTAGAGAGGTGCTTCAGCCCCCTCACACAGTTATTCCTCAATACTTAAAAATACATTCTCTCCGGCAGATTTTTAGTGCATGCATCATCATCATGGCTAGCAAAGATTGCAGAAACAGAGGCTGATTTTAAACCGACAGCAAATATCTCAAGGTGACTTAATTCTAAATTTAGCTATAAAGGAAAGTATAAAAAACATATCACCTCCAGATGAGAGTGTCCATTATTCAGTAATCACAAAATATATGACGGGCTTCCGTGCAAATAAAATCCATTATTTTTATGAGGTTTATAACTGTTTCTTTTGAAGGAAGTAAGCTGTAAGTTTTATTAATTTCAAAAGGTGAGCTTACAGAACCTCAGTAGGGCCTGACTATTTCCATTGAAAGAACTAGTCCCAGCCCTCTACATCTTAATGGCTGTAGGATAACTGAGTTCAGCACCCAGACTTAAACGGTAGTTTCTATCAATAAACACAGCAGTACAGATCCGTAGATAGATTTCTGGTTACAATTCAAATTACTGTATCTAACAGTAATGTTATGAATCCTGCAGTCATACAAACCCTTCTATAAAATCAAATCACCCACCTCTTTGGGAAAAGACCACACCACTTCTCAAACGCCTGCTGTCTGCAGTTCAGGCCTCAACCTTTCTGAAACACTGCCCTTGACACACATTTCTAGGAGGTAATACCTCTCCCCATCAGACAAATAACGAACTGAAAATTAACACTTTCAATTACATGCAACAGCAAGTCTGACATGCTGAATTTTACACTGCTGGCTTTGATTCTCACCTTATCAGACTCATTCTATTAACAAATGATACTTGATTTACTTAATTCTCAACTTATTCAAGCAGGAAACACAGTTTTACTGAAGCATTTCAAAATTATCACTATTTCTATCTGAATGAAAAACTTCTCAAAATGTAAATCACTCCAAATAATCAACTGCAAAGCTAGTAAAGTATAATATATGGCCAAATGTAGTTTTCAGCAAACGCAGGAAAGGAATATTCAGAATTCAGTTATAGAAAGAATATTCATAGCAATGAAAGCTTTTGTATTTTGAGTCTGGCTGATTTATATGCTTAAGTCTCCCACTAAAGCCAATAGGAGTTTTGGCTAAGTAATGAACCTGTAAGAATGCAGCATACGGCTCTTTATATAGAAAAGTTTTATGATGTTTCAGCAGAGGGTTCAATATTTTTAACACATAACTTATCAAACAAAATTTAATTTAAAAAAGGGCTTCTGTGATCATCATTTTATAGTCAGTGCCTTATAAAATAGATCAATATTCTGTGTTAGAGAAAAGTGCTGAATTCCTTATGCACCTGATTAATGCATTGTTATCATCCCAGTAATTAAAAGGAGCGGGGTTATACACAATCAGCATGATACATCTTACTCAGCACCTCGTGGCAGTTGCCTGCAAAAATTAAACTCATTAATCACTGTGATGCCGAAGAAGAAAAATCTTGGGAAAAAATGAAAAAGCTCTATTTTATTGGAAAAAAAAATCTCAAGTCAACATCTAGGAGAAAATCCCTTCCCCAGTACAATATGGAAAGCATTAACCTCATCAACCTAAAAAGGAGAATTATGCTACCAAAATTCTTCATAATCCGCACTAGACTTTACTAAGAGTCTTCACGGATATTTACTCATATCTAAATGAATGTAGTGAAAAAGTAATCCTATAAGAAAGCAAAAATGTCATCAGAATTTTGTATACAGCTGTTGCAATAATTAACGTCATACCAACACCGCCACAGAGCCCCTTGGGAAGTGATTTTCTGGGGTCATTTATACAGGCCCTAGTTTCCTCATTAGTCCTCCCATAAATAACACGATTGTCTCATCAGGCTAATAATTAACATGCAAAATTTGAAATATTTAACCCAGGTTTTGTTCACAAGTCAGGTCTACTATATACATTTTCGCCTATACCTACCATGACTTGAAACATTGTAAAAACTTGTTAAAATACTAAGTAATGTTGTGACTTATGCTTTGCCATGCTTTCATATTAGGAAAACAATGTTCTCAAGCCCTTCTCAACGCTGGCTGTAAAGTGAAGCCAGCAGATGTCATATTAAACCACGACTGCCTTTGTTTTAAATTTTATTACAAAGTTACTGCTTTGTCTTTAGTTTCAGATAGGTTTTGTCTAGTGTTTTTCCACCAGTAGTACTTCCAGTGGACAAAATGCTTACTAACAGTACTGGGGCCTTCAAAGACAAGATCCTGTCTTTCCCTCTGTTCTGTACAGCACTGAGATCTGTACTGGTGCTTAAAAATATAGTACTGAACGCAGCACGCATTTCAATACCAAAGTCATCGCCAGTGACCTACAATAACAACCTCAGTTCTCTCCTGATTATTGATCACGTGGCAAAGTTAAAAACAGAACAGTCTCATTCTCAGGATTGCTTTGGTATTTCCAAGTGTGGCCAGGCAAAAAAAAAAAAAACAAAAACAACAAACCAAAACCAACTTTGTTTCTATATTTTTAAGTTCTGGCTTTCCCTAATAGATCGGTGTTGAAGGACGAAAGACCTTAGACATCGTATACGTGTAAAACAGACATCAGGAGCCTCATCACGTTAGAGCGGGGTTTCCAGTGCCGGCTCAGTAAGCCCTTCCCCAGGCCAAGCAACAGCACATGCTCCCGGCGCCCGGCACACACTGCCCTCCTCGCACCTCTCCCAGCCCTGGCCTCCTGCCCGCCTCGTGTTTCCCTTCGCCCCGCGGGCTTCACACCGCGGCTGCGTTCGCTCGCCCCGGGCCAGCCCGCCTGCGGCCCCCGCGGGCGGCAGAGGAATCCCGCCACGGCCGAGGGCAAGAGGCCGCTCCGGGGCGGGCTCGGCACGGCGGGGAGCCCCCCCGGCCCCGGCCCCGGCCCCGGCCCCGGCCCCGGCCCCGGCCCCGGCCCCGGCCCCGGCCCCGGCCCCGGCCCCGGCCCCGGCCCCGGCCCCGGCCCCGGCCCCGGCCCCGGCCCCGGCCCCGGCCCCGGCCGGCAGCTCCCCGCCTTGCCGTGCCTGCCCTCTGGCTCGGCTGCCCCCGCCGGCAGGCCCCCTTCGTCCTACAACACACGCTTTAAAAGCCATTTCCACTGGCTTTGTCACGACCTTCCGACCCGAACGACCCTCCACCGGAGACCCCCGGCCCAGCCCGCCCAGGCGCCGTCGGACGGGAGCACCCTTGAGCTGCCCGACCCGGCCCACTGAACTTTCTCACACGCGTTGCCCCATTTAAAAATCATTCCCACGAGGTGCCCACGTGCGCTTAAAAGTCACCCCAAATCCCTGTTTCTGGCCATGCTTTTTCCTCTTAATTGCGGGCGACACCTCGGCAGGCGCCTTCCCCTCTACGGCACAACGATGTCCTCCGCCCACACACAAACCCCGAGGGCATTTAAAATAAGAAAAAGGAGAAAAAAAAAAAAAGAAAACAATCCCAATTCTGCTTTTAGTAGTTTAATATTATTCTTATTATATTGGAGCCTGCCAGCACAAATCACCCGCACTCGGTAAACGGCGTCCTTTGCTTCCCGGCTCAGCGCTCCTGGTGATCAGAGGAGCGGCTCCAGACATCTGCCGCCTCCAAACCCAGGCAAGCGAAATTAAAACAGTCAAATAACGAGGGGGATGTGCGTGAGCCCGCGCCGGCGGCGGCACTCCGCTGCCTCGCAGCGACACCTAGAGCCCAGCCCGGCCGCGGGAAGGGCCCCGCGGCCCCAGCCACGCCGCGGAACGGGCACGGGTGGGTGCGGGGTGCGGGGCGCGGGGACGGGCCCCCGCCGCTGTTGGCCGGGGCCAAGGAGCGGCGGCGCCGGGATCGCTGGCGGTGAGCGGGGTCGCAGGGGAGGGTTAATCCCGGCCGCTGTCCCCGCCGGCCCCCGGGGGCTCTGAGCCTGGCTGCACCTCGGCGAGGTTTAGGCCCATTTGCCCTGTCGCTGGCTAAAGTGCACTTGCGCTACGGACCGCCGGAGTTTTTACGAAGGGGCAGGAAAAGGGACAGGAGATTAAAAGACGACCCGGGAAGTTTCCCTGCGAACACGACTCTCCCCTCCGAGTTAGGCAGAGCTGCTGTCTCGGCTTGAAGCGGTGCCTTTCCTGGGCAGGCTTTCCTGAACCCTGCCGCAAAGCTAACGCGTCCCACCCGGGCAAGAAGTATTTTTAACAGACACAAACATTATTCCCAACTGCAGCCCTTTGCTTCTCCTTGTGCGTGTGCTTCCACAGAGGCAAAACGCCCTCCAATCCCTCTGCAAACCTAACACGACCCGGAGGACGCCAGCGACGGGCAGCCACCCGCTTTGAGCCCCGCTTTGTAAATCCCCCCTTTCATCCTTCCGAAAGAACTAGGCGCGATCGAGCCAAGCCAGTTTAACTCCCTCAGGCACAGCAGCGAGCGGCGGCCTGGGCGAGCCCCTCGTCGCGAAGGCAGGAGATCCGCACAAGGCAGATGCACCCTTGGAGTCGCTGCTCTCGGAGGCAGCGCGGGAGCGCAAAGTGCGCGGCCGGAGTTTGCGCCTTCGCCGCGGGGGTCGCCCGGGGGCGGCGGGGGGGGAGTGGGGGTGGTGAGAGAGTCCCAGAGCCGGCTGTTCACGGGTTAAAAAGTTTCCCCGCTGCCAGGGTTGGGGGGAGGCTGACGGGAAGGCTTGGAGGGAGGGACAGGGTGAAGACTTGTGCCCCGGGGAAGTGTTACAGGGTAAAACATGGAAGAAGAATAAAAGAAATGAAAAAAAAAAAAACAAACGGGGGGGGGGGGGGGGGGAGCCTTGTCGCCTCGCCTGGAGGGAGGCGGCCGGAGGTTGCACTTGCCGTTTCCAAACGTGCGGAGCCCGCGGCCCCCAGCCCCGCTCCGCGGCAGCGGAGAGCCGCGCAAGGTAACGGGGAGAGGAGCGGCGGCAGCGCGGGGGAGGGCGAGCCCCGGCTCCGCTTAGCTAGGCTCGGCTTGGCGCGGGATCCGTCCCGGACTATCCCCGGCACTTCGGGGAAAGAAGAGGAGCGCAAAAACCCGCCTGGATGAGCGGCCAAACGGCAAGAAATCGCTGCCAGCCAGGAGGGGCACAGAGGCAGCCTGCAGGACGGGGGGGCGGAGGGGGGGACACCCAAAACCCAACCCAACGCGAAGAGCACCGGCGCTTACATCCTCCTCCTCGCAGTCACTTCGCGGCTGGTACTGGAAGCGGGGCCGGCTGCTTTCCTGTTGCAATGGTCGCGAGGTCTTGCCGGCAGCGCCGTCCTCCTCGCTGCTCTGGGCGCCCAGGAGGTGACTCGCTTCGGGGGGAACGGGGAAAGAGCGGGAGGTGTTGATCTTCCCGCTGAACCGCTGGTACAGTGAAGCCATGAAGTCAATCCGCGGGAAACCAGGGGGAGGGAGGGAAAGAGAGACGCTTCTCCCTCGGTTTCTTTCTCTTTTTTTTTTATTTATTTCTCTCCCTCCTCTCTTCTTTTTTGGCTACAGCATGCTACACGCGGGCGAGGCTCAGTCCCACATCAGTGGAGGGGAGAGCGAGGGATGCTGCTCCCCGGTCCGCTGCACCGGCACCCGGAGAGAAGCGGGGAGATTGAGAGCAGGGAGGGGGGAGTGATGGGGGGGGGGGGGGGGGAGAAGATAGATAAATAAATAATAAAACGCAATCGAGCCGTAACACCACAGGCCCCGGGAATGCTGCACCATCCAGTGTTGGGAAGGAAAAAAAAAAAAAACGAAGAAGAAGGAAAAAAGAGAACCAAAACACTCCACGAAGACGTACCCCCGATAATGGCGCCCGAGTGGATCAGCATTAAATGTGCTTTGGGGGTGTGCGTGTGTGTTTGCAAAAGCAAGAAAGGGAAAAAAAAAAAAAAAGGAAAAAAAAAAAAAAAAAAAGAGGGAGGGGGGCCGGCTCAGGCGCCCGTCAGCGGCTCCCCCGGCAGAGGTGGCGGAGCCGGCGCCGCCGAGGTCGCATACCAACAGTGTGCACCGGCGAGAGGCAGAGTGACAGAGTGTGTGAGACGGGGTGGAAGAGGCTGGGAAGCCTCATTCAAAGCACGTTGCTCTTCTAGGGAGGGAGGGCTCTTCTACAATCATCTCTTTTTCGGCACCTTCTTTTTCTTCTCTTTTTTTTTTTTTTTTTTTCCCGGGGAAACAACTTAAAAAAAAGCAACAGACACCTGATCGCCAGCCGTGAAAGAGAGGTGGGGAGGGGAAAGGCGAGGCGGGAGGCGGGACCGGCGGCTGGAGGGGCGCCGGGAGGCCGCCGTGCCCGGGGCGGCTCGGCCCCGGGGCGGGGGCAGGGGACGGGGGGCCGATCCCCCCCCGCTGCCCGGCCCTGCCCCAGCCGGCCCGGCCCGGCTCTGCCGCCGCCACCGCCCCGTCCTCCTCCTCCTTCCCCCGCCTCCCCACGGCTGAGGGGCGGGGGGAAGGGTTTGCGGGTTTTTGGAGGTTGTTGTCGTCGCTTTTTAAAAGAATCCGGTAAATTGTGTCTCTTACTATTTTTGTATTAATTCATTTTTGCTGCATTAAAACGTGCTTCAGCGCCCCTCTGTGGAAATCCGCCCGAAGTGGCTCCCGGCAGCACCGGCCGGCGATAAACAACGCGGTGCCGGCGCCGGGGTGGCCGGGCGGGTTGGGCCGGGGTCGGGGCCCGATTCGGACCCGGAGCCCGTTCCCGGAGCCGGTCCCGGGCCGGGAGCGCCCCCGCAGCCCGCCCGCCCCGGCGCCGCCTTGGAGCCGGGCCGCGCTCGTTCGGCCCCGAGAGCGGCGGCCGCTAATTACCGCTCCCGGAGGAGGCAGCGGGCGTGGGCTCGGGGAGGCTCCGGCAGAGCTGCAGCGGGTGTCCGGCCGCTCCCAGGACGGCCGCATCGGGACAGAGGGTGACAATCCCTGTTGCTCCAGCATCAGGCTCCGGGGTTTCCATAGCAACAGATGCTTGGGTTTAAAGGCAAGTGCCAGGGTAGCTGTCCCCTCTTCCCCTCCCCGAAATCCTCCTCCTCTCTGACCTCTAAGCTTGCCAGAGATACTGGCATTACCGGGCGTCGTTTTACGGGAAAACACAAAGCCTAAACCAGAGTTTGCCCGTTCACACTGAGACTTGCTGCTGAAGAGCTCACAAACTTGCCTATACTTTAGCAAGTGGATTTGATGGGCTGAGATGTTTCTAAATGTGGTCTTACTCAAAGTTTTAGCTGTTAAGAAAATACCATCTTTGATATATGTCATTTCATCGGTCTTAAAAAATCCCCCACCTCAGTATATCATGTATGCAGTATTCTGAAGTGCAGCTCTCCCCCCCTCCATGATTCCAGCCACTGCCTGATCAAAATCTCTTTACATCTGAATAGTTTCATCCGCTGCTTTTTATTTGTGTCTTCAAAGTCAGGGATGAAAAGTCTTAACATTTAGATGAAAAAGGAACCTTATCTCATCAAGAGAGAAAACAAAAACAAATGCTCTGCCTCCTTCCTGACAGGACTTAAAAGAAGGAATCATTTTGATCTTCACAACTGAGATCCTGACATTTAATTAAAAAACGAGATGAGCACACAATGCTCTGACGCAAAGGTCTAGCTTCTGAGTCTTAACGACACACATCGGCACAGAGGTAACTTTCCAAGAGCCACCTGGACCCCTTGTAAGTTATGTTTCGGACACAAACTGACTCCACACTACCAAAAACCCGGGCAGTTAGCTCAGCTAAATTTCATCTTGAACTGCATGAACAGTGGCTCTATGACTATTTGGAATTGGTGACAACTAGCGTTAAAAAAAATAAAGGAACGAGAGAATCAGATTAAAAAAAATGTTTTTAACTTCTAAGGAAAACTAGGGCACAAAGGAATAATCAAAGAAAGCCACAAAAAGGCAAGACGAAACCACCAGGCAAAAAAAATAAACAAACCACCAAAGATTAAATGTCTGAATTAAAAAGTCTCAAAGAAAGTACAGAAAAAAAGGAAACATTCCGCCTGAGAGCTCAGTTCAAAACTGAACGAGCCACTAAGGACCAGTTCAGTTCCAAATACATTCAGTTTGTGGTTTTAATTCTTAAGAACCAAGATTTCCCATAATCGAGTTTGTCTAGTCATGCACGCACATATTGTGCACGTATGTGTGTACACAAGACATGGAAAAAATATTTTAAAGGAACATAAAATTGCAATGTCAAATATTTCAAGAGCTCAGTGAAAAACAACCAGCCAAATGGTCCTCATCCACCAAAAAATTCCTGATCGTGCAGCTTCGGGCTGTGATTCATTTGCCCTGAAATAAATAATTACAGCTATTTAAAGGCCTTCCTGATTCCAGCTCTTACTCCATGACAGACCAGGGACAGCAGAAGCAAAGTCACGTCATGCTCTGGGTATCGCGGTGGGTGAAGGAAGACGGTTTGCTCCAGTCGGGAACAGCAACACACGTTTCTGTAGCCCTGCTACGGCGAGAGTGACCTTGTGCAGAAGGGCTGAGCAGGCAGCTGGAGGCAGAAATATCTTGAATAACCCTTGCAATAAGACTCACCAGAACCAGTCTGTCGATGCCATTACTGAAAGCAGGAGGATTTTTCTGAGTCACAGGGGACCCGGGTGATTTCATTAGGGACTCTGGAGAGCACTTCTGTGCACAAGCTATCTCAGGATGTAGGTTGTCCCCAACAAGCATGCATTACGGTAGCGCTGCCCGCCTCTCGGCGGGGGACGCAACCCAGCGGTCCCAAGTCACAGCTCAGTGCTGGGACTCCTCTGCTCTCCGCTTGCAATTCCATGGTGAATTTGCTGTTCACCTGTGCATGACTTGGAGCCCAGAGTCCTCTACAATGTCCTGGTTGTATGACCAGATACTGTCATACAGTTTGCACACCAACAGGGCGCGGAAAACAGCGTGGAGCCCAAAAAAGAAACACAGGAATCGCTGAAACATGACAGTAAAATGACAATAAATAAACACTATATCAGTAACTGGGGCTTCATTGTAGCAAAAGACCTTTTCAGCCGATGGCAAGATTTGAGGAGAAGAAAGCAACTTGCATTATGAAATATGTTTAAAGAGGCAAAAGATTTTAGAAGCATAAATATAAGATTCACATCTTTAAACACACACATTGTATGTAAGAAAGAACCTTCCCCTAAATTCTGCAAACAGATCCCAAGATAAAAATCAAGGCATTTCAAAACAAACAGGGTTCTCAAGAGACTCTTAGTTGTATATTTAATTCAGTATCCAAAGTTTTGCAAGGAGGTTTGAGTCCTAACTAGTGACATTTCCATCAAAATAAAGTGTGTTAGCTTAAGATATTTTCCCTGCAGCAGCAAAGTAATTATGTTTTACTGACATTTTTAAAGCATACAGATAAAAATGACACTTGGTTTTTCCACGTTGTATAAATAAACAGCATCCCCACATTTCATCACTATTAATGTAACACTATCAAAAGCGGGTCAAAC
Source organism: Phalacrocorax carbo (assembly GCF_963921805.1). Classification (NCBI taxonomy): domain Eukaryota; kingdom Metazoa; phylum Chordata; class Aves; order Suliformes; family Phalacrocoracidae; genus Phalacrocorax; species Phalacrocorax carbo. Next base: position 159,669,507 of record NC_087514.1, read on the forward strand.
CCAAGCCCTACTGCCTTTAAAACTGTACATAAAATATTTCTTTTTGGACAAATGTTCTCAAAATTACACTGGCAAAGAAACAACCCAGCCATGATCCTCTTGGATATTTAAGAAAAAATATTACTTGTGTCTGTCAGGGGATTCAAGCGTTGTTATTCGCGTTCCATTCTTCTGTTCTGACTAAGCAATTTACGTTTGCTTAAACTTTGAACTTGTCATCTAAATAACACTGAGTTTGTTGGAGACAGAGCTAAGCATGTTTCTAGTTTTCATGTGGCGACAGTTATAAGCATCTTATTTGTGAAATTTTTAAATAATTTTTCAGTACTTCAAGTACACTTTTTATTAAATAAAATATTATATTTTCCTTTTCCAACTAACTTTTAAAGAAATTTTAGAATTTTCTCGTTATCTTTTCATATCACTCCAGAAAACCCTAAATTATTATTTGCTCTTAAAATGTCTGTATTTATTAATATCATCCCTCTGACTTTTTATAATAGCAACTCTCCAGGCACTACAGAAACAAAGACACACTATTTTAACTCCTATTACTATTGTTAGCCGAGACAAAAACACCCAACTCTTGAATCCGTAATGGCCTCAGGCTTATGCCACCTATACATCTGCTGTCTGGTGTCATCTAAAAACCCGACCAAACCAAAACAGAACAGAAATTCTCTTTCCAATGTCAAATGCAACAATTCAGCAGTCCCGGAGGGTACACTCGGTCATACATTTTGATCTAATGTGCGTGCTGGGGGAAGCATACAGTTGTGTCAAGATAAGTGACACTAGGGCTGCTGAAGACTGAGGGGTATTATATACTGTGGAATTAGTAGGCTGATCTGTTCACTTTCTTATGGCATTATTTGCGCTAACAGCAACTCAGAGCAAATTTTGTAGAAATACAGCATTGGACAGTGAATGAGCCAGGGACATAGAAAGGCCCAATTTTCTCTGGCAGCACAGATATTATTAAAAAAAAAAAATCTTGCAGGCCTTACAATGATTAAAAAAAACCCTCCAAAACCAACCCCAAACAAACAAACAAGATAGCTTTCCACGCTGAACTAAGAGAAGCATTGGAAAAATTAGCTCTATGGGCACTGCAAGAATAATTCAATCTTCCACAAGTGCTTGAAAGAAGGCTCTTTGTGGGGAAAACACTGATACTTAAGTATGGGGAATGGTAGGCAAGATGGCTTTACAGGATACAACATTTTGGGGAAAAAAGGAAGTAGGCTGGAAGAAAAGGCTCTTCATGGGAAGAGATGGACCCAGAGGGAGCAGTGAAGAAAGAAAACCAAAAGCACATAGAAGAGGCAGGGACACAGTGAAGTACCAGGAGGGTTGAGAGAGAAAGGAGATGAAGGCAAGTGAGGTCAAAGAGGCAGAAAAGAAATGGACCAAAGCTGGCAGAGATGGAAAGCACCATCACGCCTGGAGAGCGGGGAGACAGGCTGGAGTGTGACGAGGTTAATTGGAGCCACAGAACGGGAGGATTTTCAAAGCCAGGGAGATCAGCTGCTCTAGAGGGTACTTTGGTGCCTGCTGGATAAACGTCCGCTCAGTGGGCAGCAGACAGGTGATTTTATCCACCAAGAATGTTGATACACACCTAGGCCTAATTAAATGAAACGAGTAACATGTAGCTGAGTATCAGCAAGTACTTCCCTGTAGTGCGAGCAGGGCTGTTTCCAGAGGAAATGGGTAAAAGTCCTAATGCTGAGAACGTTTATAAATAGCCTGTACAAGGCACTAGAAAATGTGCTGCAAGGCATAATCCTGCCAACTGGCAAAAGGACAGACCACATGACCAACAAGGTTTTTCCCATCTCTAGTTTTTATGATTTTGCAACTGGTGCAGGGGTGATGAAAGGCACAAAAAAACCACACAGAAGAGCGTGCTCAGGAGCAACGGTCGTGCAAGTTTGCTGCTAGAAAAGGTGACTGCAAAGCCTAAGTAAAAGAAGGTACAGGTGCATGTCTGTCTGTACAGCTGTACACCACACGGAGGTCCTGGCCTATGACTGCACCTAGTATTGCAATACATGCAAATAGGAATTTGTGCTGAAGACTGTCCCTCTTGCCTTAATTAATATTCTGTCTTTGGAAGGTTTATCTAAGAGAAGTTAGGACGAGATCCCAATTCCATATCTTCAAGACAAGCCAGAAAGGCAAGCATTGAAGTTACAGATAAATACATTTTTCTTTGGATGCCAAGAGCTGTTGGCAGCCATGGAAGATGCAGCTAACGTTGCTGAACTGGTCTCCACTATGCATATTCTTTTCTGCTTTGCAACTTGCCAGTATTTGATGCCCAAGTCAGATATGCCATGACAACCAGTCTGCCTGATTAATATGATCTCTCGAGGTTTTCAGTAAGAAAAGGAAATATTTTTTTCTTCAGAAAGGCAAAGTAGGCTGTTGCAGGTCTATTAAAAAAATAATAATTTTGGAAAAGTGTCTACTGTACTTCAGTCAGCTACTTCAGGTGGACTCTGTCTTAAGGCGAGAGACTACGTTCAGCTCTGTACGTGAAGGGGGTGCACAAGGTTCTTGCTCCATCTTAAGTGCTTGACCCACATCTGCACACCCTTAAGTGCCCATGTTGGCTCTCAGAGATCATTGTTAGCACACAGAAGCAGCAAAACCTTGGAGAAATTCTGAATTTCCACTTGCCGAGCACCGCATGCAGAATGTTAGAGAAACAGAAGGGATGTAACCAGTCAGCATTTCAAATGCATGCCACAGATTTTAAGGGGAGCAGACAGACAAAACACTTTCATTGAAAGACTTCTTTATAATACAGAGATTTTCTTTAAACAGATCTGTGACTTCTCAGACTACCCGGCACTAAACTGACAGCTTTCTTGTTGCTTGGAAGAGAACTAAAATCTAGATTTACTAAAAGACCCAGGGGATGTAATTACATAATTCTGGGTTTTAGAACCCCACAGCTGAAGGAAAACCCTAGAGAGAAATACGAATATGCAGAGAAAAAAAGCATATAGAGACAGATGGACATCTCAGAAAGCCTAGCTACCATTAGACTAACAAAATACCCTTCTACTCCTTAGTTCTCATTCTGGCCCTGTCAGACTTACATTTCTTCCTCCAGTTTGGCACAGCTTCAGCATGTCCAAATATTCTTCTCTTGCAGCCCTTTACAAAGAAAGGAGCAATGATGGAGGTTTGTAAAAAAACCCACCCTGTGAGAAAGCATGTTGGATATTCTCTAGGAATAAATACCGGATCAGGGAAACCAGTCCAGTTTCTGTCTCCCATCAGGAGTACAGACAGATGAGGAGCTGTCTTGAGATGTCTTCTCAGGGCAGTTATGAATGTACAGAACAGCCACTGTAGGTGCTTCAGAAAGTTTTCAGGCTGAACAGAAAAGCATCTCATGAGTTCAGTCATCTAGAACTAAGCGGTCCATAAGCAGGGACTTTATGGAACGCAGTTCTAGATTAGCTGTCTGAAGTCCCCTACATCACCTAAAAGTAATTCCTTTTTGGATTTGGCACTAATTACAATTGGTGGATGATTGTGCTACTTCACTATTAGTGCTGGTGCATGTTCTTCCCTCCTATTTGTTTTTATAAGTTGATTAGAAAAAAAGCTTACCAGTTCACTTATAGTTTTCTAAGTACAAATTACCCCATTCATCCAATTCACCTGTCTTCGTAACATAAAATCTAAAACAACTGAAGCTCTCAAAGGCTATTTTAAAGGTTTGTTAATCCTTTTGGTCAACTGCCATTATGTAACAGCAAATATATGGGATTATAAACGGCTGTCCAAACAGCGTATTCGTTTTTCAAGAGGTGGGAGACACAAGGACAAGAATGGAATACTGATAGGAGATAAATAAATTACGTCCTTACCAATTTAACAGAGGTTTATGAGCACAGTTATTTAGGATCCACAAACAAGCCACTCAAAGAGAGATTTTCATTTTAAATACCTCTTAGGATTTAACTCATCAACCTATGTGCTTCCTTTTAACCTTACTGCAATCTTTCAAACTATGTCCAACAGAGGCACTCAGGTCGGCTTCACAAAGGTATTTAGGAACATGAGGTACTGGAATACACACTGGAATTATCAAAATCGAATCGGTGATGGCGTAATCAATATAAGTTGCTGCCTTGGAAAATTCCAGTGGATATTCACATGCATATTTACATATTCACTGTATGTACCTAAATTTAGGGGCATTTGATTTCTAGCTGCTATTTAAGCCAATATAGATCTTATTGGCTTGCTAAGTAATATCTTTAAAAAATAAATAACCCCAAAGCTTTGTGAAACAAGACATGCATACGTTTACTCCCTCTTGACTTGGAGGTAGATCTATATGTATATTTATTTGCATATGCCAAGGAATCATAAAAGCATGCCAAGTGAACCAAACTAAAATTGTGAAAACTAACTTTAGAGATGTTTAATAATTTCACTGCCAAGACAAAAGCAATCCGGGACTCTGCTTCATTGTGATCTGAATATGACTGTGAAAGGCAATCCCATAAAATTTTGACTGCAGCTGATAATTTCAAACATCCAACAGAAGTCCGATTTTCTGTTCCACAGGAAAATATCTAATTCCCTCAAAGTTACGCAAGCACACAGCAGCATTCAGATCCTCTTGTTCCTCTCCACAAAGCAGGCAAGCAGCAACTAGGCAGCTAAAAATGTCACAACAGGGCTCCAAGAAACAACCTTTGAGTCCATCACAGTTTCTGCCACAATGACATCAACACGGCTTCAGCAACACAGCCAGAGCTGCATTTTGAAAAAGCACCGACACTGAAAGCAATTGTTGAAAAAATGAAGCCACCATGACTTAAGGCAGTAACAACTTCTGATGAAACCCCACTTGCTACACTAGTTGATGCCTTCCCTCCAGGAACACTAGCAGCAATGAGCAGAGAGAAACAGCACCTCCAGTTATCTGGAATTTAAGGTTCTTGAAAATAATCAAATTGTTTCTCAACACTACATCTTCAATGATTTTATATAAATAACTGCCCTAAAACCTTCTTCAATTTCATGAGACTGAGCAAATTTTACCATATTTTTCTGTGGAATTTGTTTATTCTAGCCATTATTTACCAATTTAAGTAGGTCTTTGCCTCTGCAGTAACTCAGTAAAACAGAAACCATTACTGATTCTGGGGATAATAAATTTATTGAAAGTATCCTTTACTGAGAAAAGAGTATCCCCATTCAAAGGAACATATCCTTGCACTGGTATTGCTTGGTATTTTTGGAAGTGGATGACACCTCAAAATCTGTTTGCATGGCCTAGTTTTGTCATCTAGAAACATACAGGTCTTTCAAAATAAAGCACGTGTGGTACTGGCATTTGCAGCATATTATGACAAATGCAGGCAACAACTTGTCAGAGGTGGAAACATTTGTTCGATAACAGAGACAACATAACCAGAAAGTGGGACAGTCACCCTAAAAAGGGGCAATACTGTGTTGTGGCTAGAACTTGAGGTGTCACATTGGACTGACAAGAATTTAGGTGACCTGGGATATTTCCACCAAAGGCACCTTCTGCATTTTGTGGCTCTCAGAGCTTTCTTTGTATTAAAAAGGAAAGAAAGCACTTGCAAGGGGCTTAAATCTTTGGAGTTTGGAATTTTATTACTTTCAGAACACTCACCAAGGCCTATTTCTAAATAAATACACTGGCAGTGATTTAATCTTTGGCCTACCTTTTCCAGGGAGCTGCAGAGACCCACTGCTTTATCTGTAATGTACCTGTGTGTTGAGTTTATGATCCAGAGCTGAGGGGCTCCCTGTTCTCGTGGCTGACTTTTGACTGGGATTCTCACACTGAGCTGCAGCCCCCCCTCCACCACGGGCAATTCTCTAGCCAGGCCACCTAGTTTAAGAGGCAGCAGCAGCTGCACGTCCTGCCACCTTGCAAGCCCCACATGTGCCCCAAAATATTTTAAATTAGGTTTGTGGGTCAGCTGCAGTGTGGGCTGCTGGCGTATCCCAGCTTAGTACTGCAGCCATGGTGGGAGAGGTCTGATCACACCTTTCTGCTTATTTTAGGAGCAGCCTAAGGCAAGTTTACAAAGTAATCTCTCTCCCTCTCTTCTGTGTTACCAGTAGTGCCTTTCTATAGAAAAAATAAAAAAGATACTGATATGTTCACAGTGTGATTTCTAAGCTGACAGCAGGCCTTTAAAATGAGAGCACAGACATTCTATTAAATATGCTCCATCACACATAATTTCTGTCTATTATCTAGTTCATATTAGAAAATAGTTGTAATTTCTTTATCAGATCCCTTTGGAAACTCACTGCTGTTGGACCCTGCCCTCTACTGACATGCTTCTCTTGTGAACACAATGCAGTCTGTTATATACATGACAACCTAGATGGCACACTAATTTAAATGAGATGAGTCTTTTATGGAAAGAGAGGGGAAAAAAAATAGAATGACGTGAAGACAAAGCCTAAAATGCTAGTGATTTCTATTTCCTATGTCAAATAACTGGGAGAGAGGGCAAAAGGAAAAAAGAATTCTATTTTTCTAATTATTAATTAATTCTTAATAATATCTAGGGATAATTCACTGGGATCAATTTTATAAATAAGAGTCTGGATCTCCTTCTACCTTTCAGAAATAAAACTGTTTTGTTCATAGTGCTTGTCAAGCCTGTTCTCTGAGTTTGATACAGAAAACAAGCCAGACCTGGTAGAAGTTGCAGCGGTAAACAAGCAGCTGTGCCATCCTGCTAACCTGCAGCATTAGCACATATGGCACACAGCAGTGCCGGTGGTGTGGCAGCACTTCCACTCCCACCAGTCTGTGCCCTCTGCCCAGCACACACTGTTGGAAGTGACATAGGAGGAAGCATTTTGATATCTGTTTTCACTTAAGGCCCTTAAAATGGAGACAAGATCCACTAAGACTTAGAGTAAACTTCTGAAATAAAACTCCTTGTCGGTGTTTTACAGATGAGACCATCGGAGCGAAGTGATTTGCTCATGCAGGTCTGTACTGGGGGCAAAAGAGCGCACAAGCTTCATCCTACGGCCATTGATTCTACAGGGTAACGACTCTCTTCACCTTGAGTACTGAGAAAGCTCAGCAGAATTAGTAGGAGGTGGAGCATCAGGAGAGATCCCATTTGCTAATTTTGGGAGCAAGGGGCCCCAAACCAGGGCCATTCACCTGGTCTGGCACACAGCTGCTTGCCTCAGACAGGCAGCTATCGGGAGAAAAAGCTGAAGAGTCAGAGGACTACACCACAAAGATAGTAAAACATCCCTGAGAAATAGCATTCTTCCCAAGTCATTACTATAGATGTCACTGGTGTGTGTGTGCGCGCTCAAGCAATCTGTGTAGTTTGCAGTTGTGTTTCTTATGCTACGGTTGTTCTACATTTGCAACCGCCGCCCTGAGAAAAAACCTAATGTGCTGGTTTCTCTTTCTATAGCATCCTCGGGTTATTTACTCCAGCACAACTGACAGAAAAAACAGAGTTACTGCGGGCACAGAGAATGCTTTACGCCCTCCATAAAATCATTTGACAATCCAAGGAAAACTTTCTCGAGTCCGTTGTTCAGATTCCAATGAAATTAATTGTATTCGGTGGGAGCTTCACCTGGCTAAGGGTTGCAGGGTCTGACAATATCTGGGCAGGTCAGCCCAAAGCATTAAACCGATTCATAATCCTAGAAATAAATATTTGGAGAAAACCCTCTAAATACAGATCAGCATCACCACTTGAGGGTGCTGCAGTAGTTCTTAAATATTAACTCAAAGATGTGCTACCAGGCAGGTACTGTACACAGAGCTACACGGCAATAACTCACCTAATTACTTCCATGGAGGCACTCAGAACATTTGGAGCTAAATTTGCACAAAATACAGCTGAACAGGAGATCTTCTTCTGAAACAGAGGTTTAAATCCTAAAACCTTCCTAGCTAACTAAGCTGATACAATAGGATTCTCCTTAAAAATAGCTGGAAAAAGGAAAAATTAAGTAGAACAAAAGCGGACTCTCAATTATGCAAGCACAGGAGTTTCCAACTTCAAAAAATTCATGACAAATATAAATTCTCAACCCTGCACACACATTTCCTCTGACTCTAGTACAAGCGAATGTTTCCCAAGCATATCAAATTGATTTTGCTATAAACTATTACAGGATTATAGTCCATTTGAATAGTCTTCACTACAGGAAACACACAAAACTAGTCTCTGTGGGAAATATATTGAATAGTCAGTAAAGCACAGAGCAATACCAAAATACAATAGAAAATGGTTCAGAAAAGCCACAGCAACCTAAATGCAGAGTCTGAGTCAAGCATTATGTAGGATTCTCCTATTTTGTAGAATCTCCCTTTTATCATAAAAGACATTATTTGTTTATGAGGATATAAAAAACATGAAAAAAAGAGCAGACAATAATGAAGTTAAAAGAAACTTATAAAACCATTATACATGTGAAAGCATAGTGACTGCACATAAAATGAGCTCTGGTTTGGCAAGCCTGTCTAATTCTGGTTCTTTTATCTGACTCTTACCAGACACTCAAGAGAGCTGGTCAGGAACTATTTGATGATACCCTTGGAAAATGCTGATACAAAACTGCTGGTGGAAAAAGGTCTATTTTAAAACAAAATTCCCAGTTCAAAGATGTTTGTGGAGGGGGATTTATTGCTTAAGGTTAGAAGATATAAATGGACCACTTTCAGACTGAAAATAATGGAAATTTATTTCCAAAAATTAAGTGATTTTGAAATCCTGATGAAGAATGAAAAAAACCAGAAAGTCTGAAATGAAAATAAAGCATTTCAGTAGACCCAAACTGATTTTATTCTTTGGCTTGCTGCAGAGCAGACATTTCCAGGACTGATTACCCATCCCAATTCAGAGCAGCAAACTTTTTGAAGCCTTGAAACCTGAGTCCTTAATTCTAATCTCTTTGCTGGGTGCCCACTAGGACATGGTAGGTTGAAAGACTTTCTGAAACGATTTCAAAAGATTATGATCACCTGGACCTTGGTCTTGTAGTCAAAGTACTGCAATCGGCTAGAAGAGTAAGACTGCCCTGGTGCAAGGGTGAATATAACCTACGAACAGGTAAGTACTCGGAATACTCCTTTGCAATGCGAGGTGGAGAGTCTCAGCCTCCTTCCATGTCCTCTCCCTTAGGTTCAAGGTTCAGCAACTTGCTGCTGCTGCTATCCACAACATGCATTTCCCAGGGCGGTACTCACATGGATAAAGAACTGACCCAATTTTAAGAGACGATTGATTTAACCCCAGTGAACATCTTTATGCAGTACATACGCACAGCTCAACAAATGCTTGTACCTCGCTTTCCCAGCAAAGGAAGACCAAGGGAAAGTGATGAGGTGAGGGTGAATGTATCAAGGAGAGGTGTGCATGAGCCAGAAATTCATTCTGCAAATGATATGATTAGCTACACAGTTCTTCTTTGGCCTTAGCACTCTAATAGACTGGAGTCATTTGGCCCCTACACTGCAATACTCAGCATCAGAAAAAGAGAGCAAAAGACACTGTAGATGCTTTACAGAGACAGGACTAATCCCTGAGCCTATGAAGCAAGACATTGTTTTATTAGGGCATCTGAAATTAGGGCCAATATGTCAATATTCCCTTTCTTTATAAAAAGTGTGTTAGAAATAGGCAGACAATCTGGACATTATGTGGGTTTTTCTACAGCCTATTCATTTCTACATCGCATTGTTCAACTAGGCATTTTTAAATTTTCAT